>NW_009970723.1:2228401-2251764 GCF_000747805.2 Chaetura pelagica
TGCGGGGCTTGCGGGGCCTGCGGGCAGGGAGCTCCCGGGGGTGCGGGCAGTGAAGCCAGAGCACAACACAGGGCTCCTGAGCAAAGCGAAGAGAAAAGAAACAGAGTGGGTCGAAGGGGAGGAATTGCCTGGGAAAAGCGGAGGTGGCCGTCGTTCCCCTCCCGGAGGGTGGGGGGCCCGTCGCCCCTCGGGGCTCATCTCATCCCTGGGCAGCCTCTTCCAGGCCTTCCCAACACCTGGGCAAGGAGGTGGGAAGATGGAGAGGCTGGTCACTGCTGCGGAGTTGCAGGGAGTGGGATGTCCTCTGCTGATAGACCAGTTGGGCTGGGAATGTGGAGCTGCACCCCTGGTTTGCTGTTCCTCTGCTGTCAGCAAGTAACAGTGAGGAGCCGTCAGACCCCTTCACCTGTGGAAAATACGGCCTTTTGCCATTAATCATCCAGCTTAAATGTGAGAAGGGCATGTTGTGCAGTTACAGTGTTTATCAAGCCTGTGAGTGATCGTGTGTTAACATACATGAGTTCAGATGATGGGATGAGTGTCCTCTCTTCACTTTTAGTGCAACCTGCAAAATTATGCCACAGGGCTTGTTCTTAATTTATCCTCCTTCTGCATATATTAATCACATTTCAGGTTTCAGTGGCATGATGGGGTGTTCTTTTCCAGAGGGGGCCTCCCTGCCTCCCTGCACGAGGGATGATGCTCTGGGGATGAGTTGGAGCTGGGCACTGAGGGGGGATGTTACCCTGCCAGCTCCTGGTTCAGTTTTACAGCTGTGACATGCGGGAGGTCTGAGGGAGATGGGACGGTCTTGGAGTGCTAAACACCACAGAGCGACAGAGCTGATACACAGGGCTGGGCAGGAACCTGAACACCCACACACTGACTGACTGCTGCAGCCATGAGCTGCCTTGCTCAGGTGTTCAACCTGCTGCAGCCATGAGCTGCCTTGCTCAGGTGTTCAACCTGCCCTGTCACAGCGACAGCTGAGATCACCAGACTTACAGTCCTGATAAAGGGAGTGCAAAAATACTTACCTGAAAAAAGTAAGGGAAAAAAATGTATAGGTGTCAGACTGAGAATTCAAAGTACTGTGTTCCTTGTTCATATTCTTTACCAGCCTTAAGGTTTAGTTCAATGAGCATTTCCTGCGATATCAAAGCTGGATTCTGTTTCTCCACGTCACATCTGCCCATATGCTGTTCCCTGCCTCTGCGCTGCAGCTCCCAGCTCCCTGAAGGCACTAATGCTGAGGTGTACAGCCTGCTGCAGCCATGAGCTGCCTTGCTCAGGTGTTCAACCTGCCCTGTCACAGCGACAGCTGAGATCACCAGACTTACAGTCCTGATAAAGGGAGTGCAAAAATACTTACCTGAAAAAAGTAAGGGAAAAAAATGTATAGGTGTCAGACTGAGAATTCAAAGTACTGTGTTCCTTGTTCATATTCTTTACCAGCCTTAAGGTTTAGTTCAATGAGCATTTCCTGCGATATCAAAGCTGGATTCTGTTTCTCCACGTCACATCTGCCCATATGCTGTTCCCTGCCTCTGCGCTGCAGCTCCCAGCTCCCTGAAGGCACTAATGCAGCCATTTGTGGGCCTGTAGTGCAGATTATTTACAGGCCAATCTCATAAATGCCTCCATCAGCACTGCTATGGAGGCAGTGAACTGTGCTGCGAGAGCAGGACTGGGCAGCTGGAGATGGGGGCTGAGGGGGAACATCTTCAACTGCTTTTGCCATGGGACAAAAATGTCCTGTAACTACACCCTGAGTCCCTCATGGCTCAAGAAGTTACGATGGTGTGGAAACTTGCATTCACCTCTGCAAGGCACATAACAACATCTGCATTAATGTTGGTGAGTAGCTGCCATCTGAACCCCTGAGCAACACCAATGACTAATTCTTTGTAGAGCAGAGTTGGGGCAACATTTGGTTTATAAGGATGCACAAGCACAGGCAGAGCAGAGGAGAAATCAAATGATTTACCAGGCGGTCACCAGGCAGTTCTGCTCACCAAATGGTGCCAGAATCCCACAGGAAAAACAACCACCCTAGGACCTCACATGTAATTAAGACTGCATCCTTGCACAACTGTGCAAGGGTTTAAGCAAAGGCTCTTAACCCATCACTTGCCTAAACCACTAATTTCCTTTGAGATATTATCCTTCGAGATAACTATGATACAAAAACACTTCTCTTCCCATTTAGATCTGGTCAGGAGGGGGCTGTCCCTCCATTTCGACCTGCCTGTGGCACCTGGGAGGGTGCTGCCAGCTGGGAGCAGCATCCCAGTGCCCGAGGAGCCGTGGGGACCTGCTGGGGACCACCTGGTCCTGCTGGGGCAGCCCAGCCCAGCACATCCCTGCAGCCGGGCAGAGGCAGCTGCCTCGGGCTCCTCCCTTTGTAAGCAGTGTGAGCTGAGAGCTGCGCGGGTGGAAGCCTGCGTTCCCCAGGGAAAAGCAGGCTCTGGGATGCGTTATTGATTTGCCAAGGGAGGCTTTTGCCGGAAGGCAGAGAGAACAGCGGGCAGGCGGGCCCTGCGAGAGGATGGCTTGTCCTGCCGGGGATCAATACGCTTCAGCAGCCCAGGGAGCACTGATGAAGCTACAAGTTAGCAGGAAAGAAGTTGTTTGTCTTATGTTGTTTGTCTTATCGAAAAAAGAGCTAGGGAAGTACGTTTAAGTTTTCTGGATATAGAGAAGGGAACGACCTCTTTATTTACAGAGCAGTCCAGCAGTGACAGCTTTTTTAAAGACTGTTTTAAAGTTGTCTTATAGCTGAGGAGATGGTGACTGGTAAGGGTGGGGAATCGAGAGAGTTTAATTCATGTCTGTTGGGTTACTTTTGGTTTGAAGTAAGGGCAGCTTCAGGGATGAGTGGCCAGGTTCCCAAGCCAGTATTTTGTGGTTTTACAATCACACTTTCAAAAATGTTTTCTCCTTCCTGTTGCTGTGCAGAAGATCCACCAAAATAGCCCCGAAAATTGCCAGCACACCAGGCAACTAAAGAAAAAAGCCAAAGCTGCTAGTAGGATCTGTTTTGCAGTTTGTGTGACATACAACACCAGGAGACAAATAGATTTGAAATGCAAGTGCGTTTTCTATTGTTTTTATTTGACAGTGACTTTTTGAAAACATCACATTGCCTCCAGAGTTTATTTTACACATCCTAATAAATGACAGCTAGGCTGCCAGGCCTAGGGTTTTTTTAGTTGTGCCTGAAATCATGGTGTAAAAACTCCTAAAATGCAGATTGTGCTGCTGCATGTTTTTGGAAGGGCTTGTTCATTGTGTCCTCACAGCATTCCATACTCTGCCTTACTGTTGCACATTTAATAAGAAAATATGATGGGCACTTGCCTTTTTATTTATTTATTTAGGGGGGGGGGGCGTGGGAAAGGGGGGGCAACTATGATACAAAAATAATGAGCTAAACAGTGCACAAATGGTCAGTGATATGTGACTGCTCATGCTGCTAGCATGCCTCTTGGGCTGGCTTTGGTCTGTGCAGCCAGTGCTCCTCAGGCAACGCTCAAGCACAAGCCAGAAACCATTCCCAGTAGGCAGCATGGGGACTGGAGGTTCTCCTCCCCCTCTGTGCTGCCCTAGTGAGACCATATCTGGAATATTGTGTCCAGTTCTGGGCTTCCCAGTTCAAGAAGGACAGGCATTTACTGGAGATAGTCCAACAGAGGGCTACAAGGATGATTAAGGGTCTGGAACACCTGTTTTATGAGGAAAGGCTGAGAGACCTAGGGCTGTTTAGACTAGAGAAGACTGAGAGAGGATCTTATTAATGTATATAAATATCTGAAGGGTGGCTGTCAACAAGGAAGGGCCAGTCTCTTTTCAGTTGTGCCCTGTGATAGGATGAGGGGCAGTGGCTGCAAACTAGAGCACAGGAAGTTCCACCTCAGCATGAGGAAGAACTTCTGTACTGTAAGGGTTACAGAGCACTGGAACAGGCTGCCCAGAGAGGCTGTGGAGTCTCTTTCTCTGGAGACTTCCAAGACCCATCTGGATGTGTTCCTGTGTGACCTGCCCTAGATTCTGTGGTGGTCCTACTCTAGCAGGGGGGATGGACTTGATGATCTCCAGAGGTCCTTTCCAACCCCTAATGTTCTGTGATTCTGTGAGAGAAGGAGAATGCTGCCACATGGACACAAACTGAGCCGTGTCACTGGCCATTAGACTCAAATGACAGACACTGAATGTGTCCAGGCTGCCAGTACAGACGTAACTGAGATGTATAGAGGAGGTAATTCCCCATTTTCAGGTGGAAGGCTGAGGCATAGTGAGGTGAAGCAGCCAGGGCAGGCAATAGGCCTCCTTGGGATAAAAAACAAATCTTTTAATTAAGTTTCAGAGCCATACATTCCAAATGTTGATGCTTCAGTTTTTGGTAATCAGGGAACTGGTATGAAGTGCTGCCACAAATCTCAGCTTCATTAAGTACTTGGGTGTCCTACACATTTCCTGTGTAATGGTCCTGGTCCTGTACAGAATCTGTTAGGAGAATCTCAAGCTGGTGGAACCTGTAGGGAGCATGGATCTGCTTGCCTAATTTCTTTATTGAATGAATAGTGATTTAAGTAACAAAATGCAGATTTGTGTCACATTTCAGCTGCACCAGATGCATCAGACTAGTCTTTGTAAGAAAAAGTGTGTGTTTCCTCTAGCATGTGAAATATGAGGATGTGAAATATAAAGGGAGAAAGAAGCTGGATAAAATTTGTATCTTCTCCTGCTAGAAGTCTGTAACCTTTGGCAGCAAGTGCTGTGTCAGCTGGGTGTGTTCATGCCTCAGACACTGCCAGTAAGCCTGCTAGCATTTGTCTGTGAGAGACCAACATCAATTTGAAGTAGAAGGGAGCTGTCAGGAACCTCTGTCTTTCAGCATGCTGCTTCAGCTATTTAGCCAGTAAACTGAGGGATACAGAAATTGTAAAACAAGAAAATAAATTCCAGCTTCCCCTTTCCTCCCTCCCCAAGCCTCAAACACCCTGGGTTCTCCCTAAATAATGTCTGTGGTCACCTATTTAGGTTCCTTGCAAAGTTTCCACTTCCCACAGTAATTTTGTAGGAATGAGTGTGTTTCTTCAGTGCTAGAGAATGTGGCTTTGTGATAATAAGAGCACGAATAAGGGATGGAAAAAAGACCAGACGAAAACAGAGGCCTTGCCTAGTACTGCCCTTTTACCAGATAGCCTGAGTAGAGAATCAGAGGAAAGCCAGGCAGTGCTTCACCCTGAGCTCTCACGTCAGTTCAGGCTGAAAGCAATTACTGACAATTTCACAGGGTTAAGATCACGTTTAGTGTTGGATGATGTTTGTTCAGGCAAGAAGGCTGTCTATGCAGTTAACTTCAAACACTCTTAATTTGTCTGATTCACAGGTCACCACATCTGAAGGCAGTAAAGTCCAGTTAAACTTGGAAACAGAGCAGGGAGACCCACATGAACCTTAAAACTGCCTTCCCTGAAATCAAGATATCGAGTGCAAGTCCTCATTTCTAAAGCAGCTCTGCTTCAAAATCCCTGAGGTCTTGCTGCTCTCTCCTCCTATTAGGCTGTATGAATGCCTGGGGAGTTAAAGTCATGGAGACTTTTCACGGGAGTGTCTTGCTGACTGGAAGCTTCATCAGAACAGTATCTGTTACCCTGGAACAGCTGCCTGTAGAACAGCAGCTGGGTTATGCAGTTAACAAGTCTTTACAATCAAGTAACAAACTTAACTGGCTACATACTTAAGATGCGTCTTTTTAAGTTAGGAAAGACACAGATGTTAAGGAAAAGGTTATACACGTGCATATGATAGAGGAGAGCTATTTCCAGCACAGAGTTGGATGTGTGTAGAATCAGGATGTGGAATCCAGACTTGTGCAGACAATGCTGTGAATTCACATGCTCCTTTGTCTTACGAGTTTGAAATTTCCAAAGGTGCCTCTGGGATACAGATATTAAATTTTCAGTGGTAGCAGGGTGCTAAAATGCAGTAACTAGATGTACAGACTTACTGTGGGGGCACAAAGAGAAGAGCTAAGGAACCCTGAGAAATAATTTTTCTTCACCAAAAGCAATGCCAGTGTGTGCTCCCAGCTCCCCTGAAGTGGCCGTTGGGCACCATTTCAGTGAGAGTGGTGTCCTTGGACACCTCCAGCCTTTGTGCTTTTGTAAATTGGCTTCCAAAGCTTCTGGGTTTTCCTTATCCTTGTGAAGGAGGAGAAGCCTCTTTTGAAATGTTCGTTGATCCTACTGTTTATCTTAGAGGAGGGGCATCCTGCCTTGACCCAAAGGAATCTGCAGTGCTTCCAAAATGAGCTGTCAGTGCTTTTGCATCACTCTTAAGTGGAAGACTTTCAGTGCTTGGCGTTGCTATTGTCGAAAGCCTCTGACCTGCACAAGTCTATAGCCATGTAACTGTGCATTTCCCTTTTTCAGCGTTTCTTTCTTCAGAACTATAGAATACAGAACAATGGTTACATTTCCTCAAACAGTTCCAGTAATCAAATAGGAGAACAGTAGAAAAATCTGTACGTGAGCTTAAATGAAATCTTACAAAAATGCCAAGTGGATTTTTGTGTGTCATATTTTTAAAGCTAATAAGTAGCTAAAAATGCACTTAGTCTTTGGAATTTCAGATGAAAACCACTTCTAAAAGAAACCATCCCTGTTTCTCCTTTTTCTTAGTTCCTTGGGCACTTGCCACAGTTTGTGTTTTGTGAAATCAAGGTGATAGGCACTTAATTGAAAAAAAACAACAACAAAGTGATGTAACTTGTCCTTTGTTTATCTATTTTATTTGCTTGCTTCTTCCCCTTCAGGCTTGAGTTGATACCTTCTGTCCTTTACCAAAACAGCACTCCTTTATATTACATGCCCAAGCCACTAGCCCCTTGGACCAGCCCACATTTTAGACACTAGTAACCTCTCCCATCCCACTTTTAAAAAGCTGGTGGGATGAACTTGTCAAACTGTTTTTGTGGACTCTTACCATGTGTGAAGGAGAGTGGCAGGAAGTGAAGATGTGAATGTGGTAGAGGGATGAACTGCAGTGCACAGCAGTGTAGCCAACAGGTAGAGAAGATGACCAAAGGAGTACAGAAAGGCTGAAGAATGACAAAGACAGAAGAACATCTTGACTTTCAGTAAAGCACTTGTGTGTCTATTTTACAGTGCTGTGTTTTGTCACAGTGCTTTACAGACTTTATCAGGGAGACTTTTAAAAAGTCTTGGCTTGCACCTCATTTATGTTACCATCTAAGCCAAACATTTAACTGGCTTTCCTCATTTGTTTTTTTCCCCTCCTTTTGGGAAGTCCCTCCTCTACCTCCCCTTTTCTCCATTCAGAATGCTCATTAGCTGTGTAGTACTTTCTAGTCCTTTTCCCTCCCATGCCAGGGACCGTCTGATCTTTAGAAAATACTGTATTGAAATTCCTCCAGTTTTGAAGCCTCTCTTAATATGTTTCCCTCAACTATACATTGCTAGATCAAAGAAACAGAAATCATTGCCATCTTAAGATAAAACTTACTCACTGCATCTAAGCACAGCTCTGTGATGAGAACAGACTATCTTATCTTTTGTCTCATTTTTCCTGGTGGCTGCTGTCCCTACAAGCCCGTTCTTCAATTTCCTACTGCAGCTTGTGCCAAAAGTAGGATCCAGCTATTAAAATATAATGAAGTGCACTGGAAGGGCTTAGATGTTCCATCTTCACAGCAGGGCAAAAAGCACAAGCCTTTCAAAAAGTAGGATCAACAAAAAGGGTGCCCCCTGTTGTACCTCCCTAAAGCAAAACGAATTGCACAAAGATGTGAATTTTACTCATATGGATGGCACAAATAATGGAATGGTTCTCAGAGCATTCTCTGAGTAATAATTGTGATTGCCTAGATAGGCACCTCAGACATCTACCCCAAGTCTTGTTAATCTGGACAATCAGTTGCTCTCTAACAGCATATTTTGCACATAGATTTAGTTGATCAAATTGCATTTTAAGAGAGACGGATCAAAGAAGTTGCTACCAGACATCTTTATCAGTGTTTAAAAAGTCTCGTTTTGAATCAGAAACTAGGTGGCATAGAAGGTCTGGTGGCTTGTCTCCAGAAACAGTAATTTCCTCAGTTTACAAGAATTTGATTTATGAATTGAATATGGTAACTACCACAACCCCAATGAAATATCTGGAAATGTTCTCACGTGGCAAGTTTTTTTTTTTACATTTTCTGATTCAAAACTATTCATTTTGACTTTGTTTCACATGGTGGTGTATACTGACAGGTAGTTTTACTGCCTCTGCTTTCTATGCCTCGGGATTGTCATGGTGCAACCCCCTCCCCTGCTCTTGGGCCACTCGGTACTTGGTGTGATTCCCCCTACCTGCTCCACACACCAACCTGGGACAAGTCAGGGATGGACTGCAAAAGGCAGTGTAGCAGAGCATGAAGGCACCCCTCAACATCCCTGGCTCCTGCTGCCTCTATTCTTTGGAGATGACAATGATATCTAGATGGTAGGCAGCGGAGCAGAGCGCTGAGGCGCTCTCTGGATGCACCTGGCTCCTGCCCCTGCCCCTTATCTCCTAGAACAACAATGGCAATCACTCACCTCTCGACAGCCTAATGCAGCTGTACTTGGGTCGTGGCTCAGAGCAGGGAATCATACCAGGACTTAGCAGAACTCCACAATCTGGAAGGTTCTGGGCCTGTGCAAGTGGCAGAAAGTACAAGAATATTACATCACCGAAACTGGGCCGAAATGGAAAAGTACCTGACAAAAGTCAGTTATCTTGTACTCTATAAATAGTGTTTCTAAGTGAGACCCGTTGAGCCCTTCTGGATTGCAGCAGGGTGTGACCAGAATCTCTCCTGAGCTTGGACACCTCTCAGGCACAAACTCCTTGAGATCTATGTGCTGAGAGAGCCGACAGGAAGCCAAGGTGAGATCAACCTCCTCGAGGCTCAGCAATGGCCCGTTGGGAATGCTGATGCACTGGGAGTGTTTACTGCAGACTTGAGAACAGGGACGTTGTAACTATAGGCTAGGCTCTTCCATCCACCTCCCTACCTGCCTGTCTGTTTGAATACACACATATCGGTTTCTACATATTTCACTGGATCCAAATATTTCTGTCTGTGTGTTTGTATCTTTTGTGTTACTATATATTGTACATACATATCTCTAGATATCTATGTATATATCTTTAGGATACCTTACAGTAATAAGTGTGAATCTTGACATTCTCAAATCTGTAATTAAGTAGCTGTTTTAGTTATAACATATTCTACTGAATCACTTGTTAATCTTTAAAGTGGTTAATCAGTAAGTGCTGCTAAAATTCAACCTTTTGATCCACTTCATATCACAAATAAATCTTGAATTGCTGCTAGAACATAACTGGGTCAAAGACTTCATCTGTGACAAGGATCTAAATCCCTTTCAACACAGTCACAGTTCCCCTAGCGCAATGTTCCATTCATGCCAGAGAACAGTGTGCATTAAGGCAAAAAACATCTTGACAAGAAGAACTGTCCCACAGAGGAAAAAGGAATCAGTATCTCAAATTACATCTCCGATAAATGTTTTGTGGGGCTTAGGCACAAACAGGTTACTACCAAACATACCTATTTTGTATCCAGTGTATTGCAGCAAGTGAATTGAATTAAAGTGAATTGAATTAAGATGATTTATTCACTGCTCAAATACTTAATTTTTCTAAAGAAAAAAAGATTAACTTCTTCTAAGTTGCATTTTTGTATGAAAAGTGTTTTGGTGCAAGTTTTAAAGCAACTGTGAAACAATATATTGGACAAATCATCCTCATTTACAGACCTTAATACAGGCTAAGGAAACTTAGACTCAGCTCTTCAAAGTTTTGGTCAGGAAAGAAAGTGTTCAAATGTTTACTTAACAGGACTATTATAAACTAGATTAATCTCTACCATAGTTTTCCTAGACAGAAATATCACGTCCAACTTGATTCTCTCCTGATGTTTGTCTTGCCCTCCAGTAACCAAGTTCTTGCTATCAGCATCACAAGCAGAACAGTTCTGTTGTGAAAGAAGGAAATCAACAGAGCCACAAGTTCTGCGTCAGCCCAGAATAAAACTGAAGTCCCAGAAGAAGGGCTAAGGTTGAAGGACACCATTCAGAAGTTCCAAGAAGCCAGTTTAGTTTGAAATAGATCAAACAGCAGGGAAGTGCTGCCATGAAATTGAAGCAGAAGTCCTCAGTACTGCAGCTTTCACAATATAAAAACTGTATTTTCATCTCCTGTCACAAGTCCTTAGGAATATCAGTTCCTGTTCAGATAACCTCCCTGCTGACTGTACCTCGGCCAGAGGTACCGCTTTTCTAATGTTACTGGTTTTGTCTGTGCCTTGAGACAGCTGCACTGAAGTTCCCAGCAAACCTGCGGTTATGACCCCTAAAATGAGAATTCAATACTGCTTCCTGTCTGTCTGGATGAGGGGCTGTGGTAAGCAAGTGTTTCCTCTGAAGTCCTCCTCTCCCTTAGCCTTCATGTCTGCTCTGACGCAGTGTTTGAAGTCAGCAGGTGAGCAGCACACACTGCTGTGTCTCCTGTCTGAATTGTGGGATTGCAGGTGCTACCACACTCTCCTCTTCCCCCAGAAGTAACTTGGAGTAACAGAGAGGAGTCATGGCCCTATGCTCTGTCCAGCTTCTACTTTGGATAATTAAACCCTGCTTGTCTTTATCCCCTTTGCAGATTTAACTAGACACAGAGTGTGATTCACTTCCCACCAGATCTTGCCTTGTGGTTTGCTGCGTGGTTAAGATACAGTTCACTGAGAAGATGGTGGATAGCCTTTGTGTGTCTGAAATGTTCTGAACTCCTTTTAGATGAAATATGGGCTGTGGGCATCTGAGAGAAAACAGCATCTGAACAGATTCAGCACAGCCTTGAATCTTTAGGGTCTGAAAAAAGAAAAGCCCTTCCATATGCTACTGAAACCTGATTCCTGGTGAAACGCACCACACAAGACTCAAGATCACACCTGAAGATCAGAAGAGAAAACATCAAAACCTGAGACAGACCTCAGTGTCTAGTGGTTCACTTCTCTCCCCTTATGATGGGAGACACCACGCTCAGGAAATTGGAGTCCAGCTCACCTAGAAGAGCAGGCCACTAAGGGATTTCCCAGCACCCTGCAACCCTGGGCTCCTGGCAGCAGGAGGCTGCCTAGGAAGTTCTGACACCCCAGGAAATCTGAGCTGCCAGAACTGCCTGTGAGAGCCCTTCTGCTTTGTACTGCTAACCCAGGAGAGGCTGAACAGAGAACCCCAGAGCCCAGATCTCATGGGAACACCACCAAAAGTTATTCCTAGTGTATCTCCCCTCTGTGCACATCAGACAAGGAGTACATTTGCACACACATTTCATCAGTGCTCTGCATATTCTAGCTCCAGGCATGCAACCTGTGCACAACTTCTTGTTGGTGTTGAGAACGAGCAGACTGACGAGGTGTTATACTTCTCACCAGCCTCCTAAGATAACTGCTACTGCTAATTCACTAGGAATACGTTCAAAATGTTATTTCTCTCCTGAACCCTAGGAAGTCAGAACAGCACCACTCAGAAAAAAATAAACCGACATTACTTTCTTTTTTTGCTAATAAGAGACATGAATCACCAAGGCCAAACAACCTGGTCCCTTTGCAAACTGGAAGCCTTTGGAGTCTCCAAGCTGGGCATCCAGCCCTGTGAGTCAATTCATGTTAGCTTTGCCCATCCACATTCCCCAAGAGGACATCTGCCCTTTGGAGGTCTTAAAGGGCCTCCATGGTCTTTTACATGTCCCCTGCAAGTAGTGCTCTGCAACGCTTGTAGCCATTTGTTAGGTTGCTGATGTTAATGTTCTGTGAATTCTTATCAGATATATTTATTACCAGAGTTGTTAATGTTTTGGGAAGGCACAGGCTGTCTCAAGTTCAAAGGAGGACCACGAAAACGGAAAATAAGCTGGGAAGGTGTTTATTTCAGGAGCGTGATTAAGGCACCTTACTAAAGAGGAGGCTGAAAAAGGCAATGTCATGAGTGGGTGTTGATACAGCTGCAAAAGGTGTTTTAGTGCAGGGCTTTTCTGTTCTGCATAGCAAGATCCAGTTTCTTGCTACTGGTGTTAGAACCTCCAATAATAGATCAACTGAAGTATATTTCTGAGAGGGGAAGGTAATTAATCAGCAAGGCAGGGCACAGGGAGCATCAATAAACCCACTGAGATTTTAAAAAGAGAAAAGGAGAGCTGTGCTGCAGCATCAGAGATGTGCTGTTTTGTTAAGGAGGGCAGGGGATGTGAAGGATGTGAGGGAGCAAGATCTTGAGGTCTCTCTTTTAACTTAGAAGTGTATGCAAATCCTTTGCATTTCTGCAGTGTAGTCTGCCAAGGTGGCAGTGGGGAGATGTTCAAGGTCATGTTGTGATCTAAGAATACTAGAAAAGGAGGTGCTGCACCTTGCATTATTAATAGTGCAGAGCAACAGACGAAACAACCATGGTCCCATTTAGTTCCAGAGAGACAATGCTGCATGTGCAAGAGCTTAAAGCAAAAATCTAAATACATTTTGTCATTCCCATCTCTGCACATCCTTTTTTTAGTGAGTATTCGTACAAAACTCAATGTGAAGGAAAACAGAATAAAATCACTTGGTAGTCTTTTAAAAATCTCAAATAGCTCTCAGCTTCACAAGGAGGGTGATAGTGAAGGCAGGATGGTGTTGGTGATGGATATGAGGTTGTAACTATGGGTGTGGAAGTCAAGGAATGACAGAGAAGGTGTCTGGAGGGGGAGCTGATACTCTGGAGGACATGAAAAGCAGATGGTCTTTACAGTCAAGGAGAATAAAAGCTTGTTTCTTCTGGAAGGTGTGTAGTTACTTTGTGGAAGATGCATAGACCAGGATGAGAGCTGCAGTTTGGATGCTCTCCTAGCTCCTTTCAGTGGGCCTTTCTTTCCTGAGCTATCAGGATGCTTATTGTAGATGTCTGACAGGAATTCAGCCTGTGTGAACATGCTAAGGAAGAACATTTTCATCATGTATCTTTTCAAATGGAAAGGTTTAGCTAACAGTATTCATACTGCAAACTGCTTAAATACTATTTGGGCTTCAGTGTTTTTGACAATTTTTATAGCATTAAGAAAAAGAACTGACTACAGACCATCATTCCTTTAGTGTTCCCTTTGAAGAAGAATGAAGATGAAACCTTCTTGCCAACCAAGGTCAGAGTGTTTCATACACTCAAAAGGCTAGAGGATGGTTGGGGAAAAAAACCAACAACAAATTAAACCAAACAAATTAACAAAAAAGACTTAACATGAGTGAGAAAACAGAAGAATGGGGTTTCACCTGATTCTCCCTGGTGCCAGCCCTGGGAGAGAGTGACTTCCCCATGAGTGGAGAGCTGCCCCTGCCGAGACATGGGGCCAGGCTGGGCTGGGCAGCTTTGCTTTCCTCTCCTTTCCCACCAAAGAAGGAAGCAGTGGCTTTTCCTTTGGAAAAGGAGCATCTTCCCTATTGACTTTCTGGCTGACTCTGCCCTGTTCCTTGCCATCTCAGGGCTCTTCCCCTGGCCCTCAGGTCCCAGCCTTCTTTAGTAATGTCTCAGTCCTGCCAGCCCTGGCATCAAGCGTTTGCAGGGAGAGGGGCCAGGGGCCAGGGCAAGCTGTGGTCCCAGGAGAGGCTGGTAGGAGGGAGGGAGCAGCAGGAAAAGGTGTTTGTTGTTTTTGTTTGTTTGTTTGTTTTTATTTTTTATTTATTTATTTTTAAGTTACAAAGAAGAGTAAGAATCATGGGGCTGCCAGTAACAGGTTTGTGTCTTCTCATGGAGCTCAGCCTTGCAATCAAGGGCATAATTAGGTGTCTCCCTTTGTAGCTTGTGTTCTTTTATTGTATGAAATTATAGCTGTAACTTAAGTGCAAAAATAAAACAAAGATGTTAGAAGCAGCTTCCCATTTGTAACAGTTTTATTGGGAGCTTAATCCACCCTGACTGAGGTAAACAAGAGAGGATTTTGTGAAGGACACACAACTTGGCCTAGACTTTATAGACTTAAACTGGAGACACAATGGGGAAATTATGTCAGAAAAAAATATGGTTTTACATATCTATGCAGCAGTCACATAATCAGTCATATGGCAAGAAGGCGTGTGCTGTGCTGGATCAAAGGGGAAGAGCCCAGTGTGAGATTAAAGGGGGGATAATTGCAAGCAACCAGAAAGTTTTATAATAGAGGTGATAATAATATACAGCAGAGGAAGGAAATGGCAAGGAGCAGAAATGAGGATAAAATGCCAATAAAAGAGATCGTTTGATCCTCCTGTCTTTCTCCCTGTATAACAGAATTATTTTATCACCCACTCACTTAATTTCCCTTCCACTTTCATCTTGCTTTCCTGTGATTGCTTTCTAGTTCCCCTGCCCTGACCTTATACCAGGTCTGCCTCCTTCCACATGTCTTGTAGCAGTGAAAGATACATCTTTATCAACTGTTGATTCTAAATATGAAACATCTTCAGTGAGATAATCGTCCTCATTTTGCTGCTGATTTGGGGAAGCAACAGAGCTGGCAGAGGGATGGGCTTAGAAAATCACCCCACATAGTGAGACACCTGGTGTGAGTTCAGCCTGAAATGCCAAAACTCCTGATCACCATTCTGGGAGAAAGGGTAAATGTTTTTTTAAAAAGAGAGCTGAAGCAAGCAGCATTCTGAGAGTGGGATTTTCTGGATATTTTGGGGAATTTCAGATTTTTACCAAAACAGTGGAAGCAAAAACCATTTTCCTTCCTCCTTCCATCCCCTCTGTATCCTGTCTAGTTTCACAGGTCAGGAGGTCTGTGACCAGAAGGAAGGAACCAGCCCTTGCTGAAAAGGATGTCATTTGAATCTTGTAAGAGAAACCTCCACACCACAGCACCTCAGAAAGCCTGGTCAGCCCCAGTGAGAAGCTCAGGCTACATGTTAGTCACCACTTCACAAACATCATACCTCAGGCATGGTGGGAAGCAGCAGCAGTGGTGCCCTCGTGCACCAGAGCAGGAGCCTGCAAGGGACAGAAAAGAGAGGGGAAATAAAGAAGAGCCAGTTTCTGCTCTAAGATAGCTAGAAGGTGTGTTGATGGCCTAAAAATGGGTCAGAAGCATGTCTGGCAGTGATTCCTGGGGGTGGTTTGCTTTCTGCTCCCTGTGAGGGGCTGAGACTTTAAAGCACAGGAGCTTTAGGTAGCACGACATGTTTGTGTTTGAGTAGCAGCTCCAGCTGTGTGGGAGGCATCCTGGGTGTGCTCCCATTTCTGAGAGTGCACTGGGAAGGCCTGCTTTGTATAGAGTGCTTTTTCAGATGTCACTAAAAGAGCAAGGCTGCAGGAGCCAATTTGTTCCCTCTTCTGAGGTAGCCCCTTTTTACTGAACGCTCGCAGGGCATTGCCAGTGAGAGCCTTGCTGCTTTGAGGGCAGGGCTGCCCTGCACCAGCTGGAGAGTGGGTGAGATGCATCCCAAGGAGCAGGTGTAGCAGGCCAGGCATAGGTGTAACAACATGAACAGGTGCCTTGTGCAGCTGGACTTGGGAGTGGGGTGAGAATGGGATTAATCCTCTGTTCCTTACCACAGCCCTCAGGCTTTGACACTTCACTCCTGGCAGAGCTAGTAGTGCCTGCTCCCTATGACCTTAAATGGGCTCACCATTGAAGGATGTTATAAAAAAAGATTTGATTTTCTACTTACTGACTCATTTTCTGGTCCTCTGGAGCCTAAATAGAATGTGTGAATTGATTAGAGTGATACGGGGTGCCTAGGGGAGTGAAAAACCAAGTTGTAGAGCACATATTCCTTTCTGCGCCAGTTGTTACCTTACACCTCGCTGGTGGGAAACAGGGCAACAAGAAAGATATCAAAAGTGAGACAGGAGGATTGGACTTCCACAGATTAAGCACACAAATGCACTCAACCACAGATAATGAGAGAGATGCTCTATGCCTTCTATGTAAGATAGTTCCATATTGGTAATAAAATGTTACAAATACAGCTCTGACCTGTGAGGATCAGTGAGGAGCTTTGTGTTGCTTTAGTGCTTTCCAGCTAAAGCTGTTCCTAAAGCTTTGCAAATAATTTAGATAAATCCCTCTTAAATTTAAGAACTGGATTTACCTGATAGATTTGCCATGTTTCACTGTTGTGTAAGATGTAAGATTTTGTGCTCTCAGGAGTTAAAAACGAAAATGCAAAGGGGTTGTGTGTTCTTTAGGGTGTTCTCTGGGTTCCCAGACTGGTTCTGGATTCCCAGCTCACCGGTGTTTCTCCAAACTCGCCCTGGCGTTGAATTTGCAAACTATTTTTGGCAACTGCAGATTCATTGCCTGCCACAAGAGGTCAGGACCGGATAAGTTTGCACCTCCAGTGACTGGTTTTTAAGAACGAGAATGCGCAGTTCCCATCTGTGTCAATGAAACTGGTGAGCGCTGAGCTGCTTTCAGTAACAGTTGCATGTAGTACGTTTTAGCTTGCACATATTTTTAATCTCATCTCTCCTAAAATAGCTTTTTTTTTTATTTTATTTTATTATTTTTTTTTCCCTAGTTATTTTCCCTTTTTCAGCCTGTTCCTATTTTGAAAACTGATTTTGTGAAGGTCTCTGAACCATGTATATATACACACACTATATATATATATGCACAAAACTGTATGATTGTACAAATACACACAAATAATATCTAAATTTTTAATGCTGCTCATAGTTTTATGAAGGGAGGCTAAAAATCTGTAAAGCTAAGAGTTAACAAGTCTGGGAAGGAAGGGCACATCTGCCTCCAGCCAAAATGGAATGTTCTCATCTTACTGAAAAAATACCAACATTAAAATTTGGTAGATCAGTGATCTGCAGAGTCAGATTGAGACACTTGGAACTGCCATAAGTTTGGTTAAACCCAAGCTTGGTTGTTTAACTTAGTCCTAAAGAGAGGTTCCTCTTTTCCTGTTTATAAGGTTTTTTTTTCCTTTTGGTTTTGCAACCTGGCAAAAAAATATCAATGAAGTCTTGTTTCGGAGCAAGACACTGTGCTGTGCTGACTACAAGGCAAAATGGAGACAAAGAGTAATGATAAATTTGCTTGTCATTTGCCTTGCATTGAAACAAGTGTGTTTGGAAACTTCTCCTTCCCCAAAAATTCTAAAAGAAAGAAAAAAAAAGAAAGCTACATCTGTTCATGGGATAAAGCAGAAAATAAAATTCAGGAAGGTGCAAATTCTTTCTCTCTCTCCTCCCCAAAGCTAAATGTAGAACATAAATCTTAGCATAATGTTTGCTTTTTATTTTTGTTAGCTGAAAAGAGATATGTAGCTTGGTTTTCAAACCAACATGGTAGTTTTTATAATCTAAATATTTTTCTTGGCATCATAAAAGAAGAGTGGGTGGGAGAAGAAAATAAAAGTTGGCAGTTTAAGCAAATAAACTAGAAAATAATGTGTTCAGTTAAGGGGTACCAAAATAATGGTATTGCTCTCTAAGTAGTATTTTCATTGCTAAAAAGCTGCCTCTGGTGCAGCAGGTTTCCACTAGGACCTGGTAGAAGTAGTAAGATTATAACATAATGACTCTGTAGTGCCACATCTGGAGACCAGGTCCCAAAGGCTGTGGCATAAAACAAGACAGTGGGCAGTATTTTGAAGTACAAAATGCACGGGTCATTTCAACACACAAAACCAGCCAAGAGTATTTGGAAGCCCAAATGTGAATCTAGTGGATTATTTTAGAGAAAAAGAAAAAGGAGGCTAGAGGGACTTTTTTGATGCTGGCAGAAAAAGAAACATTTTTTCTCTGTGTTTTATGAAGGAAGTAGATGAGGGTGTGCAATATTTCTAAACCAAATGCACCTGAGGTGCACTGTCCCTGTTTAAAGCTTCTGAAGGGGCCTAAAAGCAGACAAAGCCTGTGCAGGAGTGGAGAGCGGGGCAAGTGCAGGTATTGAATTTGGGGCTGAAATTAAATCCCTTTCATGTACAAAAGTACATGTTTTTGCATAAAGAGAACTGTAATGGGCCATCTGCCCGTCTTCAGAAACATCAATTACAGCAGAGATTATTATCTATTAAAGTGGCATTTAATTAGTGAATTTAATCTGAAATACCACTGAAGAGTTCCTTGCTGATCATATGACTCCAAATCCCTTCCTTTTTCTATCTACAGGAGTCTGCTGTCAGATTGCCTACTCTAATGATACCAGTCAGACAGCTCTGGGTACCTGCCTGGCAGGAGTGGGGTTATGAAGACACCAAAGTCCTCCAGCAGAAGCTTCAAGGAGCACAAGTACTCCTTCTAGCAGTGCCTGGTATCCATGGGATTCAGTGTATGTTCAGAAAGGGACAGTTTGGACAAGCCTGACTGTCAGTGAAGAGACTCTGTTGAGCAGCAGGGCAGGGTTTCTTTGCCTGAGCTGTTTTGCCTCTAGCTTAGCAAAGAGATTATTTTAGAGATCCTCTTTTACTGGAGAAGGATGACCAAGTATGCACGTGTGTGGTGAGGAGGTGTTGCTTGAAGGCAGGGAAATACGAGCAGAAGAGTGATTAAACCACTCATTAAATTTAATAGCTATTTATATTGGAGTTGGCTGTGCAGCAGTGGCTAGGAATGCCTTAGCCAAAGGAAAACCTACATATGACCTCACAAAACTAGAAGGATTTGAGGACTTGGACAGAAATCATACTAGTTTATACTAGCTTATTTTAACAATCTGCTCCCTCTTATAGGAATGTCTCTCCACCTTGCAAGTTTAAAGCAGTAGCTTCATCAGCTTTACCATGAGAATGGCATCTCCTGTTCAAACAAACCTTTGCCAGTCAGGAGTGTTCCTTGGTGTGCACAGGGAAGCTGTTCTGCTACTGCCAGGCAAGAGCAGGAGAGGAAAAGTGTTGCTAACTTTATGCATCAGGAAGACTTAGTTTTATAGCATATATCCCTCTGGAAGGGGGAAAACATAATCACTTGCTGAAGGCTGGCCTTAACATTCACAGGGCCAAAACTGAAAATTCAAGGGCCACATTCCTGTCCTGTGTGTCTTAGCTCATGTTAATGCCTTCTGAAGGGAGAGAAGGATTCTGTCCTGTTTGCAATGAGTCGATGCCAAGGCTACCAGCAACTTGTGTCAGACCTCGGTTGGTGCACTGACATTCATGGCTGTAAAGAACTGTAGTTCACATAAACAAGTAGCAAAAGTTATACATAAGGTTTTATTACATGAACAATTTGACATACTCTGCAGTAGTCAGATACAAGTGCATTTAATTCATGTTTTGTGGACATGGTAACAGTCAGAATATTTCAGCTGAACGGTCTGTTTGGCTGAATTTAAGCCAGTGCAATTCATGACATAACCATCAACAGGAAGTTACAGGTCTACAATGAGGTTAGACTAGATAGCAACAGCATATTTATTGTCACATCGAAGCATTACAAAGTATGAAAGCCCAATATTTCAACTACCTCTAAAATGGTATTTGTACAAATCTGTCATAGATACCTAAACGTAAGGATTTGCTGTGTCAGTAATGGATCATGATCTTCTCTATTTTTGGGAGTTACTTCAAGATTCAAAACTATTTGGGGCAACAAGAAGAAATGTAAACATCTGATGGTTCTTTGAAAATCCCTTCTGAGAAAATACATTGTCTGCCACAGGAAAAGTGCATTCTAACTGGTGTGCCTGCTATGGCCAGTTTGACTCAAATTCACATAGCACCAGGTCTTGATCCATTTCTGCAGTAAAAAGTTAGAAAAACCTTTGTATTAACTCAGAAAAGAGAAAACAAAGTCAAAAGTTGCTTTTCTTCTTTCTTTAGAGAAACATAATTAAATAAAAAAGCCCAAAACAACCCACCCAACATTGAAACAGCTCCCTCTTATGTACAAAGAAACCAACAGCTACCAAAGTGCGTAGCCAGGGAACAGTCTTTATAAATTGTTTTTCCTCAGGTTCATGTACCTGAATATATGAGTTTATTTACAGGTGGACAGATATCCACAGATGCAATAATCAGAATACTTCTATTTGGCTAAAAGTTGTATAAAAAAAGACAAAACAGTTTTTTTCAAATACTTTCCAAATATATATATATATTAAAGGTATTCAGTATTTCCATTAGTACCAGAGTTGGAAGCTCTTTCTCATTTTAAAAAGTTAACTTTGTGACAGTGATGACTGACAGTGGCAGTCAGAGCTTTGATTTGAGGGACTGCAGCTGGAGCTGCACCAGACCCATGGGACAGCTGCAGACTGCAGAGAAGTGCAGCAGTGTCTCTGTTGTTCCAGGCCACATCCTGATACCAGAGACCTGCCAGCTCCTGAGAGCCCCCCTATCCCGTGCTGAGCACCCCTGCAGCACCCCCTGTGCAGCCCTCCTGGGGACAGGTCCCCTGCTGGTACAGATGGTCACTACCATGGCAGATGAGAAGTGAAGATCTGCCCTCAACCATTTTTTCAACCCCATTTTTCTTTGGGGTGGATCAAGTTGAAGGGGCTCTGATAAGGAATGTTTTTCTATTGAGCAACATACAAAAAACAACACCCAAAACCTCTGAAGTAGTGGAAATGTTGTTTATGCAAATGGCAACTAGCATGGGCAGGCAGCTCAGTAAATGGGAAAACAATTTCCACACTAATTCTTGTAAAGAATAGAAAATTAAAGGCCTTAGCCCATCAAATACATACTGCAAAAATATTTTTCAATTAAACATAACCTAGGTGAGTGCACATCTCTGGATAGGTAGGAATACTCCTGCCTTCATACTGGTATCAAATACTTTAATACTTTGCATATAAACAAAATCTGCCTTTGTTGTTGAGTCCAGGCTTGCTTTACAATAAAGCAAGGATATTCTTAATACCTTTTTTTTTTTTTTTTCTGTCTTTCTTCCTGTAGGATAAACTGTAAGAAACACACCTCATTCATGGACCAGACTGGGCTAATGTATATGACAGCAACAACTCAAAATGTAAGTAAGAATCTTGCATGCAATGCCTTTTTCCTTCACTTAATTAGACCAGCTACAAGAACAAGACATCAATTTCTCACCTTTCCTACTCCTTTCCAACAGGTGGTACACTAAAAACAAGGTATGATCCTTTGTCTCTTACACACCCCAGCCCTGAAGTCCAGTCAGTGACTAGGGTGAGGGATTGAGTGGTCTCAGCAATAGATCAGGAGCCAGGAGACCAACAACCCCCAGGGAGCTGACCGTGCCTCCTATGTGGCAGAGCACCCTGGAGAACTGATGGCAAGAATGAATGGGGCTGGCAGAGTGGCTGAAAAGGCTCTCCTGAGGGGGAGGATCATGGCTGAATGCTCAATTTGCAGTGGCCTCCTCCTTGGGGTATCTTGTTTGTTGCTGCAAACTCCCACTGACCCTGCATGGGAGAGCAGCTGCTGGTCCTGCTCTGCTGCCCGAGCGTGCAAGATGCTGAGCAAAAGTGCAAGAAGTGCCAGAGGCAGAGCAGCAGCAGCTCTGGCTGAGCGAGCACAGGTACCACGTCCCTCTGCTTTGCCACACCAGGCATGGGAGTCCAACCTGATCCCCCAGAGCCAGGTCCCTGCCACAGCCTGCCAGGCTCTCTGCTCCTGAGGCCCTGCTGCCCAGGGCTCCTCCATCCGCGGTTAGGGAGAGCAGAAACAAGGGGCAACCATGCTAGAGGAGACGGGAGCTCCTTCAGCTCCTGACGCTTGGGGGTTGCTAACCTGGGGGAAAAGGTGGAATTGATTCAAGACACGGTCTGCAGCTGTCTGCAAATGCATAGTTGTACATGTACATTCACTTACAAGGATCAAGGGAAGGTTCTTTGCTCTGCACTTTAATCACCATCTGCTTTCAACAAAAACGTGACCTGACAAACCTAAGGAGACCAGCTAAGCACACAGCTTGGGAGTTAATGGTAACTGGGTGGCATTTCCCAAATAAAGAGCGAGATTCTTTTCTTTCTTGCCTTTTTTATTTAAATAATTTAAAGTTGTTTTTCACTCTAAGACTTGTTTCTGTAATAATGTAATAATGTTTTGAGAGGTTCCCATTCAACTGCCTTCACCTGAGCATTGGTGTACCCTGCTCTGAGGTTTATTAAGTAGAAACCCTGTAAGACAAATAAGCAAATCAACAGACATCTGATTTGAACTGAGGCAAGTGAGCTAGATTAAAATGCAATTCTTTAAAAATGCTGAAATTCTAGTTCAGTAGCAAGTAGTGCTTATTTTTTTGGTTTTTTTGGCAGTAGCTGAGCTAGCATTTAAAAAATTCTGCAAGTAATTTTGTGAGTTTGCTCACTTTTATTTCAGTTAATGCTTTAAAACCTAGCTTCTTCCCACGAGGAAAGTCTATTGTCCTGAGCATCCCTGAACATACAACAGTAATGTACCTCGTCTTAAAGACAAGGAGAAAACCTTGGCTGAAATTACCTATTTTAATCTTGTTTTCAGTTTGTGCTTTTTCTGAAGAAAATTGCTTTTTCACTTGCAATACTTACTGAAACACAGTGATTTGCTACTAAATGTAACTTTAACAAAGATTACCACTTCTTATTAATCAAGCTGTTCTATAAATATGTAATTCAGCAGTGAATTCCCTTTGTTCATGGTACTTCAGTTTCATGTTTCTTCATGTTCTTAATTTGTACTTAAGGAAAAAAGTGGGTAATGCACTTATGAGATGACTTGGGTTTTTCCTTGGAATTTTTATTCAACCGTATCTATCAAAATTGCACAGAAGCCCTTTTTTAAGCTAGAAAAGATGTAAGAATCACATCATCAGGATTCACAAGCAGAGTAAGTTTATCCAAGCACATTTTGCAACCTAGGTGAAGAAACACTGCCTATATCTGGTGAATTGATGATTCACTGGGAAATAGAAACACAGAAAAGATTTTATTCTATGCAAACAATGAATATTAGAAGTGCAAGAGGATGAGATTTGCTCATTCTAAAACCTAGTGAATGGAAACAAACTATTCATTACCTGAATTACTTGAAAGACTTGGGAAGAACACACTCCTTCTCAATTTTTAGAAAAAGTTACTCTGTCCACAGCTGGGTCAGTACATTAATAAAACTCAGGATCTGGTGCTTATCAAATTAGGAATTCAGGAGTCTGTCTTTAAAGTTTCAAGTGCAAGCACATAATTCTTAGTTAATTCTTAGTATTCTTAGTTTAACTCAATTCTTGTTATAGACTTTGAGGCATTAAAGTATACATGCTAATTTCATAAATTTTTAAAATTTAATTAAAAGATGGGAAATGTCTGGAGATGACTTGTACTGAGAATGACTCCCTCCATAGCTGATATTTATTGGAAGTGCTCTTGGTTCA
>NW_009970723.1:2251939-2274593 GCF_000747805.2 Chaetura pelagica
CAGGCAGAATCAACTCGGAGGCAGAATAGGGATTTTAATACTTTTTTTCATATAAAGTAATAGCAAAACTCCTAGAGGAATTTTGGAGAGCCCAAGTCTGTAAGTTTTTGATAATACCACTAAAACTTTTGCAGTGGCAATAGACTGTAGAGGCCTTTTGATAAGTTATGGCCAAGGTCCTCTGAATTCTGGAGTTCTCCCCAGCTACTGGTGCTACAGGGAGACAATGAGAGTTTAACAAAGGTGGCATTTTATTGTTCTGTCATTTTTTTTATCTTAAGACAAAGAAAAGAAAAAGCAGCTGCTTCTAATAAGAAGCCGTGTTTTGCTACGTGCAAGACACGGGCAGTGGAAGTACCTTGTCTGTACGTGCTGTGCTGGCCCACAGGCTGCCCCCAGAGGGCAGAATGAAATCAGATTGCTAAGAGTATCATCTACACGCAGAAATCTTCTAAGCTTTCCTTCAAACATATGTAAAAATACAGAAACCAGTAAGGCAACAGACCTGTTATGGTGCTGCCTGACAGACCAAGACCTTGGAGGAGGCCCCTCACTGCTCTTGCTCCTCAGCCAAACACAAACTGAGTTTTCAGACACTCTGTGCTTAGTGCAGAGGTTTTAAGGTTAATCTTTTCACAACTGCAAGTCCTGAGCAGTGCTGTGCAGCACTCATCTCTGTGCTAGGATGTACAGGTAACATGTCTTTGCTTTCTCTTCAGCACAGGTATCATGGTGCTGGCCAACAACAAGCACACAGCTCGTGTGCCACTGGCAGGGAGTGCACTTGCTGAGCTCCAGGGCCTCCTGTTAGCCCCTGAAAGGACACAGCAGCTTCACAGCATGCAGAAACACCTGGATCCTGCAAATCTTTTGCAGAGAAATCTGAAGCTCAATTAAAAATGGCAAGATGATATATTTGCAACTCCAGGTGAGACTGTGCTCAGGCTATTGGAGCAGCAGTTATCTTTTACTTTTACCTATGGGTGTAGAATAGAAAAAGCAGGAAGTCTCCTAAGAGGAAAGGGGGACTCTGGGAGATGGTTGACAAAGCACTTTCATAGGGATTTCCCACCATGGTGTCAAAGAATTCAGAGCTGTGCATGGTCTATGCAGACATGAGCCCATCAGCCTGGGAGAGGGAAGCCCAGGAAGAAGTCACACTGGGAAGAAAGCAACAGCATCACCATCTGGCTCTCTCCTCTCTTTACTGCTCTGTGCTTGCTTTTCCAGTCACTGCAGACTTTCACTTTTCTATATGTGATTTGGAATAAAGAGTTAGACAAAGTAAAAGTAAAAAAGGTCTTTATTTTTCAGTATGCTCCACATGATTTGAAGGGATTCTGTGCTGGGGTAGGGTAGCTGTTCTTTATAAAGCATTGAAACTGGCATTTAAAAATGCTTATGCTAAACTACACGCAACAGTATCAAGGCTGTAAGTTTAACACCAAAGCCAGAGGGAAGACTAGTTCTTTGTTAACTCATTTAGGAACAAGAATATTGTCTTTAGGACACTAGTTCCCAAAATTACAGGAGATGAAAGCAGGAAAAAACAAATGGCAATACCATTGTCAGCCTGGAAGTGGGCCTGTAAGCAGAAGAGTTTGAGAGCTACTGTTTAAAGCAGGAAAAGACATAGTCCCATATGGCTTTTGGTGGTGTCTTATACCTGCATGAGTTCAGCCCCTCCAGAGACAAGGGGTTTCTCAGACTGCCCACTACACAGCACTGCATTAGTGTAGTGAAAATGTATCTCTTTGGCAATTAAGTTAAAGTTATTTAAACTTTTCTGTGAGCTCTTTTCATTTTAACCCAGCTTATTAATAGTTTGATACTTCTTTAAACTAGATTAAGCTAACTTTCTTAAGACCTATATCAATTAAACTATTGCAGGTTTTGCAGATAAGCAAATCCAGTGTCTAGAACTCTGCCTCCTGCTTCTCCATATTAAATGTAAAACCATAATATCCACTCATGTACTGAATTTTCCAAATGTTAAATAATTTCAGAAGCTCTGATATATCTCAATGTGTCATAAAAAATTTCTCTGACCTAATAGTTTATTAGCTGTATTTTATGGAACTTGCATTTTTATAAAAACATCATATTTCATGGTTCATTTCTAGTCAAATTGGATGAACAAAGCTTTTATCCTTTTGTATATCAAAAATGCATGGCCCAACAAGTGAAAAAAGACATAAAGTGCAATGCAGAGCAAATTAAAGCTCAGTCATTTTACACTGAATGAAAAAGGAAATGCCCTGGTTCTAAAAAAATAATGTTTTTTAAAAAAATAACTTAAATTGACTTTATATTCTCCAAAACAATACTTTATTTTAAACAAAGGAAGAACAATATAGGTGGGCAGATATTTCCCTTTTGTGACTGAAGAGAGACAAAAGGATGCACGGACCTAACTCTGCAGTCTTGTGCAAGCAGAGTACATTAGAAATCCATATTTGTAAAAACTGGGCAATTGGGCTTTTGTTTTCCTACAGCTGCTTAACTTGTGCTGAATTTGCCCTCTTCTATGGCAGAAATATTTTTCTTATATGAAATAATATGAGCAGCAGATGATAAGAAAACATAGTTGCTTTCTTCACAGAGTTTAAAGATCCTAGTGCAATTGAAGCTGCGAGTTACCTTCCTTCAGTTGCCTCATGAGCCTGTACCTCCTCCCCAGCACTCCCAGCACTGCTGTGCTGATGCCATGACAGAGAGAGGCTGAAAAACTGCCCTTGCAAAGCCACCGAGGATCCTTCCTAGATGCTACCATCTCTGGGTAAGAAGTATACCCTGGTTTTTACACAACAAATGCAGCACCTCCCATTCTGAGAAACCTCCTTCTAGCGGGGCTTAACAGCTCTTAGGTCTGTCACTCAGTGACACATCCAAAGTACTGCCACCTCAGTGTTAAAACAAACTGAGCCAACATCTTCCAGGAGCCTTGCAAATGTGACTAGGTACATACCCACCCCTCTCACAAAGCCAAAAAGCAAAATTCTCTTCTCAAGCACTCAGAAGATTCACAATTTCACACTCCCAATTACAGTGGAAACAGTCACACAGAGGAAAATCCAAGTGCCTTCACTCAACAACTGCTATCTGTGTGAGCAGTCCTAGTCAGAGCACATATTCATGGGAATAATTGCAACTCTCCTGAGTAAACCTGCAGTGTTTCAAGGGCTCAGCTAGTTACCATCCTACCTGCATTTTGCTCTTCATTGGGTGACAAGGCTTTTTATCAAGCCTGTAATATAAAAACAAAACAGAAAAAACTTGTGTAACTGACTTCTTAAAACTAGTTTCCTCCTGCTGGGATCCAATGTTGAGCAATTTGTTTCAGGTCTTACCTGACTGGCTCAAGCCTCTTTCTACTTCATGTTGCTAAATTTGAGTTTGTTCTTTGGCCCTTTGCTAGAGGTCAGCTAGAGGAACCAACCAAACAGCCTTCTATTCAACAGATGTGATTATTTCTGCCTTTGAGCATAAAACAAAACCAGTAAGAGAGATGGAAAATGATGGGTATGTCATTATTTAAGAGGGGGAAAAAAAAGGAAGTATAAAAATAGACACACCATACTTGGCAACCTGTGTTCTGCTGACCCCACAGTGCAAATGGAGAGAAGAAATATGTGAGTAGAGCTTTTAGTTTGATTGTTCACACCCTTTTCATAACTGAGCAATAAACCCTCAATGTAATCTTTTCCTATATAACCTTCTGCTTGCATGAACTCTCCATACAAGCTGGAGCAGATCATATGGCTTGATCTCCTTTGGACTGTGCAGTATGATGAAGAAATCTCTCAATTTTAAAAGTTATTTTCAAAATAATACTATTTCAAGCCAAGTATTGGTAATCTAGGAATGTCTTCACAATCAGAATACAAACAAAACCCAACAATACAATGCAAGAGACAAAGCAAACACTGAACACTGAAGTAGGAATTTTCATGAGATATGGGAAATTTCCAACTAAGCTATCTGTGTAACCAAGGACAATGTATTTTTTCTTTCAGTAATCCAGAATTTGTATGGCTTTGTAAAGGTGTTTTAGGTTACTTCTGCCATGTAAAACAACCAGTATTTGATATATATATATATACACACATCAGTATTCCATGTGATTTACAATTCCCTCTCTCCTCCTTTTGGTTCGTAGAAAATCCCAAACCCTGTTTCATAATGGATAATAAACAGTTATAAAATTATACCAACATTATCATTTCAGAGAGGTAAGAAGATCCTAGTGCTATAAAAGTCAGCTTTAAGAGAGTGCACATTTTGCTGTGATGTACAAACACACACCACTTGTTTCCATAATTTAGCCCTTTGTAAGTATTGCACCTTCTTAATAAGGCTACTTTCTATTTTCTTTTAACACTAAAAATGACACATAGACAACACTGTGGCTTTAAAGCACAGTATTCCTAAAGTTTTAAAGTGAACTGTCTTACTTCCTTGCATACTCAGAGCTCCTATGCCTCCAGTTGCCTGGAGGAGTGTTGCCCATACAGGGAATATAGATGGAATTACAGAAATTCATGTAATGTGACCTGCTGGTCATGTATTTTGTTTCTGATGTGCTCAATTAAGTTCCTCTGAGCTCAATGGAAAATAGACACCTTTTACAAATCTAAGCAATGATTTCACATGTGGAAATGTACAGCTAAACTTGTCTTCTTTCTCACTTGCCCTTTGCAATGCAAAGAAAAAAAAAAAAGAGAACTATCTGAAGTTATCTGGTCTTCTAAATACAAGATAAATTGCATAAAATCTGAACAAGATGGATTGTCTTACAAAGTGCATATTTCAAACAAAGCTGAGTTTCTCCTCTTGTCAAGGCCTAATGTCAGAAGAGCATAAAAAGCTGTGCCTCACTCTAGAAACATGGAGAGCCAATAAACTCTGCACGTGAGGTTAAACACAAGTATGTGTTTAACTTGCATCTGAGCTTACATTTTGCTGCTGGAATACCAGTAGTTCTACCTCTGTGCAGCCATACCTGCTAATTTACAGATGACACATGCCCCTTCCTTGAAACATTTGTTGGCATCACTCTAAGAATTAATTAATACGGTTAAATACTGATACTAAAAGTTCCGATGCCAGGTGCTATTTACACTTTGAGGTCCTCATACTGAAGATTCTTATTTTTCCTCACTTCAGTACAAGTATTTGGGCATTTGAAGAATGGAGTCCCTGGACACAGGAAAAAGAAATTGTAGAAAAAATTATTATGAACAACAAATAATTGGTGCACATATAAAAATGGAGGATTTGTATATGTGTTCCTTCAAAATACTAGCTAACATGGTTCAGTAAAACCTTGGGTTGACACAAGCTGGTACCTTTGCAGATATGGAACAAAAATAAATGTAGTGGCACATTTTCTTTTAATTTCATGTAGAATTAGCACTCTGCAAAGTGGAATCCTCAACACCTCCAGGATATCATGCTAACACACTATGACTTTGCTACCTGTAGCAATTTGCTACACAGTAACCTGATTAGAGACCCAGTATGCTTTGACCAAGCCACTATATCAACAACAAGCCTGAAAAGATCCTAAAAAGATTAATACAAATGTATAGATTTATATAACAAATAGATTATGCTTCAAGCTCATTTTCTGTATTTTTTTATCATCTAATGTGTTGGGTTTTTTCCTATTTGGAACTTCCTAAATTATAACACTAAGTAAGGCCATGTTCACAAATCAGTGCTTCCTTCTAATTTAATAATTCAAGTAGTGACATATTGCTCTTCAAATTTTGCCTCAAACAGAAAAAAAAATCAATTTCGTAGCCATCTTCTATTCAAATAAATCTACATCCTGCCTATACAGCCCACTTATGTTCCCTCAGGAAATCTGTATTACTCTCCAAGGCAGTTTTTAACAAACATTTTATTAACTTTTGTTTATCTGACCATTACACATCATAAACTAATGCTGCAGGGTATAACACACTAAGGAGTCCAAAGTAAAACCAGATTTTTTTGAGAGTATTGGCAAATGGCAACATTCAAACATTTTTAAATGCTTGAGCCCATCTTTAGCATTGAATTACGTCAAGAATTCAAATTTAACCCTAAAACCCTACCTTGTCAGTATAATATTATGTATATGTCCAAGTAACAGGAAAGCTGAAACAGCATTTCTACAGCTAAATTAATTTCCCTCAAGGGTATAGTAGAGATCTCACATTCAGATTAAGACATGGAAGGAAAAAAATTATTGGTGCTAAGATGTGTTAAAAGCAGAACACTGGCTTGTTACTAAATTTATACATTCCCTTACATTTCATCAGCTGACTGGCCAAATGAATTCCTGCCGAGAGTATGAGCAAGCACAGGAGCAAAACATATTTTATGTTCCTTGGTGCCATCAGAAACAGACTGGTTTCTGTTTTCAGGGTCTTTCTGGATTGCTATTAAAAATGGTCTGTGTGAAGCACAAAGCACATGATTAGTGTTTTTTGTCTTGAGGAATGAACTAAAAAATCGGCAAGTAGAAGATACACATCTTTTATTTTGCATTTGGAAGTGGGAGTGTGGCCAGTGCAAAAGCACTGCTGTCTAAGACAGAAAATACAGCTCAAGGGGGCACTATCAACTACAGGTGTACCTGGCTTTTTGAGCTCCACAGACATGCAGACAAGGGCTTCTTACACCTGGCAGATACAGAATGTATTTAAACTCTCGGCTTGATTAATTTTTGCTCTTTACTTACTTTCTTGCTATTTTGCTGAAGGTGCCATAAAACTCTCCTGAACTTACAGCAGAACAAAAACCTATGCTCTGATGCTTTGCAACAACCCACAGTTGCTTTACCAGAAAAAATCCTGACAGACACAGATTAAATCCCATACTCCAAACAGGACTCAGTTACAGTGCTACCACCTTCAGGAAGATTGAATCAAGTGAAAATGTAGGACCAAGATTAGACTTCACAAACATTTCCTTATCAAAATATTTCTAAGAAAAGGTGCAGCAACAACAACAGATGACTGATGTATGAACCAACAGAAACAAGCCTCACTGGCAACCTGTTATGTCTCTGCACATGGCCAGCAATCTTCTGATTTCATGTCCTGCTTCTGAGATGGTGTTTCAATGTATTTACAGGCAGGGAAAGAAATAAATCACTTTGTATTGCCACACTTACAGTGGTTGTCCTGAATTCCCAGCAGGGCCCTTATAACTGGTCCCAGACTATAGCAAGAAACAGAAAACCATCCCAACTCACTGGATGAGAATGAGTGAAAAAAAAAACAAGTCAGTGACAAGGACATCTGGGATATTACATGGAGCTGGAATTCGTTCTTACGTGCAGGTTCTACAAGTACCTTTGGCTAAAGCTTTGCCTTCTGTTGTGTTGCCTGATTAGAGATCAAGTATGCTTTGACCAAGCCACTATATCAACAAGAAGATCAGAAGGAAGGGGAGAAGGGATAAAGAAAGTGATGCCAGTGATCGTGAAAGGGAGCAAAGAATCTGTAGATCATTAGATGGCTAACATTCAAACAAGGCTAATGACGTGGAAGAAGTAATTCAACAGACAGGCATTCTGCTCAGCTTATTCACACAAGCAGGGCTTACAGGTCTCGTTTACATGTCAACAGATACCTGCTCTATGAAAACTGGTATTGGTTAAAAAGTGGAAACCTGCAAATTGGAAGAGTTTTTGCTCACTTTGCATCTTGAGTATCCTGTTATATTTGTGCAAGGCACTAGAGAATTAGGCACATTGTTTTGGGTGGAACCCATTTTACGACTAAGATGATCTGAGTTTGTAATGTCCAGTATCTTCACATGGGAGCAGCTGGAGCACAGTCAGATTCTAAAAATTGCTATTAATACTTCCCACTTCTAAAATTATCTCCCTTTCCAGATACTTTGAGAGACGGGGCAAACAGGGAAGTGGGAAATAGCTTTTTCATAGCAAGACAACTCCTAAAGAAAAATATGTGGCTTCTCTACAGCTGATCTCCACACTGATCCTGATGTTGTTAAATTCTCTTACCAGCATCAGTACTAGTAATTGGTGAAACCATATAAAACAGATCCTTCCATTTTTGCATCTCAGGAGGAAGTTCCATCTCTTAACAGAAATGATCCCACCTCCAAATCTCTGTAGCACACAGAGACTGCATGATGCCTCCAGCTGTTTTTTCTGACTTCTCCAGGACGTCAAGAGACAATGACCAAAACTGGGGGAAACGACATGTAATGACGACGAGAAATGGCCACAGAATCCAGGCTAGCTCTTCCTTGGGAAAACAAAGAAATCCAACTCTTTCAGATGTTAGAAGTACAGCAATGCAGTTCTGAAACAAGAGGCTGAAAAATGGAAGAGGTTATTCCAGATTACACTTGGTACTGCCAGCACCAGAAAGTCTTTGCTGACATTTCTGTTCTTGCTGGGGGTGTCAGGAGGGCGAAGGGGATCTCAGAGGGCCCTGAAATACTCTTGTGACATGAAATAATCTGGGTCCCAGGCACAAAGCGAGTGGTTAATGCTTCATGCAGGCCCAGATGGCCATGCCCTCTTGCTATCCCTGGCCGTGGCTGAGACCCAGTAACTCAAGGAGCTCCTACCTTTGAATCAAAATTCCACAGCCGTAAGATGCAAAATTGATTTAATACAAAACTGCTGATTAAAGGTTGTGTAAATATGCTGGTAATTTAGCTTTGTCCTGGCAGGATTTATCAAGTATCTTCTGTCCCCTGCTTTGTTAACAACCAATTTTCTATCCTGTTTTGAGGATTTCTGGCTTTTGGGACTGTATGTAACCCATATCACATTTGTACCAGAGGGCTGTCTGGTCTAGCAACAAAATCATTCTTCCATGCAGAAATTTATAAAATCTTATTACAATAATTCATAAAGTGCCCTCGGGAAAGGTGCTCACAATGCCATGACAGTATAGAAACAATATACAATCTGATACATTATTTTCAAAAAGTCCTCCAAAGCAAAAAGGGAAACTATAAAGGGGAAGGAACAACAAATACACAGGCAGATACTGTCAGTTTAACAATAGTCAAATGAATTACGGAACTCTTTATAATTAGTCTTGGAGTAAAAATGGGGGGGAAAGGGGCAAATTGGCAGGAGTGTCTTGGAAAAGCCCAAAATTTGCTCATTTCTATCAAAGTAAATACACCATCAGCAAGCTCAGTGTTAGAAGATGAAATTACTATGAATTACTATGAAGTATTTTACCAAGGAAACTGAAAAAACACAACATGCAAAGAAAATCCATGACCCACATTTTAATAAGAGGAAAGAAGATAATACAGTGGCTGTGTATATCCACTGATCTTCACTGTCTTGGGCTTTATATTTATAAAAAACAATCTTTCTCCTCTCTGTTGAGCCCAGATTAGTTTTATATACATATATAAAACTATATCATATATAATTTTATATATATATATCTATCTAAATACTGATACACACATGTATGTATGCATATTGCAGGGTCCTAGTAGATTTCAAGAGTATTATTTTTTTTCTTTCAAATGACTTAGAAAACACAATTGGACAAAAAAATCAAGTAATTGTGTGCATGCAAGCGTATCTTGCCACTTGTGCATGTAAATTACACATTTGTAAACTGCAGAAATAGCATGCTCAAATTAGGCATCTGATTGCCCAATTAAGTTGTTCCAAAGTAAATCAGATGATAACCTTCAGTAGCTCCCATTAGAAATGTTGTTTCTCAGTACTATTTCACCACATTCATCGTGTATATTCCAAACAGCTGCATTGTTATTTTGTGCTTTTACAGAGGCATAAGCAGCAGTGCACGCTTAATAAAGCTATCAAATGAACTTTGGACTCCCATTTTAGAAAGCTGCTTAGATATTTAAGTCCCCTGATTTCAGTGAGAATGAGCCAGCTTAGACAATCCAAATGAAAAAAATCTAGTCTAATTTCAAATGGCAGAAAAAAAAAAGAAATCCAGGAATTTGTGGGCCTCTGTGCCTCTATTAATAGGAAAATTTTGCTTTTTTGTCTTGCGATTTTTTTTATAAGGTGTCTTGTTTTCTTTAAGCAGTCAAGTATTGTTTAACCATACACATTCATAACCGAATAAATCCTTAATTATTTTTGCATTGAAAGAATGGTTAATTTATGGTAATTCAATACAGGTTAAGATAGAACACCATCTTGCCACATTTCAGTGTATACTTTCTAATGGACAGAGAAACTAAAGCACCCAAATCTATCCGAGTACTGCAAGCAGAGAAACTTGTTAATTCACACATTAAAATTAGTGAAGAGATGGACTTTTACCATAAACACGTTGCTCCTTTGCTGTTGTACTTCTTTTTTCCGAGATGATGTAGAAAGGGAGTATTTTCTTTTCTCTAACAATTTTTTGCATCAAATAAATCTTAGCAACTTTAAGGGGTGGGGAGGGGGGAAGCTGAGCAAACCATTATCTTAACAACAATCTCTCAAATACAAGAAAAGGAAGCAAGAGCAGAACTGCTGGGCTGGATTGTGTCCCTGAATAGCTATTACATATAATTCTAGCGGCTGCATTTACCAGTTCTTTACAGGCCTCCTGCAGCAACAGACATGCTGGTCCAACTGCTCATCATCTCTCAGAGATGGGAGAGCAGTAAGAAAAGCTACAGGACTCCCATTATATTCTTATGGATTTCAATCAAGCATGACTGGGTTTCTTTCCTCAACTTCTTGTTGTGACTATCTCTGCTGGTGAAGTTCCTTTGCTGCTTTTCTTTCTCTAGAGGATCAAAATCCAATTTGGTACTTAAATTACTTTGTTCCACTCCATTGGTCTGTGCCTGGTTTAAAAATCTTCCAGGAGCACTGCTTGTCCTCCTTGCAAGTTCAGACTTTGCTTTTCTCCTATAAACAATCAAACAAAAATCTCAACTCCTCCCCACATCCCCTTTCCAAAAATATAATATAATCATGATCATTTGTATCAGGAGAATTATTTAGCAGTCTCCAGTCTTAGTACAGCTTTTGATCAGAAAACTGTAGCTTATACAACTCTGAAGTGTTTATTAGAAAGCTTTCAAAAAGAGATCTTCGTTTCAGGAAAAAAAAATTGTTCAGTTTAGCAAATACAGACATTCACAGCACAGAGACTGAAATAGTTAAAAATGATCCTAAGGAGCAAGTAGCTCACAGAGTTAGCAAAATATTTAACTTTTTCCTTTCTTTTACAGAAAAACACTGATAGCTGCTCTGGTTTCCATACTTAGTAAGACAGAACCTTGTCGTATGTTCTTGGTTTTGCCTTTTTTTTTTCTTTTTTTAAAATTTTTTCTCTATTGCTCCACACAGGTTTTGATTAGTGCTTCTCCTTGGCTACAAGTGCTTCAGTTTGAAATACAAAGCTCTTTTAAAAAAAGAACCCCAAAAAACCAAAACCCCCGACACCACATCACTGAAGGGAAAATGGGAAGTGATACAGTGCAGCTGCAGCAATCTGGTTCTGCTGTTGTCCTCCCCCATCCCCAAATCCTCTGCATAATTTCAATCTTTAGTCGATGAACCTTTGGCAGGCCTTCTTCCACCGGCAGGCAGTGCACCACATATCTCTGTTCTCCATCCCATAGACCTTCCGACACTTTTTCCCCTCCCCTCTAGGCTTCCTGTCAGAGAGAAAGGGAAGTTTGTTAATGAGGTGCTTTCGTAGCTTTGCTTTATCACCCTAAGATCAGGACAGCAATCTCAAGGGAGCACAGGAGGCAGAGAACCCTCTGGTGTTTCAAAGGGATGAGGGTTGTTTTTGAGTCAACTGGACACAAATTCAGCCACGACTCCACAGCTGAGGGAGCAGCCCTTCTCCTCACCTGACTTCTACAGCCTCTGCAGCACCTGCTCCTCTGCTCTGGGGATGATCCCAGGAACATACAGCCCTGACTTTAGCCAGCAACTAAACCCAGTCTAGGTAAGTGGTACTTCAGCCACCTTAAGTGCCAAGCCACAGGAGACAGTCATAGCTACACCACAACACAGCCCAGCTCACCCCAGGCTGAGGTCCTCTTTGCTGTGGAGGTGTGGCACAAATACTTTGCATAGCTCGGAGCAGCAGACCTCGACTACCAGCAGGCAGCAGCTAGGGGAAGCAGCAAGAGGGGAAAAGCCACCAGCCCCTGAGCTCACCAGTCCTTCCTGTATGGTTTGCTCTGAGCTCCTTGACTGAAGAATAACAAAGTGCCTGAGAACAAATTTTAACCCTTGCTCTCCTTTGCAGCACATTTATGTGTGCTCCTTCTCTGCCATCCCCAAAGTCAGCAAGGCAGGAAGTATCTGCTTGCAAAGCTGTAATGATTGTCATGTTTTCCATTTTATAACCACATTCAAAAGTTCACAAGTTTAGAAAATGATCAAAGGAACTGTTAAAACAGAACTTTTTCACTCAATGCATAGCAAGCAAGCAAACCTGAGGAGCAGTGCTACAGCTGTGCTATCTCTCCTGGTGCCTTTAAATTAAGCAACTGTAACAGATTTAATACCTGTTCTACACGCTGCATGGCACACACAGGAATGGCCTGGTGATTCTTCCCTTGCACACCAATTCATTTTTTTATTACTGATCATTCATTTATGGACACAATCCATGAAGTGGGAAGATCCTAAGTTTGGTTTGTAGCACATCCAATGATCAGAGAGTCATGAAGAAAATTAAAAACATGAAATAATCCTTTTGTATCATTGTAGGGTACAGTCACCTTGAGGACTGTGAGAAACAAGGAGTTTCTTTACTGCGAGAAACTTCAGTGTCACAGTTTGATTTTTTAACATAACTTTTTTAACACTTCTAAACACAGACTCTGGTCAACCATCAGTTGGCTTTAATGAAGTGACTGCATGTAGCTTACCTCCAGGAAGACAAGGCATAAAAAGCTTTGCTTTGATCTAATGTATTGTCAGATACAGTTTCTTACCATGCAATCGAAGACAAACATGATACTGACTGAATGGTGACAAATACATGAGGCAGCCCAGCCTTTCAGGGAAGAAAGCAGAGCCACCTACTGCAGTCCAGGATGCTTCAGCTGGAGCAGTAAATCTGGGCTGCATTGCTTTACAGGGCCATTTGGATCTGCATCTGAACTGCAGACACACCTGGCAGAAGGCCTGCAGTTTTGCTTCACAGTTTGCCTTTTCATTTTGCAACAACTCTCTTCTCCCCCAGCCTTCACCTTTGATGGCAATGAAAAGCAAAATAGGTCCAGAACACTTACTCTCAAGCGTTCTAGTAAGAAACAGCCTGACAACTGCAATCACGGTTGGTGGTGTGGTTTTTCTGTTTCTTTGGCCATTGATATCTTATTTATTAAATGCCCTCCAAGTTCTGAGGCTGCTGGCCTGTCAGCAGGAGTTAATGGTCCCATACCTCAAGCCAAATGCTACTCTAGGCGGTGATGAAAGAACTGTGTGGGACTGTTTCTGCTCTCCGCTCCCTGCAGGACGATTATGAGTTGGTGAGACCTGTCAATACAGACAAAAAAGCTGCTTATGAAGAACACACACATATTGATGCAGCATAAACACTCTTCCCAGAAAATGCAATTCATGATGCAGAGTGGCAAGGATATCCAGGAAAGGTTATTATATATTATTATACAAATGTAAGTAAGTTGTGGTTCTACTTGGAAAGATGTCCGTTTAGCATTAGGTGCATTGTATTGCTCCATTTTGTTTCCCTGTACTTCCAGTCATCCTAACAGAGCAATCCAGAATATAGATCAGCATCATTGCAGGTTCTGGGAAATACAGAAAATGCATTCATTCCTATTTAAGAAGTCCTAATACCTCTTAAGAAAACTCTCTCTAATGTAAGCAGAGAAAATAATGGGAAAAATAAACTCCGCCCTGTACTGAGATCAATACCAGGAACACCCTGAGAAATAAAGGGATTTCATGTGTAGCTCCCACCTGTGTTTTGGCACTGTTTGTGGAGAGACAGCCTTGCAGAAGGGGGTTTGCTGCAAGGCAGTTATGATGTGGCCCTCAGGGTTTTCCTGGGAGTGCAAAGCAGCCCTTCTGATCAAGGCTGCTAACAAGATGTACTGGATTACTTCCTTTATTCTGCACTTTAAACCTTTTCAGTCACTGTCTTCCTTTGTGAAGGGTGCAGCTTGTTCTTCTGAGACTTGCCAAATAAGCCTTTCATGATCCTTAGGGTTGGCAACATAATTTGAGTAATCACATAGTATAAAGCTTGGCCTTAAATAATTCCTAAATTATTTACTGCTAGGGTCTTTTTTTGCTCCTAGGTGAAGGCTACAACCACTTAACATGTAAAAACACCAGAAAAAAAAGATGAACACATTTTTTTCTTATGTACAGAACACAGCAAGCTTCAATTGGCATTGAGTCACTGACTCGTGCAGCCAGTAACTGCAGATACTGTCATAGTTCCCTGCACTGCTATGACTTTTCACTCCTGCCCTTTTGAAGTCTCATAGTATCTGGAAGAATGGGAACTGACCTGACTTGAAGCAAGTTACTGAATGTGCTTTGATTTTTTATATAAAGGCTATTTTATAGCTACTCCACAGTAGCAAAAAAACTAACACTTGTAATGGAGTGCAGACACTCTTTCAACTTTTACTCTTGGCTGGCAACTACAGAATTTTCTGATTTAACTGCATGTGCAGCTCACAGTCTGAACAAGTTTAGATCATTAATGATATAGGAAATACATCTCCAAAACCTGAAATAAGTTTCCTCTCTCTGCCTGCTCACCGTAAGTCATATTTTACATACCCAGAGACCACACTAGCTCTGTTCTGTCCTACAACTCCATAATATTGAGGGCAGCTTGTTGTCTACCACTTTTTTTTTTCTTATCTTTTATCAACGACTTCTCTTGTTTTACCTAAGAACAATTGAAACACTGAAGATAAAATGCAAAGCAGTAACACTTTTTTAGTCTTTGGTATTTACCACACATTGCACACATTTATCACACCGTTCTCCAGTCATAACCCACAACCAGAGATCTCCAGTCAATTCTGCTATGGTTCTTAAACATTTTAAAGAACAGAAAATGTTTATATCTACTACTGCTAATGGATACAAAACATATTCCTGGGTTATCACTGAACAAAAAAGTACTTTGATGGCCCCTTCTGTTACAAGCAGTTATCTTGATGGCTTCCAAATATAGAAGAGGCTTGAGAAGAACTGCAGCATGGAGACTGCATCTATTCTCCTGTTCTCCACAGAGGGTCTCTGCATGATGGTTTCCATGGCCTGGCATACCAAGGCAACTAAACTGCACTGAAGTTGAGCTCTAGTGTATCTTGATCTGCTTTGCAGGAGGTCTAAACAATACCAGTTAGCTGTACTCCTTTGTAGGCCACACTAAGAGCAGATTAAGAGGAGGGCGTGAGAAGGCAATCCTTGCCCTTGAAAGCTTTTCACATTTGAGTTGCTTGTCTAAAGCAGAGAACTAATGTGAAAGAGTAGTGTTTGTTTGAAGGGAGGATCTGGGGTTTCCAGTTACATCTCCTAGGAGAAACTGTGGTTACAGAGAAGATTTTTGATCTGTAAACATCAGATCATCAAACTTCTATCCTGTTCAACCTTCTTAGGTCTTATAAGCAAGCAGGTAAAAATCACTATCACACAGCAGAGATCAGGCTGGCATTCAATAAGTCTTTCATCCTACATTACACAGAAGTGGAACTATATAGTTGTTAATCCTCCAGTACCAAGAGATAGACTCTACTGTTGCTCATCCCTTTTGAAACATTAATTTGTCCTCTTTGTACATCCCTGTGCTGTACCTTATTTTTTTTCCTAGTTCAGTCTTAAGTGGTAGAACAAACATTAACTTGTCCTTTCTGCTTCATGCAGAGACTTACACCTAGCCATGACTCATAGTTGTGCCAACACTCAACCCTCCTTTGCACCTGCAAAGTTACCTTGGGAAAACAGCAAGAAAAAGTGTCTTTCCCATCTGCCTTGGGAATCTAACGTAGGCAAGTCTCAGAGTGCAAAGCAGAAGGACTTTGGAGTTTCCCCTAATTCTCCTCCTTTATGACTACAAGACTTCAAGATCAATGCCTACAGTTAGATGCTGTGAATACCCCTGAGCCTAAAGCAGCCACATACTCAACCCTGCCTGACCCAGCTGTACATTTGGCTTGTTTTGAGGTGCTTAGGAACTTGCTGATAAGCACACTCATGTTCACACAGGCCTTCTGGTGTTGCTCTGCTGAAAACTTGTCTGAAAGTCAGGACTTAATGCAAGCTGTGGTGTCTGTCTGAACCCTAGTTCCCGGGACAGCAGGCAGCGAGTGCTCAATGTCATCAAAATTCCGTCTCCACAGGAATAAATGGGGAAACACCTAAAGCAGGTGTAAAAAAAAACACAAAAGAAGACTATTTTGAAATTTGGAATCGTGGACTTAACTGCTGAAATATAGGCCTAGAAAGGAGACTGTTCAAAATCAGGATTCAACAGCCCTCTAACAGGTCAAGGACAAAATGATCCCATTCCAACATCACTACTGATGTGAAGGAATGTGTAGACCTACATGCTTTTGCAAAGCTGTACCTAATCCTTTACTGCTCGGCAGTTTGTCCAGGCCAAAAGAGTATTCCAAAGCCATTTTAGAAAACTGCTTAAATAAATATTATGGGTTAGGCAAAAAGTAATGGTTTGGACTTGCTCTCTGAAGTTCCCTTGAGTGCTACAGACATGCATCTCATCTCAGGGACCAAATACATATATGACTGCATGAGTTAACAGGATGCTGGCTCTGTCACATACTCTAGGCTTAAATAAACTTCCTAAGAGAAGGAGAAAGTCCCCTATCCTACAGCTTTCCTAAAGCAGTAACACTTAGTGTAGGGGTGGGAATTGACAGAGCCCTGTATTTATAAGGCTATACCTAATTTACTTAAAAACAGGAGAAATGAAACTTTCACTTAATATACAGTTATTTCACATCACTTTGCATTTGCACCTTCACTTACTGCACATAATTTTCCACCACAGGCAAGCCTTTGTAATTCATAAATGACCTCACTGATGACAGAACAGTCAAATGTGTGCAAACCTGGATGGTTTGCTTTTTAATTCTTCCTTTTTTTTTTTTTTTTCTAAACAGCCTTATAAACTTGTTAGAGATATCAAGGCATTAAATACGGTTCCCTAAGCAGTTTATGATTCTGCCATCATCACTGCTTCCCCAGGTTTTTGTGTTTGGATTATATTTAAGTTGTACTTAAATCACTGGCATCTCCATACACTTCTCAGAAGGTGATTTCGCATTTCTTAAATTCTTTTGAGAAATCTCAACTCTACAGCCACAGATCAACGTTGTTGCTTGAACAATAAACTCAACGCATACATGTCTAATCCTGTCCTCTTAAGCGTCTGATTTACAATGTGGTTAATTGCATTTTTAGATTCCCAACACTCCTGGCATCAATTTGTGCTACTCCACAAAAGGAGCCAGTTTCATAATTACTCTGTATCAACTCCATTGTTGGGAAATCAAATCTCAAGGAACTTTATGGATAGCACACTCTGTCAAGGCACTCTTGTTCAAATTGCTGCCAGCATGATGTCTTTCACTGTTAGCTGTTCCTTGATGGAATTTAATAAATATTCATTGGCAGAGTGCAATGTAATTGATTCAGCCACTTTCATTTTTTATCAGCCCTGCAGGATGCCACAGCTTCTGCAGAAAATCTCCAAGACTTGCCAAAGGTTGACAGTAAGAAGCTTTGGAGATTCACGTGATGAAGAGAAGGGAGAGAAATAGTATCTCTTATGGCCATGCCTAATATTCACTGTCAGGAGAAAAAAAGCTGTATGGTTCTTTGGATGAGCAACGTGCCTTATAAGCACACTTTAAAGATTCATAAATTCATGAAGTGTAATATTAAATGAAATGTTTATGATTAAGGTTTATGATTAGAGAATATCAATTTATACTACAAAATGCTTTCCAATAAAGGTTAGCATCCATTACATTAATATTTATTTCTATTTGTTATACCGATCTTCCACTACTCATAAACAGTGATTTGCATTTACTTTTAGTATTCACCATGCTAGGCACTGGAAACCTAGTCCCTTTAAAGTCTTTGTAAAGGTTTTCAACTCCCCCTGCAGTATACCCACACCTGAACTGTGTTACCTTTAGGACTACTGGAAGTCCATGTTTAAGCAAAAGTCCCACTTCTGCATTCCTGTTCATGAAATTAGGCCTTGTATATCAGCATTTTTGAAGAAAGGCTCAGAGTTGACTACACATCCAATACAACTTCATTAAAAATGTGTCAAACTCCAATATGTATTAATATAAAAATGCAGTATGTATTGAACATATTTTCTGTATAGCAGTACAGAATTTTCTGATATCCTTAGGGAAGACATAGATGTAGCCTACTAGAATCAGACTTCGCATTTCATCTTATTGTTTCTTTCAGTTGCCTTTCAAATATGCATCCTTTTCAGAGTTCATTTAGGTAACAGCCCTACTGCTTGAATCCACTTGGCCTCTTAGCGTAACCATTACCTCGCTTATTTTCCATCTAGTTCTGTAAGAAATCTCTTAGTTGCACAAAAAGGAGCATATAGTGCCAGGCTCTGCATCTACCAGAATGTTCTTTTGTAAACATAATTTAAAATATATATGCTGTAGATCCAGTTCTCTGCTTGTAGACACTGATACGAAAAAATAATTAACTGTATGAATTCAGAGACTGGCAAACGTGTTAAAATCAGCCTTTTGAGCCATTTGTCAATCAGCTGGCAAACTGAGGCATACATTGAATTTGCTTCTTTTTAGTGCCCGTTATGTCAAATTTATGACTATCCTGAGACACTGTGAAATAAACAAACAAAAAAGCTCTGGAAACTTGTTATTTTTTCTTTCTTTCTTTTCTTTCTCCTGGTGTCATTCACTTACTGGAATGCCGGTGAAGGTAACTGGAGGTGACTGCCAAGAGATGCTAAAGCTACTGCCATTGGGAGTGAATTTTGTTGACCCTGGAATGTTCACCGGAGGAGTGGCCTGTGTGAAAAGAAAATATTATTCCAGTAAGAAGAACTATTCCTCTTCCAAAGCATTTCAAGGGATCTTTCACTTCTCGAAACTGTAAATCTACAAAAGACTTTCCAAGGTGGAACAAAGCTGCGTGGTTACAAGCATTTTATCCTTATGGGAGGGATAATAATGCATAAGTCAGTAAGAAAAGGATATATTTATATATCACTGTTCTTAAAACCTTGTTTAGAGAAAGACAATAGCTCTCACAAGAATCCACACAAACCCTTAAAAGCTAGATCAGATAAAAAGCCACAAAAAATCAAGTATCATATATAAATAACTTTTTAAATAATGACAGTCAGCAGCAAAAAATATTAAAATGATCACCAGTTCCACAGTGATAAACACTGCGGGATTTAAACTTCTGACAGCTGGTTTAAACAACTGAAGACTGGTGGGTAAGGATTCTGGGACAAGGTTAGCAATCAAAAAGGGTTGGCCATTTCTCATTTGTCAGATAAATGGTGTTAAGATTCACCCCAATTAAAACAGTCTTTCCTGTTAAAAGCAAAGACCTGAATATCATCCTTGGGATTCCAAAAACTAAGCTAAAGCAAACATTTGAAGGATCTCATGGTCCATTGAACTCATATGTTCTTCTTATCTGGGCTGTAATACTCAGTGCTGCCCTGGGGTGCAACACCCAAAGATTCAAGCTCAGAGCATCATGTATCTTCATTTTGTGCCTTCCCTTTGGTTTTCTCTCTGGCCTCTGAGCCCTCAGGAATTCTCCCCTGCCCCTTTTTAAACCCCATATAATTTAGAGTCAGGAAATTCATACATTCACAGTTACCCTGTCTAGCAGGAGTCCAAGCAGCCACCATGAACACAGGCTCACTCTGACTCTTGAATTTCAAGCCTTCACAGCCAAAGAAAGGCTCCTAGGTTTAAACTTCCAAAGAGCCTGCTTTTAAAATGAGTTTTTACTTCTGTCTTTCAGTTGCCTATGCCTGACAGCAACGCAAGACACTTACTTAAGAAGTGTTTGTGTTTGAGGCTGCCGATGCAGTCTCACAGCTTCAGGGAAGAGAGTGCTTCCCTGAGCCACCAGGCAGAGAGGAGTGATGACAAACGACAACCTGATAGTCCCCATTAAAGACAATCTTCAGAGTAAACAAGTGCGGAAGCAATCCCCTGGAGTCTCTCCAAGGAAAAGAGTATGAGACCACCAGATGCCTTGCTCTACGGCAGCGATGCTCTGCGGGCTGCTGAGCCTGCTGACAGCTCCAAGAGGATCCACCACAGACACATGGAGAAAACGTCCGCTGAGCTCCATAAAATATAAAAAACTTGCTGAAAGGCATCAAGAAAAAACTGGCAACTCCAGATGGTACCAGCAGTGCTTCATCACAACCCGCTTCAAACGGAAGGCAGTGAATGACCACAGCACTCCTGCCAGAAGGAACTGGGGCAGCAGGGTGGGCAGGCAGGCAGGCCTGCCTCCGCTCAGCATCCCACCAGGATGCTTCCCTCTGCCTTTTTAGTGGGTCTGATCCAGATACAAACCAAAAAGGTTTAATCTGCACAAGGGTGTATATGAAAGTTATTGCATCTGATAAATTGAAGAGAGTTCAGTTCTCCAGTGCGTATGCAGGTCACGGACTGCGCTGCTTCAAAGCCTCTATTAATCTTTTACTCATATGGTATCAAGACCAAAACACATAAAATTCTAGTGTACTTTTAATATTAATGCTTTGTCTGAACTTGGAAGTTTTTGGAACAGCAGGTTTTGGATCTGATTTGATTTCTGTCATTTGAAAAGCATTATCTCTAAGAGTGGGGCACCATATATGCCTTTTGATGCTTCCTGCTCTGCTTCACGTATGCAAACTGACTGTACAAATAAGGGAAATGAATTGTTTCTGGCATCCCTAGACACATCCAGCACAAGCAAAGATGAAATTAAGACTCAGGGAGGAATTTGGCTGACTAAATTGAGAATTTGTACAATACAGGAGAACACAACTGAGCACATCACCATAGAGCCTCCTTAGGTCAGTGGAGAATTAACTGATGCAGGCCGTGGGATACAGAGAGCAACTCTTCTCAACCTGGTATGCACCTTCGTGTGGCTGGATAAATAGCATCGCAAAATCCACCAGCTACAGTGGAAACACAACCAACCACCTAGCTCAGAAGCAGACATCTAAATTTAAATGAGATTAACCCTTTAGGCTGCACTCAAAACTTGTCAACCTATTAAAACTACACTTGGCTTTCTAAACCTCAAACATTGTGATCTGACATTTCTTTATAGATAAACGACACGTTAAGTGTAACCCATGGAGCTCACTCTCCCTAGTGTTACCTGGTAAGCATGGTCCGTGTGTACGAGGTAGAGGTTGGTAGGAGCTGAGCGGCTCAGAGGTGTCACCAATTTAGTCTCGCTTTTGGCACAGGAAGTTTCAGGACGGATTGCATCTTGGGTGGGAAAGGAAGGAGGAGATGCTAGAGATGGAGAGACTGGGGAAAGACTACTTAGGCCATCGGCTACTGAGTCCGTGTTCAGCCTGATTTCTGTATAGTAAAAATCCTCCTCTCCATCACTGTAGTCAGACTCTCCTACACGTCTGTATCAAGACAAAGAACAAAGGAGTCATTAAATGAAAGCAAGAATGCCAAGGTAAATTTTAAGTTCTAGATACATGAGCAAATATATTCATACTGTCAATACATTAATATTCCAAGTTTCATCCCTACCTACTTTATCAGCACTCTGGCTGCAGGGATGGGGGAGAGGAAATGAAAATCATCTAACCTGAAGGGAAAAGAAGCAGGAATTAGATTTCTTTTCTGTCTGTTTTTCTTAACTTTGACCTTGGAGTAGATGTTTAATTTCTATGCTTCAGCTTAAATATCAACTTCTCATTGCTAACTATTGAATCTCAGAGCACTTTGACTTAAAAAATGACAGAGCAACCACAGAAACTTAAGTAAAGACAACAAATACTGGCAAGATATATTCCACTAATGTTATGGCAAACAATATGTAATCTTATAATAGATTACTTAATTAAAACAAATATAGTTACAGCCATGGTTCACCATAACTTTCCTTGGCATATCAGAAAAAGCTGCTACAAAACAGTCTCACCATGCAACTCATTCAGACACAGGTAGAGACTTCCTGGTTCCACTCCCAGAAGCAGACTTATTGAAGGAGGAGATGTAAAAGTTTTAATTGCCCCTGCACCTCTGGCACTAGCTGCTGTGCGTCTGTGTCTGAACACAAGTGCCAGGAGTGAAGCAGCCCAGCCAAAGCAGTAGTTCCCAGCAGGCTACGTGTTATCCTGCAGTCCAAAACAAACCACTTTAGCATGTTCATAATCCAGATGCCATACAGATGTAACTCACAGCTCATACATGTGTATTTTCTCCAAGTCTTCCATATAGAAAATCTAGGACCTGTAAGCATCCTTCTGCCTGCATGTCCCTATCAGGACTGAATCCTGGGCTTCTCTATTTCCAGGCATGCACCCCAAAACCAGCCCCTAGCCAGTTCTTCAGCTTGCTTGTCTGTATACCTCTACCTTTGCTCCTCTCACCACCTTACTCAATAGAACGTGTTGAGAGATTGTGG
>NW_009970723.1:2274947-2314943 GCF_000747805.2 Chaetura pelagica
TTTCAGCAGGTTTGAAAGGCTCTACCAGAAGCACCATCTGTCAGACTACAGCCAGTCACTCACCAGAACTCCTTTCTCTGACAAAGCCACAAACTACAAATTCCAGGGAAGTTCTTCTTTTTACTCCTCCCTCTCCTATGCCATGAAAAGGATGCCCCCATAATATACAGGACAAAGCAACATTTGTTGCAACCGTGAAGAGCCTAAAGCAATTACTACAACTTTCTCAAGACTCTTCTGATCTCCACACCAGACCTCATCCTCACTCTAAATTTTAAGCACTGGGTAACACAGACTTACACAACAAAGATCTATTTCCACACACCTAACAGGTGAAGACCGTAAGTCCCCACTCTAACTATGTATGAGACAGCTGGGTCACTCAGCAGACTGCACAGGAGACTTCAGCTGCAGACTAAAGCTCTGAAACAGGGTCATGTCATACAAGATTAATTTCCTTCTGCTTGTCCAAATAACATACAGCTGGAATTGCAGCCTAGTTTATTTCTCTTAGGCTTCTTAGGTTTTGATGTAGGTTTTTTTTTCCCCCCTGGTTAATTTGACTGTGAACTAGTGCAAGCACCTGATCCGATTTGAAAAGAAAGATGGAAAGTATTCATGCAAGATCCTGAAACCTGCTTTCACACAGCACCAGCCCAGTTGTGACATGCAGACAGCACACATGAAGTAAAGGCCACTGAGCTGTGCTGCCATTAGGGAAGTGCAGTGTGACCTAGAGCTGTATTTGACCTTCTGGTAAAGTTCAGGAGAGAAAAGTGCCTTGTTGCTGCAATGAGTTCTTGCTCACCTCAATGCACTAGACTGCAACTCTCTCAGAAACCTAGGGATCTGAGACAGAAAAGCCAAGGACAAGGCAACGCACCTCCCAAGCGCACCAGCCAAGTGCGACTGTTCCCCTTCCGTACCAAACCCTTCACACTTTGGAGAGACTGCTTCTTACCCAAGGTGAATGTTCCGTATGTGTTTCTGAATCCCTGCAGCTGTGCTCAGTACCTTCCCGCAGTTTTTCCACAGGCATTTGAACATCACCTTCATGGAGTTCTGGAAATTACAAGTAAAGCAACATTAGTTGCATGGGAGACATAGAAAACCAGACCACCAAAAAGAGATTACAATTACAAAACATTGTGCAGGTTCACAGCCTCTAATTCTGAATTTATAATGATGCAGTAGTCTCTGTCAACAGTGTCATCCTACTGAACAGAATCCCAATGGAAAGCCAAGGAGCCACTTGTTCCAAAGCTTTACCTTTCCGTGCTTGTTGGTATGGGTTTTTCATTTGCAAGTTCCTGTTTCTTCTGTCTCCCCACTAAAGGAGGCAGACAATGTAAAAACTTCCAACACGTCTTTGGAGCCTTTCAAAGAACAGCTGATGAGGACTTCTCCCTTAAGGCATCATCTTAAATGACGATTTTCCTAAAGCCAGCTCTTATGAATATTTCTGCTTGTGAATTTTGCAACATAGAGAAAATATTTGCTTGGAAAATTTATCTTCAGCAATGACAGAATTCACCTGATAGCTGGCAAAACCTGTTTTATTTCATTCAGAAGCTGCTATGACCAACACTTGGACAAGAGAATGAGAAGCCATCTGGCTGTGTTCAACATTTTAAAAAGAATATGTTTATAATTTCATTTTAATATTGTCATATTCTTTAATATAACTTCAGTGTCCTAAATTGAATTATCATTGATTTACAGCACAGCCAGGAAGGCTATAACCAGCCCAACCTTCAGTATTTTAAAGCCTGTGGAGAAAAATAGTCTTAATTTGAAGCACAGTATGTGGTAACAAAAACCAGAGATGCTGCAGAACTGCACAGGTTTTTTAAAAGCTAAATTTAACCCCAAACAAAACCTACTTTACAAATTTTAAATAAAAAAACCTAAATAATTTGTACATCTCAAAAATAATCTTCTCTATTAATACAGAACATGTTATTAAAGAAAACATGAGGAGCTTCAAAATACTTCAAAATGTTTCACTGTGCTACAATTTTAGTTACAAGTAAGTTTAAAAGAATACATTAATATAAAGCTCCATTTATTTTTTTTAAGTACCAAGAACATTCTTAAGAGTTAAGTACATGCTTTGCTGTGTCTTGAGCAAAAGCTGACTTGGTTTGGACCCTTTGGAACTGCATGCCAGTAGATGGTAAGTTTCAGCATCTGCTACAAGAATGGTGACTGGAATGTAATTTTCACAAATCACAGCTGATGGGCTTTCTAAAATACAAGCTGATTGTAGTAGTATGTTCTCATAATCACTTGGCAGTCTAACATCTCCTGTTTGAAAGCATGGATGCTAAGGGCTTTCAGATCTGTGGTACGTGATCATACTGTTTGTATGAAAACCTTCTACTTTGGAATCAATTGAACATAAATTCCCTCTAGAATTTTTTTCCTGATAATACAAATATATTCAAACAGATACAGAACTCTTTTTTCCTAAAATGAAATGTAATCTATCTAGTAATTCTGATAGATACATTTTTTACTCTAATACTAAATACTATCATTAGCTCAAAAACCCACAACTAACCACAGCAACAAGATGAAGACCATGCTGATCACTCACCTCCTATCTTAGGAATTCTGATATGACATCATGAACATCATATGCAGCTTTAAGAACACAGAATGGTTTAACATCAATCTCTAGTTTGATGGTAAAACCAATCTCCTAGCTCCACTGTGGTTTTGGTTATATTGTCAATACTATTATCAGTGAAAAAACTCATGCATTTTAATATAACCAAATAAAATCTCACTCAGTAGAAATACAGAACATAAACCATGCTACCATTTCTGACTAGTCAAAAAATTGCCTTATGAGGCTCAGTATTTTATTTAAGAAAATAATGGAGTATAAATGGTTTTGTAAAGAATAACTACACCAGTGAAAACTTTAAAGCAAGCAACTTTCTTGATGGCAAGTGGCTGCTAACATAACATTCCGCAAGCATGAAATGGAGGAAACTTTAGTAAGTAAAAGTAAGGTCACCCATCACTCAATTTCCAGGTATATTCCTTCTGATTTTTGCAGCCCTGAGGAAGATATAACCTGAACATATTTATTTCAGCTCCTCAAGGTGCAAAGCTGTACTCAGATAAAGCGCCATGCTAGGACAAGAATAAAGAAAACCTGCAGGTAATGCAGTTCATTTATAAAACAAAGTTTGGCAGGTTATGTTTTCATTTATCTAAATTAAACATTTGCATTCCAGAGCAAAATCCCTGCGAACCAGAACAGACAAAGTAACAGATCTGTGGTGGGTACATAAATAGAAATATTCGAAGACAACTTAGACAACAATAAAGATGAAGCTGCAAACCCATCTGTCTCATCTCAGCTGAGCAATAACTGATGCTAAGAAGCTCAACTTCAACTGAGAAGTATAAGGGAAACCTACATTCCTACTCCTTCCTACTTCCAAAACTGTCCCTGTCTTTAACAGTCAGCCCTAACTTATTATAATGAAGGTGTCCTGCAAAGTATTTTTTTTTCCTTTTTAGCAAGAAGCACAAATATTTTACACCCCTATCCCACAAATAAGGGCAGAACCGGGTGGGTGGGCAAATCATCATAGAATCATAGAATAAGCAACTTCTGGAGCAAAAGGATAAATCTGAACAGGTTTAAGTAACCATTAAAACTTCTTCCTGCTGGTGATGAAGCAATAAACTATCCCTGACTGCGCCAGAAATAAAGTCACCAAGGAGAATAAATTATCTTGTCTTTTTTCTATCTTACAAAAAGCCTTTTTTCATCTTGCTATGTAAAATCTGTCCTGTTGCGTTGGGAGGGAAGGAAACTTGGACTACTGCCATCTCTTTGTTTTCTTTTTCTTCGAGAGGAGGTTGCTTGCAAGTGTAACAATGCTTTTCAGGGGTTCATTTTGGGCTCTTTTTTTGTTTGTTTGTTTGTTTTTCACATTGTGTTTTATTTAGTCTGCTTTTGCAGACTTCTACCAGAGATAAATTTGGCCACTGCTAATAACATATCAAAAGCTATCAAGTTTGATCTCTTTCTCCTCTTTTCACTCCATATGTTTGCACAGAGAAGGCTCCAAGCTATTAAGGTATCTGACATGCTGTCAGACAAACAGCACTTTCAGAGAACAATAAGTATTAAGGCCATATCCTGTTTCTGTGAAGACATGTTAAGGCTGCCTGTTGCATCCTGCACACAGAGAATGTGCCAAAGTAGGATAGAAATCCCTTGAATGGCCAGAGACAACATCTTCTGGAAATCACTCTAGTGTTTTCTGAGCAGGAGGCTCTGTAGAACCTCACCATCTGCCAGCAAATATGTGGTGCTGATGGCAGCGCGTGTGTGCAGCAGGTGACTGGGTTCCATGAGACACCGTGACTAGGCTAAGTACCTACATTAATTGGATGCCAAGGAGGGCATCCACAAATACAGAGCTGTTTGGCTGAGCTGATCATTTCTCACAGCAAAAGAAGTCTACCAACACTGTATCTGCCCATGGGAATGGAATTTAACATGTGGCTAACCTTTCTCTTCCTAGGAATGGGTTCATCAAAGAGAAGGTTGCTTGTTTCACCTTCATCAATACCATCATCTGCCTGGGAAGGAGTCCGAAAAGCTTTGAAGCTATCAGCTGACAGAGGTGGAGATGGTGTGGATGGGTTGGACTGGTCACTGGGAGCATTCCAGCTCCAGTATCCACTGCTGCTGGTACTAGAAGGCACAAATCCTCCTTCTTTCCAAGATCCATTTAGGGATTCTGTCAAGAACAACAACAGTCATCATTACAACAATACCATGTGTTAAGGCTTAGATGCTATGTGGGTAACTAACTGTATTTTCAATAAAGTGGAAGTGTTGGATGTAGAGAGAACAACCAGATCTATCCCACTGCACACAGATTACATATTCCACACCTGATTTTTCATGTGTTTTTATATGAAAAAAAGTATTTATCTAAAAAGAAATGCTGTTTTTGGAAAAATAACCTGTTCTGGAGCATAAATCACAATAAGCAGTCAAATATTTCATGCATGATTAAGGGAAAACATTCAAATATATCCTCAACTTTCAGAAGGAACACACAACTGTGGTGGGGTGTCAGAGCAAGCTCCAAGGCACCAACAGGAGATCCCCCAGGAAGGGGACACACACCGTGAGCCCGAGAAAACTAACTAGATCTGCAAAACATGACTGCCATCCCAGTACTAAAACACTGAAGAAAACTGTAATTACACTTGTAACGGTCTTGTCATTTCTCAGTGTACACCCCTCTAAACTGAATTTCTAACTGAGGTGGCATGTATTCTTGGAAGGATATCCTTGTTTCTGCATGCAGGTGTATTGTTAAGCCTCTGGTTTCAGAAGTGGGACATGCAGATACGGGATCACCTCCACACCTACTTGATGTAGGAACCTCCTCCTAACTGCAGCTGTTGCCCTGACATGAGGTGGTAAGAAAATGCTCAAACTAACAGGTTACTCTGCAACACGCGGGTGGGAGTAAGAGCACTGCTTTCACAGTCTGAGACACGGCTTCAGTCATGCTTCGTCTGCTGAGGTCCTCAGGCGTTACATATTGGCATGCCACCCCTCCCAATCCCTAAGAGGCTTTTGGCAGGAGAGGAGTTTGCAGGCCATCAGCTCAGCAAGGTTATGTCCTGAGCATGTCCAGCAGTGCAATCATGGGCAGCTCTGCCTGAAGTTTCAGGTTCTCACAGGGCTCAAGCAGATGCATAGGGATAGTTTAGGTGCAGCTTCTCCCTAACTCAGGCATCTGAAGCTTTTCCAAAGGACACCGTAGGTGCCTGGGTATTGCACAATACCCAACTTTAGAGCTGCCAAGCAAATAACATCTTATCTCATTGTGAAACGTTATTTAGATGTGAGACAGGGAGTCTTTTCAAGCCAGTGCCTGCCTTTAAGTGTTCTGCAGAAGCCACTCCTTCATTCCTTCTCAGTTTCTTACAGATAAATTTAACTAATGACATCAGCAAGACAATAATGTCCACCACCTGCTACCAAAAGCTTAACCCAAAACCAATGTTTTTTTTTTTTTTTTTTTTCCTTCTCCTTATTCAGTTTGTTTTGAATAAACCCCTTAATCTTTAGTATCAGCCGCTCACAAAACAGAATGCAGTCCTCCATCACATAAGCCCATGCATAAAAATACTCCCTTGCAAAGGCAGCAGCCAAGTCCCTGCACTTGTTGATCTGTGCCACAGAGCATAAATAGGATCAACTCTCCCTCTCCCCACCAATTCCTCTTTGGAAAAGGATGTATACATTTCCGGTAGCTATTAATGTAATGAATACAAAAGTCATGTTTTGGTTCATGATTACAGCCTTCATGGGACTGTAATAGAGGTGGGTTTTGTTTCTTTTAAGTATTTGTTCTTGAGTCTTGTGCTGAAGCCAAGAATTTGAATAAACCCCTTAATCTTTAGTATCAGCCGCTCACAAAACAGAATGCAGTCCTCCATCACATAAGCCCATGCATAAAAATACTCCCTTGCAAAGGCAGCAGCCAAGTCCCTGCACTTGTTGATCTGTGCCACAGAGCATAAATAGGATCAACTCTCCCTCTCCCCACCAATTCCTCTTTGGAAAAGGATGTATACATTTCCGGTAGCTATTAATGTAATGAATACAAAAGTCATGTTTTGGTTCATGATTACAGCCTTCATGGGACTGTAATAGAGGTGGGTTTTGTTTCTTTTAAGTATTTGTTCTTGAGTCTTGTGCTGAAGCCAAGAAGTACATCTGGTATCATCTTGTGACCTTAGCATAGCTTAAAATTTCCATTTCTTCAGAAAAACAAAGGAAACAGCACGCTTCAGCTACTACTTTCTGACACATTTATGATGGTACTTTGTATTTCAGGGTTTACAGTCCCTCATCACCTTGCTGACAAAGAGATCTAAATCAAGAACATTTTTAAAGTAGGATGGAAAAGTCTAAATGAGGTTGACAACAGGGAAAAAAACAAACACTGGTTCTCATTAATACTAACAAATCTGTCAATGTAAAAAAGTTTAAAATATAAATAAATGCAACTTACTCTTATTTTGGGGCTCTTTTCACATTGCTGGTGTTGCGTGAAAGAGAACCAGACCAATTATTACTCAGCTGCAGGGAAACAAGGGCCAAACTCTGATCCAGTTTACGTGGGTGATCATTCCCAGTAATTTCAGCACAGTTCAGACTTTAATACTAATGGTAGTGTTATTTTTTCATTTGCTTCTAGGCAAAATTTCATTTGTTTAAACAAATGTTCCTTTAATTACACTGCTACTTACTGCCCTTTTTTGGAAAAGGATGTAGAAAGAATTAATCGTTAGTACATTTGTTGTGCATATTACTAAGATCAGAGCCTACCCTTTCATCACCAAAAAAACATTAAATTATCATATCCGTGCACCTTTATTTAAGTCTTTATTAAGTCTTCACTCAGGCAAAATTAAGATATTTAGGGAGAAGGTGCCCAAAAACAGCTTCAAAATCTTGACTGCGACTACTGAAAACGTGAATTGTTTTTTCAGGCTAGTCTTCCCAGATTTTGGGAAATAAGCAGACAAGCTACATGAAGAAATATCAAAGGCTACCATTTACCTATTAGCAATTCAAACGGGCATGTTTGGAAGACCTTCCCCGTCGACACCCACTAGCTGATGTGCACTGCCACTCCTGACAAGTGTCATCTGCTCAAAGGGTCTCAGGTGGCAGATACCACATTGCCCCACACTGGAGCACCTGCTTGTGATTGGGGCTGCAACGTGGGGCATATGTGTACCTTGATCACTCTAAATCCCTGCCTGTCACATCAGCACAAATCCATCTTTATCTGTGGTTTTGGCCGTGAGCTGAGCAGCTAGAGAGCCAGCATGTTTTTACCCTTCCACTGGCCTTCCTTAGGGGCTAGCAATCTCCAGCCCTGAGGAAGGACAGTCCCTGGGGATGTCACTGTCAGAGGTTTCCCAGGGCTCCTCAGAGCACTGGTACTCCATAAATACTTTTGGTGTTCAACAATGGCAAGCACACGAACAGGAACCATGTGCATTCGAGGCTAGAATTCCAGCTAAATAGATAAAACTTACATTTTTCTGGAAATAAATGGAAAAACCACAGTATTTGCTCAAAAATCTTTAAAGCTGGGACATTTGGTACAAATTCCTTTTAAGAACAACATTTAATGGATTGCCCCTGTTTTCATGAAGAAATGCGAAGACTGCTTCCCTATTAACTCACATCATGTACATACTCCTCAAAGTCCTCAAATTATTTACAGTAAGAGGGCATTTACTGCCTATTTAACAATAAAAAAGTGAGTAAAAAAAGCCAGACTCCTAGAGGCAATGCTGAGACATCCTAACATGGGTGTCCTAATTTAAATTATACTTTAAAAAAGTAACATTGAAAAACTCTTGTAACTCAAGTCAAGCTTGCAGAGATTATCAGACCATCCTGAGAACCATTATGCAGTACATGCTGAACAACCAAGCTATCAGGCCCAGTCAGCATGGGTTCATGAAGGGCAGGTCCTGTTTGACTAGCCTCATCTCCTTCTATGACAGGGTGATCTACATACTGTGTGAGGGAAGGGCTGTGGATGTTGTCTACCTTGACTTTAGCAAGCCCTTTGACAAGGTTTCCCACAGCATTCTCCTGGAGAAGCTGGCTGCTCATGGCTTGGATGTGCACACGCTTTGCTGGATGAAAAACTGGTTGGATGGCCAGGCCCAAAGAGTTGTGTTCAATGGAGTTAAATCCAGTTGGTGACTGGTCATGAGTGGTGTTCCCCAGGGTGCAGTGCTGGGGCTGCTCCTGTTTAACATCTTTATTGATGATTTGGATGAGGGGATAGAGTGCACCCTCAGTAAGTTTGCAGATGACACTAAGCGGAGTGGGAGTGTCAATCTGCTTGAGGGCAGGAAGGCTCTGCAGAGGGATTTAGACAGGCTTGATTGATCGGCCAAGGCCTATTGCATGAGTTTCAATAAGGTCAAATGTTGGGTCCTGCACTTCGGCCACAACAACCCCCAGCAGCACTAGAGGCTTGGGAAGGAGTGGCTGGAGAGCTGCCCAGCAGAGAGGGACCTGGGGGTGCTGATTGACAGCTGGCTGAACATGAGCCAGCAGTGTGCCCAAGTGGCCAAGAAGGCCAACAGCATCCTGGCCTGCATCAGGAATAGTGTGACCAGCAGGACCAGGGAGGTGATCCTGCCCCTCAGCCTTGGTGAGGCCGCACCTTGAGTACTGTGTGCAGTTTGCGGTGCTACAGTATAAGAAGGACATCAAGGTGCTGGAGAGGGTGCAGAGAAGGGCAACTATGCTGATTAGGGGTCTGGAGAACAGGTCTTATGAGGAGAGGCTGAGGGACCTGGGGCTGTTCAGCCTAGAGAAGAGGCTGAGGGGAGACCTCATTGCTCTCTACAACTACCTGAGAGGAGGTTGTGGTGAGGTGGGTGTTGGCCTCTTCTCCCTAGTGACTAGAGATAGGACAAGAGGAAATGGAGTCAAGCTGCACGAGGGGAGGTTCAGATTGGATATTAGGAAAAATTTCTTCAGAGGAAGAGGGGTGAGGCATTGGAACAGGCTGCCCAGGGAGGTGGTGGACTCACCGTCCCTGGACGTTTTAAATAAACGGGTAAACGTGGTGTTCCAGGAGATAGATGGTTTAGTGGTCACGGGGGTGTAGCTGATGGTTGGACTTGGTGATCTTCAAGGTCTTTTCCAGTCTTAATAATTCTATGATTAATTGTATTTCATTAGTAATTTCATTATTACCACTAACTTCTTAGATTTATTTTGTCTTCCACTATTCCACAAATGGAGTAGTCTTTTAAGGGATTATGGATGTGATGATGGTAGATCACCAGAGAGTTACAAAAGGCACAGGAATTGAGTGTCTAATCCTGCATCAGCAAAACTAGATGTGTTGCTGTGCAGACCATTAGTGCACAGCTTCTCAGCCAGGGGCTGTGATCTGAAAGTGCTTTGCTTTATCATAGGGCTGAGTAAAAACTCATCTGATTTTCATGGGGTGGGGACATGAACAAGTGCTGTCGTGTTTACTGCATATTTGCAAATGCAAATAAGCTGTTTGGAAAATTGGCATTTTAGTGAGGATAAGAGACCTTCTGCAGCCTTCATGTCCCATTCATGAAAGGAGGCATCTCCCATTTCATAAACTGGATGCACTCTAAGTTTACAGAAAATGTTTCTTCCAATTTCTGCTAATGTTGCACCACAGTCCTTGCACTCCAAATACAAGGTCCTGCATTTGGGTTGGGGCAATCTTCAGTACCAACACAGGTTGGGGGGATGAAGGGATAGAGAGCAGCCCTGAGAAAAAGGACTTAGGGGCACTGGTGGATGAAAAACTGGACATAAGCCAGCAATGTTCGCTTGCAGCCCAGAGAGCCAACTGCATCCTGGGCTACATCAAGAGAAGTGGCCAGCAGGGCCAGGGAGGGGATTCTGCCCCTCTGCTCTGGTGAGACCCCACCTGGAATACAGCATGCAGTTCGGAGCCCTCAGCACAAGACAGACATAGACGTGTTGAAGCAGGCCCAGAGGTGGGCACAAAAATGGTGAGAGGACTAGAATACCTCTTCTGAGAAGACAGGCTGAGAGAGTTGGGGTTGTTCAGCCCAGAAAAGAGAAGACTTCAAGGAGGCCTTATTGTGGCCTTTCAGTACTTAAAGTAGGCTTGTAAGAAAGAACAGACAAACTTTTTAGCAGGGTCTGTAGTGGCAGGACAAGGGGTATTGGTTTTAAACTAGAAAAGGGTGTATTTATAATAGAGCATACAAAGAATTTTTTTACCATTAGGATGGTAAAAGACTGCAGCAGTTTGCCCAGAGGGGTGGTAGATGCCCCATCCCTGGAAACATTAAAAGTCAGTTTGGACAGGGCTCTGAGCAACCTGATCTAGCTGAAGATGCCATGCTTATTGCAGTGGGGTTGGACTAGATGACCTTTAAAGGTTCCTTCCTACTGAAACTATTCTATGATTTTATGATAGGTCAGAGCAAAGTTCAGTATGATTCCTAGCACGGGTCACTGCCAGAAGACAGCCACTTACCCCTCGTCCTCCACTGCAGCCACAACTCCTGAGAACAAGCCCCATGCACACAGCCGTGGCACATCTGCTCAGAGCCCCTACCCAGGTGCGGAATACTTACCATTGGGTCGGACAGGAGGGCTGCGGACCAAAGGGCTGGTGGATAAACTGGTGAGTACCATGGCTGCTGTTACTTTATCCATGTCCAGTTCTTCTGAAGATTTTCTGAAACAGGGAATGGAAGGCAGGAAACACATCAGCAAATATTTAACTTTTAAAAAAGGTCTTGGATATCTGTTATAATCAGCTAATATCTGAATCTGTCACCCATCAGGTCTTCTTGCCTGCAGAGCAGTATTTCACTCAGAATGCCAAATTCCTCTGGGCTCAGAAGACCTCTTCTCAGGATGACACAGAAACACTACATTTTCTGGAGAACAATCCTGCCAAATGATTTTCCAATTACCTGATATCCCAATACGAAAATCCTGTCTCTGAGAAACATGCAGTTGCTCTGTAGTCCACTCCTCCAAGACTACAACTGTCCCTACTCCTTTATCCAGCTGCTGCTGAATCACAAATATTGCACTTCTGCAATATATGAGGATAAAATACACTAGAGAAGCCAATCTCTAGTGTTTGCAATCAGCCTTTTTGCAGAATCATAGAACAGTTTTGCCTGGAAGGTACTTTCAAGATCACTAAGTTCCAACCCCCCTGCCATGGGCAGGACACCTCCCACTAGACTAGGTTGCTCAAAGTCCCATCCAACCTGACCTGGGAAAGGGACAACTGGCTACCGGACACGCCTACACCACTAACTCACTGCCAGGACAGCTGGCTGCCAAGCAGCATGTGGCACTCCTGTAGCACCATGAACAGAACCTCGAGGAGCCGGTGGCTCTGCTCACTGTGCTCTGAGTTGCTTTTATCTCAGTGTTATTTTTTCATGTTATGAATTGTGTGACTCATACACTCCCCTATATGCACATAGTTTCCTTGGAAAAATCAGACACCATGAGCAGCTCTGCCTGTCCCCAAGGTTCTGATCATGGTGCTGAATGATTGCCACCCGCGTGCAGCTGTACTGGCGGTGAGTTGGCGCTGCAGAAGTGTCTGGCAGCCAGCTGGTGGCAGCCAGTTGTCCCAGACCTACCTGAAATTGAACACCTCCAGTGATGAGGCATCCACAACTTCTCTGGGCAACATGTGCCAGCATCTCACTTCCCTCACACTAAAGAACCTCCTCCTAATGTGTAACCTAAACCCATCCTCTTCCAATTTTAAACCATCCTCTCTCACCCTATTGCTTCATGCCCTTGTGAAAAGTCCCAACAGGCTGCCCAGGGAGGTGGTGGACTCACCGTCCCTGGACGTTTTAAAAAAACAGGTAAACGTGGTGTTCCAGGAGATAGATGGTTTAGTGGTCACGGGGGTGTAGCTGATGGTTGGACTTGGTGATCTTCAAGGTCTTTTCCAGTCTTAATAATTCTATGATTAATTGTATTTCATTAGTAATTTCATTATTACCACTAACTTCTTAGATTTATTTTGTCTTCCACTATTCCACAAATGGAGTAGTCTTTTAAGGGATTATGGATGTGATGATGGTAGATCACCAGAGAGTTACAAAAGGCACAGGAATTGAGTGTCTAATCCTGCATCAGCAAAACTAGATGTGTTGCTGTGCAGACCATTAGTGCACAGCTTCTCAGCCAGGGGCTGTGATCTGAAAGTGCTTTGCTTTATCATAGGGCTGAGTAAAAACTCATCTGATTTTCATGGGGTGGGGACATGAACAAGTGCTGTCGTGTTTACTGCATATTTGCAAATGCAAATAAGCTGTTTGGAAAATTGGCATTTTAGTGAGGATAAGAGACCTTCTGCAGCCTTCATGTCCCATTCATGAAAGGAGGCATCTCCCATTTCATAAACTGGATGCACTCTAAGTTTACAGAAAATGTTTCTTCCAATTTCTGCTAATGTTGCACCACAGTCCTTGCACTCCAAATACAAGGTCCTGCATTTGGGTTGGGGCAATCTTCAGTACCAACACAGGTTGGGGGGATGAAGGGATAGAGAGCAGCCCTGAGAAAAAGGACTTAGGGGCACTGGTGGATGAAAAACTGGACATAAGCCAGCAATGTTCGCTTGCAGCCCAGAGAGCCAACTGCATCCTGGGCTACATCAAGAGAAGTGGCCAGCAGGGCCAGGGAGGGGATTCTGCCCCTCTGCTCTGGTGAGACCCCACCTGGAATACAGCATGCAGTTCGGAGCCCTCAGCACAAGACAGACATAGACGTGTTGAAGCAGGCCCAGAGGTGGGCACAAAAATGGTGAGAGGACTAGAACACCTCTTCTGAGAAGACAGGCTGAGAGAGTTGGGGTTGTTCAGCCCAGAAAAGAGAAGACTTCAAGGAGGCCTTATTGTGGCCTTTCAGTACTTAAAGTAGGCTTGTAAGAAAGAACAGACAAACTTTTTAGCAGGGTCTGTAGTGGCAGGACAAGGGGTATTGGTTTTAAACTAGAAAAGGGTGTATTTATAATAGAGCATACAAAGAATTTTTTTACCATTAGGATGGTAAAAGACTGCAGCAGTTTGCCCAGAGGGGTGGTAGATGCCCCATCCCTGGAAACATTAAAAGTCAGTTTGGACAGGGCTCTGAGCAACCTGATCTAGCTGAAGATGCCATGCTTATTGCAGTGGGGTTGGACTAGATGACCTTTAAAGGTTCCTTCCTACTGAAACTATTCTATGATTTTATGATAGGTCAGAGCAAAGTTCAGTATGATTCCTAGCACGGGTCACTGCCAGAAGACAGCCACTTACCCCTCGTCCTCCACTGCAGCCACAACTCCTGAGAACAAGCCCCATGCACACAGCCGTGGCACATCTGCTCAGAGCCCCTACCCAGGTGCGGAATACTTACCATTGGGTCGGACAGGAGGGCTGCGGACCAAAGGGCTGGTGGATAAACTGGTGAGTACCATGGCTGCTGTTACTTTATCCATGTCCAGTTCTTCTGAAGATTTTCTGAAACAGGGAATGGAAGGCAGGAAACACATCAGCAAATATTTAACTTTTAAAAAAGGTCTTGGATATCTGTTATAATCAGCTAATATCTGAATCTGTCACCCATCAGGTCTTCTTGCCTGCAGAGCAGTATTTCACTCAGAATGCCAAATTCCTCTGGGCTCAGAAGACCTCTTCTCAGGATGACACAGAAACACTACATTTTCTGGAGAACAATCCTGCCAAATGATTTTCCAATTACCTGATATCCCAATACGAAAATCCTGTCTCTGAGAAACATGCAGTTGCTCTGTAGTCCACTCCTCCAAGACTACAACTGTCCCTACTCCTTTATCCAGCTGCTGCTGAATCACAAATATTGCACTTCTGCAATATATGAGGATAAAATACACTAGAGAAGCCAATCTCTAGTGTTTGCAATCAGCCTTTTTGCAGAATCATAGAACAGTTTTGCCTGGAAGGTACTTTCAAGATCACTAAGTTCCAACCCCCCTGCCATGGGCAGGACACCTCCCACTAGACTAGGTTGCTCAAAGTCCCATCCAACCTGACCTGGGAAAGGGACAACTGGCTACCGGACACGCCTACACCACTAACTCACTGCCAGGACAGCTGGCTGCCAAGCAGCATGTGGCACTCCTGTAGCACCATGAACAGAACCTCGAGGAGCCGGTGGCTCTGCTCACTGTGCTCTGAGTTGCTTTTATCTCAGTGTTATTTTTTCATGTTATGAATTGTGTGACTCATACACTCCCCTATATGCACATAGTTTCCTTGGAAAAATCAGACACCATGAGCAGCTCTGCCTGTCCCCAAGGTTCTGATCATGGTGCTGAATGATTGCCACCCGCGTGCAGCTGTACTGGCGGTGAGTTGGCGCTGCAGAAGTGTCTGGCAGCCAGCTGGTGGCAGCCAGTTGTCCCAGACCTACCTGAAATTGAACACCTCCAGTGATGAGGCATCCACAACTTCTCTGGGCAACATGTGCCAGCATCTCACTTCCCTCACACTAAAGAACCTCCTCCTAATGTGTAACCTAAACCCATCCTCTTCCAATTTTAAACCATCCTCTCTCACCCTATTGCTTCATGCCCTTGTGAAAAGTCCCTCCCAAGCATTCCTGTAAGCGCCCTTCAGGCTGCTAGAAGGTCTCCCCAGAGCTTTCTCTACTCTAGGCTGAACATCCCAACTCTCTCAGCTTGTCATCACAGGAGAGCTGCTCCAGACCTTCCAACATGGCTCTTCCATGTGTGTGGCAACAGGAATAACTTGCTCCTGTCCAGGCCTCTGCAGAATTTCAAAATCACACTACTGCAGTTTTTGCAAGCGTTTGCCAAATTGATGCCAATAAGTCAAAGTCTACACTCAGAGCTAATCCCAAAGTTCTTCCAAATAGTCTATAATTTTAACTTTTAGTTCTTCTGTATTGATGGCTTTTCCCCCTGCTGTGACTCAGACTGCTGGTCTGAAAAACTAACCTTTGCTCGAAATAATTTTGTCACTAATGCCCCAAAACTGTCAGCATTGGCATCTGTGCCCACAGTGAGAGTTCTCACAGGTACGCAAGGGACAGGAATGGTCATGAGACCATCCCCTGCCATATCTAGCCACGCTAAACCACACTCTTGAAATTACTGGAATGCTTTTTTCTACCTGATTCAACTTAACAGGTTTTCAATATGGAAAGCCCAAATAAATAAAACTTTGACCTTTTTCTCTGCTTATTTTGAATCACAGTAATTTTTACTACTTACTGCTCCTCAGCTGCATCCAGCAAACAAGGAATGCTCTGCTTGTACTTTCCAGCCACAAGAATTTTAGCAGCTACAAATGTTAGCTTATGTGACTCTGCTCCCAAACACATTTTTACAGTTTGGCTCATAAATGTAAACACACATGTTCCATATAAGCACAACTGCAGCAACAGCAGCCTTCAAGAGAGAAGCAAAGCATAAAACTGAAGACAGGAACCACTTAAGCCATATGCATTTAGTCAGCATCACATGTGAGTTGATGCTTGAAGACTTTTCCAGCTTTCTCTGCTGGGAAGTTGAACCTGAACACAACTGTTCAACAGTATTTGCACTCAGAGGCAAAAATAACTTGTTTGTTACACATGGATTGTTCACAAACCAGTACATTATCCATAAGCCAGCAGTGTGTCCTTGCTGCCAAGAGGGCCAACAGAATCCTGGGGTGCATAGGGAAGAATGTGGCCATTAGGTCGAGAGAGGTCATTCTCCCCCTCTACGCTGCCCTGCTGAGCTGGAATACTGAGTCCAGTTCTGGGCTCCACAGCTCAAGGGAGACAGGGAACTACTGGAGAGAGTCCTGCAGACAGGAATGAAGATGAGTGGGGGATTGGAGCATCTCTCTTATGAGGAAAGGCTGAGAGAGCTGGGACTCTTTAGCCTCAAGAAGAGAAGGTTGAACGGAGACCTTACAATTGCCTATTAGTATCCAAAGGGTGGGTGCAAGGAGGATGGAGCCAGACTCTTTTCAGTACTTCCCAGTGATAGGACGACAGGCAACAGGCACACACTGGAACACAGGAGGTTCCATTTAAATATGAAGAATATCTTCTTTATGGTGAGGATGACAGAGCCCTGGAACAGGCTGCCCAGGGAGGTTGTGAAGTCTCCTTCCCTGGAGATATTCAAGACCCACCTGGATACAGCCCTGTGTAATGTACTCTAGGGGATCCTGCTTTATCAGGGGAGTTAGACTAGATGATCTCTGGAAGTCTCTTCCAACTGATGATTCCATGATTCTGTGATTTCACCATTGCTAAGGTAATTCTCTGCAAAATTAAGTTATAATCCCTGACATTGCTTATACTGTTATTAGGTGTAAAGAAATATAAAACACTTGGAAGATCATGTACTGCATCAGCTATGAAGATTACTTCCCTCCTATAAGCCCACATACCAGTCTCCCAGTGCTGTCTCCCAACTTCTGGACACATATATTTGTGTCAGCCCAGTCTGCATTGGAGACCAAGCAGTTTTGGAACCTTTATTTATGAAGTCTTTGTAAATCAAAACACAAACTAGTTGTTAAATTATAATGAACTACCTGAGACACAATCAGCAGAAATTAGAGGACCTTGGGAAAAGATCTTTTACCATGTCTCTCAGCTTCACGTCTCTTTGCTTCTTCAACAGGGAGAATGGTTTCACTTGATCCCTGCAATACCCTAACCTAGCCAGGCTGGTATTTAAAAGTGTCCTTTTCTTTAATAGCCAAGCTCAAATTAAACTCAGTTATTACCCTCACTAGTAATAACAGAAACACTTCTGAAAGAAATTAAAATCCTAAACTGCATTCTACAGGTAAAATGGAAAGATTTTAAGTATCTTCAAGTCATCATTAATGGCAAAGACAATATCCTAACAAAGAATCAGCAAGAAAAGCCATGCATGTGACTGTTACTCCAGACAAGTAAAGCAACTACAACCACTCTTCCATCTTGAGCAAAGACCTACAATACCATGCAACACAATCTTATCAACCCATAAAATGCCTTTCATTTACAATAATATTTAGTTACCATTAACAACTCAAAATACTGACACTACAGATATATAAATGATCTTGTGAGCTGCAGTTAAGTTTAGTTGTTGATTATGAAGATTAAAAATTAACTATCTTCCCAAAGACAAAAGGAAAAATTATAAAGATAATGACTCACACAAGCAGTGCAAGGTCCTGAGAACCTTTTAGTAAAATCTGTAACTTATCACAATAAAGAAAAAAGCAAAGGAACATGTTTTCCAAGATTTTATTAAATCATTACACTACTACAATAATAGAATCATACAGTGGTTTGGGTTGGAAAGGACCTTAAAGATCACCTCATTCTACCCTCCCTGCCATGGCCAGGGGCATCTCCCACTAGACCATGTTGCTGAAAGCCCCATCCAACCTGGCCTTGAACTCCTCCAGGGAGGGGGCATACACAGCTTCCCTGGACAACCTGTTTCATTGTCTCATCACCCTCACACTAAATAATTCATTCCTACTAACTGATCTAAATCTATCCTCTTTCAGCTTGAAGCCACTACCCCTTGCCCTATCTCTAACCTCTCTGGTGAAAAGTCCCTCCCCACCTTTCCTGTAGGTAACTGGAAGGCTGCTATAAGGTCTCCCCGGAGCCTTCTCTTCTTCAGGCTGAACAGCCCCAACTTCCTCAACCTGTCTTCATAGGAGAGGTGCTCCAGCCCTCTGATAAACTTTGTGGACCTTCTCTAGACTTGCTCCAACCTTCTTACATTGCAGGCCTGTGAGTTGGACGCAGTGCTTCAGGTGGGGTCTCATGACAGCACAGGGGTGGAGTCAGGAGCATTACTATTTACACAACAAAAAAGAGAACTGGCATTTGATATCTAAAGCACAATGATATGATGAACTAATGAGAAGCTAGGGATTTCTGCCTTAACTCATCATGGCCAAACACAGAATTCACCTTTTACGCTCATAACTTAGTGATACAGTTATATTTGCAGACTAGTTAATATAAAGAATAATTGACCTTTCTGTGTCTCTCTGCTGTTCTGGTTACACACCAGAATTTTTTTAGGATACTGACAGTAAACAGAAATTACCATCTAAAACTTTTATTATACTAGTACAGGAACTTTTCTGCTAAAAACCATAATTCCTGAATTTCTAAGGGAAAAAGAAAAATGCTTCAAAGGCTACCTCTAAGTGCCAAGCTGAAAGATTTTGTGATTCAATTTTTCAAAGGATTTTTGGAAGTCTAGCTGCTCTATCAGTGTCTGAGGAGAGTTGTCAGGGTCACCAGGAGTAATGCAGATACAGACTTCTTATCTGAAGTGTAATGGTCTAAAGATAATAAAAAGGCTCTGCAAATTAGTTGTATCATATGTGAGACATTCACAGAGTAGTTCTCAGCCTCCCGGAGAAGAAAATAGGTTTAACAGAAGAACTGAAGAGAAAGTGGTGTGTAATGCAGGTGTGTTTATCAAAGTCTTTTACTTTTCCTTGCATCAGATCATGCAGCACCTTCCACTGTTCCAAAACAGAAGTACTAGAACTCCGTGCTCTAGCCTTTATGATTAAAAGCACTGAAACTTGACAGAAAAGAATCCATTAATTTTACAACTGTTTTATACATTTAAGTAACCAAGGAAAGGTAATACCCGGTTGTAAAGGCTGGCAGACCTACTCCTCCATACATGGGGGCCTTGCCTGCCTCTCCTTCTGCTTCCCCTGGCCCTCCACAAGCCCCAAGCTGGCAGATGGTTCCCCAAGCCAGGCGTGTCCCCAGGGAGCCCCTGGAAAATGCGTTCCCAGCGCCCTCTGCTCCCTACGGGGGCACAACCCAGTGATGGTTGCTCTGTAGGTCACCACCACACCAGACCTCTTCAGGGGGTGCCAACAGAGCTGCACCAGCAACAAAAAGATACCAAACTACTGTGATGTCTGTTGTCTGGTGCAAACACATACCATGGGTAGATGCTGCTGCTGCCATCCCCTCTGAAAACCCAGTAGCACAAATAGCTGCTTGGCCCTATACAACTCCCCAGAAAAGTCTTTTTAAGGCAAAGCCTGCAAAAGGCATGGAAACCACCTTTTTCATCTAAGCCTTTTTATCACTGCTTCTGAAGCAACTTGTCTGCCTTCCTCAAAGGCAACTGAAATTTCAAATCTATCCAAATGGTAATTGGACTGAACTCTAGGTCTCACTCTCTGATTCACAGAACACAGGACACAGTGTGCTGGGAGTTGGGAAGGGAGAGATGGGTTGTAAAACACTGCTCTCATTATTGGCTAGTGATAAGATCTACAGTTGTTAAATGCTCTGTATAAATGGGAACTGTTAAGCAAGCCAAATTCAACACTGGGAGATAAGCTGCAGTTTACAGGAACAATTTATTCTATATATTGAAAAAGTTAATAAAATAAGTAATTTTTACTTTTCAAACAGCTGCAACGTATCAGGAGAACTTATCTGGCACAGGGCCCTCAAGGCAATGACAGAAGCTTAAGTAGGAATATGACATTGAACTAGCCAGCTTCAAAACAGTGCAAATAAATGGTAACCACTGGAGATAGTGCAAAGCAAAAATTAAATTCTGAAAGGAACAACAGACTCCTATGGAGAACAGTTATCCTTATGGTCACCCACAAACCCTGAGGATTTTCTGTGAAGATTTTCTGTTCTATTTTAAAGACCACTTGCTGATTCAATAAACAAATCAGTCTCTACAAACCAAGTCTCAATAACACCCTGAAGCCGTAGACCAATTATTCGAAATATTATCCAATATTTCATCCAATAACATTAATCCATTTCCTGCCTTTAACTTATGATACTGTTCTAGCTTGTTGATGAGCACATCTCCTTTCATAAATGGGATTATGGGCAAGGGTAGAGTCTTGCATCTGGGAAAGAACAACCCCATCTACCAGCACAGGTTGGGGGCTGACTTACTGGAGAGTAGTGTAGGAGAAAAGGACCTGGGGGTCCTGGTGGACAGGAGGATGACCATGGACCAGCAATGTGCCCTTGTAGCCAAGAAAGCCAATGGCATCCTGGGGTGTATTAGAAAGGGTGTGGTTAGTAGGTCAAGGGAGGTTCTCCTCCCCCTCTATTCTGCATTGGTGAGGCTGCATCTGGAATATTGTGTCCAGTTCTGGGCCCCTCAGTTCAAGAAGGACAGGGAACTGCTTGAAAGAGTCCAGCACAGAGCCATAAAGATGAAGGGAGTGGAACATCTCCCTTATGAGGAAAGGCTGAGGGAGCTGGGTCTCTTTAGCTTGGAGAAGAGGAGACTGAAGGGCGACCTCATCAACGTTTACAAATATGTTAAGGACAAGTGTCAGGAGGATGGAGCCAGGATTTTTTCAGTGATGACCAGTGACAGGACAAGGGGCAGTGGGTACAAACTGGAACACAGGATGTTCCATGTACACATCAGAAAAAACTTCTTTCCTGTGAGAGTGACAGACCACTGGAACAGGCTGCCCAGAGAGGTTGTGGAGTCTCCTCCACTGGAGACATTAAAAACCCGCCTGGACACGTTCCTGTGTGATGTGCTCTAGGTGATCCTGCTCTGGCAGGGGGGTTGGACTAGATGATCTTTCAACGCCCCTTTCAACCCCTAAGATTCTGTGATTCTGTGATTGTTTCCACAAGGTATCACTTAGAGAAAGAAAATTCCACACTTCCAAGCACTGATGCATTCTCTGGGGAAAGGGGCTGGACTGCTTGCTACAATGCCCAAGAGGTGCTGCTCAACACAATGCAAATTATCATGCTGAGAACAGAAAATAATGGAAATTAAAAAAAACAACCCAAAGGTCAAATGTAACAAGAAGTGTGCCAACAAGTGCTGTGAAGGGCTAAGGGGACATCTGATGCCACTTGAGAGAGAGCAGGATGCCTTGCCTCTCCAGGTAGCTGGTGTTCCCACTACAGAGCTTGCTGCTGAAGAGCAGCATTGTGTGCGACTCACACCCAGCCCCGCAGTCAGAGCCACCCAAACACTGCTATAGCTGACATCCCTTTTTCACAAGGCTCTCTCACAGAGCCTTCTGCTAAGCAGGTTCTTTTCATAATTCTTCCTTAACCTTTGAGAGCAGTTATTTTACCAGTGATTAGATGAAGATATCCTTAGGGCAGATGCTACAGGAATTTTCTCTTTCCCAAAGTAAAATGCAAAATGCAAGACCAGAAATGTTTTGTTCTTCCATCTTTTTCCCTTTCATCTATTGCAAACAGCATGGTTTCCACTTTGACTTAATTCAATTCCAACATTCCCAAAAGATGCATTATAATACCAATTCTTATATACAATCCTAACACACCTATATGGATAATGTTTAGTACAATTTACCTATAAAACGTGCTAAGTCATTTAAAAATAATATTTAAGAGCTTCCCCCCACACACACATTAAAATATACTTTTTTGTCCTAGTAAAGTATACACAGATTAAACACTTCTAAAAGCCTTATTCCTTTTTTCCTCTCACCCAGGAGCCTCAGGCTTGCTCTCCTGCTGTTACCTCTAACTAGTAAAACAAATAAGATGGTGAGCACCTTGCTGAAATCAAATCAATCTCCAAAATTACTCACAGAGTCAGTTTCTGTTTATGGTTACTAAACAGGCATGTCCATCTTGTTAAGCTTGCTAATTCCTTGTTTTTTAAAGCTAGAGGCTAACAGAATTAGGAAGAAAAAAGCCATTGATTCTGAAACGGGCTGTTCACAGCCGCCAATACTGTTGAAAGAGAAGAGAATAGAGGCAGAATCACCTTTGAGATAATCTTCTGCTCCCTGCTAAGGTGAGATGTTATATTCCAAAGAGTGGAATTTCCAAACAGTAAAACACAGTTTCTATGGCATACGTAAGTCAATAGGTGACAGCTCTGTAAAGCATCTTCCAGGGTCCTCCCTGCTATTGCAGTGATCCAGGAAACAAACATCATGGCTCACATAACTGGTTTTTACCCTTCTCAATCCATTAGAAACCTGCTTCAAAACAGGGAAGGCACAGAGTTAGTGTCCTCTCCACTCCCTCCTTCAGGTCATCACCATGTCCTTAGACCAATTTTGCAAGGTTACACTGACAACAGTACCTGTGATAGCCAGTTGACAGCTATTTTGTCTACACACACTCTACTGGAGAGCATCCAGGTACAGCTCTTCAGACGGATTTCCATTTCCTTCATCATCTTACAAGTCTGTCTTCATCTCTTTGTTGCTGTTAGTACATCCATCATAAACAGAGATGCACATTGTAAAAAATTACCAGGGTCTTACTGAATACTTATAAAATGTCCATGTTATGGTTTATACAACTAACCTTTTTTTTTTTTTTTACTTCAGTCTACCAAAGATAACACAGACAAGATGGCATAATTTTCTCTTACAGAATTGAATTATCTTCGTATTCCCATAAATACAAGTCAATCCTTTTCCACTGTTAGTCAAAATGCACAACAATTTACATCTCTTTTTCTATTTTTGTACTATTAGGACTGGCCTAAGAGTCTAGTTTCTTTGTTTCATATACCAAACCTACTAGTGCCTGAGCGTGTGCAATGCTCCATGGTAACAAATGAGTTTATTTATGGTCAGAGAAGCAATGCCATTTAACACAGACAAGATGGCATAATTTTCTCTTACAGAATTGAATTATCTTCGTATTCCCATAAATACAAGTCAATCCTTTTCCACTGTTAGTCAAAATGCACAACAATTTACATCTCTTTTTCTATTTTTGTACTATTAGGACTGGCCTAAGAGTCTAGTTTCTTTGTTTCATATACCAAACCTACTAGTGCCTGAGCGTGTGCAATGCTCCATGGTAACAAATGAGTTTATTTATGGTCAGAGAAGCAATGCCATTTAAAGTTTTTTGATACAATTATTTAAATAATTCTTTTCACATACAATACAGTGAACACCACCTTTCTTCAGAATGGAAGAAAGTCTTGGGGAGCACTGTTATTACTTCAGTCTTAAAATTATAGCCACTAGAAACGTAGGCTTGGAGAGCCGAAGGCTCTGTGAATCTTCCTGCTTTGCTTACCACCAGACAGACGGTGCATAATTTACATAAATTCAAACATCCTCTTCTCCTCAGCTTCTTCCCTGTCATCCTAGTTTCTCTGTCTTGTGATGCTCTGCTCTGGTTTTCCTACACTCCCCTTTTTTTTTGACACTGGACTTATCCTAGCTTGTCTGCCTTTTCCTAGACCTATCAGAGAATTTCTGGAAGAAAAAAATATCCTGCTACAATTTAATGAAAATTCAAAGATGAAGATAAATAAAGCTGTTAACAAATACATAAATAAAAGAGGAAAAAAAGAGTAGCTTCAACCTGTGAGAAGCTGGTTGTCAAGGTTTCGTGCTGGCTTAACATCCACTTTTGTCAACTCATCCCTGCAGTACCAGACAACCACAGCCTCCTCCTTGCTGCTCTCCTGGGAGCCCCCAGTTTGGGTGTTAGCTACTTCAGACAAAAGAGATGTGGCCTTCATGGTGAAAGAGCTACTTCTCCATGAGCTACCGTCTGAAAGCAACATTCACCTGACAGCAGTTTTTTAATATGATACACGTATGACCACTTCCAGAGGCAGATTACGTTGCTATCCTACAGACAGCAGATATCCATAGATACATTTTGTGCAACCTGAAGCACTATAGCTAAATGCTGCCTTTGCAGTACATAATTGTGTTTTGATAATTTACCATTTTTTATTCAAGGAATAAGCTGTCTTTAAAACATCCAGAAATTCCTGAGGGTTTTTTTTCCCCAGAAAAGTTAAGGCAACTGAATGATTTCTTTCTCTTTTGCACATCTCAATCGAGATGCAAAAACTGAAATGCAGCTGCATGTCTCCAGTGGAGCTGACACCACAGCCTAAACTGCAGTCTCTTCTCTACCATCAGCTTTTGGCTTTCCAAAATAGATGAATCATATTATTTCTCTCTTAGCTCCCTTCAACAATCTCTTCTTACACACACATGCAACCACAAGTCCCTTCCTCTCCTCAGCATGACTCAGCAGGTCACCGATTCCCCAGCTTGTTTAGAGTAACCTTTGCCTTATTTCACCTTCAGTGCAGTCCTTCTATAACTCGACATTAAGGAAAAGATGTAGGAAAGGAAGCCTTCCTGGATGCATTAGCCATCTGGCTTCCTCGTACCTTTAAAAGCCCTGCTTTGCTCTCCCAGTCCCACCAGCATGGTCTAGCTGACACAAGTGACTATGGATGCACATCCGCCAACTTGCCCAGCAAAGAGGTCCCCTTGGTCAGTGGGAATTGCTCTCCATCCTCTCTGTGACAGGTTTTTGCTGTTTGCACAGCAGATCTTAGCAGATGAGGAAATCTAGGCCAGCATTTTTCTTTACAGCATGCTGTGAGTAAGGAATCACAGGTTTATCTTAACAGGCTGTGTCATCTTCAATTTGTGAAGTTCTTCCTTTTGCTAATGTCAAAGCACTTGGCTCAAACACTTGAGGCAAGTTCTCATCCTGGCAGGAACACTGGTAGCAAATTGTGTAAGCTGAAGCCCATTACAGCAGAAGAGTAACGATAGCTTGCTGATTAAAAGCATGACCACAAGTCCTGTTGTTGATGATAAAAGTTCTGTAAATTATCCAAAATCTCCCTTTTTTCAGGGAAAGAAGATGTTACTCTACAGCCCTGATCTTTGTGGCTCCTGCTTCAGTAGTAGGTTCAACTCACTCCTTGGTTTGCACTATCAGAAAGGTATCAATTGCTGACAGAAAACATAGCCACTCCCTCCCCCCCAAAAAAAAATCAGCGTGCTTCAGGCACCACTCCATGGGGAAGAAAAAAAAAAGAAAAAGGACGCTAAACTGCTTTGCTTGGGAATTTGAGAACCATAGCTCTAATAACTTGGCCAAATAAAACAGATTTATAACAAACAGTTTGGAGAGGCAAGTGGCACTTCTGTCCTTCAGGGATGACTGCTAATCAGAGCCTGTTGCAGAGCCTGCATTAACTGCAGTGGCTGAAAGTTTTACTAATGCCTTGATAATGGAAACAATTAAATTGGGGTAAACTGGGAAGAGAGAGAACAAGCGCGTGTGCATGTGCACAAGAAATTAGAAAAGCATTGTTTTACCATTCAAAAACAAATTTTTTTTTGGTTCTGCATTGCATTTTCCATCCTCCTGTGCAGAATCTTATAATTTACATTTTGATTAACTAATTTAATATAAAATAAAGAGCCATGTACCAGATGCATGCTGAAGTGCATCCTCCACTTTAAAGGACTGTCTTAAAAAGAGAATTATTAACTTACAACACCAGAAAAAAAAAATCAGTTACATGTTTGTGCCTGTATATGATCCACAAACAGGATCATGTTGTGCTAACAAAAGCTATTCAGCTCTAAACAACAATATGCAGAGTATGAAACACTTTGAAGCAAGCATCTACAATGTCACAGCCTCCAAAAAACATTTCACAAGCAAAAATACTATTCAAACAATAACACATGCTTTAGGACTCTTTTTTTTTTTTTTTTTTTGGGTCCCAGTTTGCAACCAGGGCCATGTTTTGAAGAACTGAAAAATAAACTCAGAGGCAGACTCAGCCCATGATGGTTTCCGTCTGCCTGCTCCCCTCCGTGCCCACTGCCGCGCTGAAGGGATGCTCTGTCACAAGGGATCCATCACCCAGCCAGCCATCCAGGCTGTTACACAACGCCTCCATCTGTGGTTCCTCTGCTGGCTTTGACTGCTCGCCTAAGGACAGCCTAGCATGTTGGCATCCTCAGTTTGTATTTAAAAGGCTCTCCTTGTTCTTTAAATAACTGTAAGGATGATGTTTGTGTGACTCCTCGCTGCCGTACCTGGCTCATGACGAGCAGCACATGGAGTCCTGGCAGTACAACACCGACTGCATCGCCACTAGGGCTGCGGGAGCAGCAACCGGCAAAATCCTACCTTTCCAAAGCAGAAACCCAGAAAAAAAACCCACCCAGAATGGAAGGTGAAAAAGCAAAGCCTCCATCCTTGATCATTTTATTTTGTCCAACTCTCCAAGCAGGCTGACGCCTGATGACCAAGGATGCTTGTGGTTGAGCTGCACAGCACAGACTCCAGCCCAGGAAGAGAATGGTGCTCACTGCTGCTGCCCCTGCTTCATCAGCAGCCCATGTCTTTTGACACCAGGATGCGCAAGATTCCCTCCCGCTGGTTTGAACTAGTCTAGTTTCTGTGCTTCTGCCTGGATAATGGATCACAAAGGTTTGTCCCAGATGAAACTGCATTTAGATAAACACATACGTAAATAACATTTATGCCTTATCCAAAGGAGGTTGTCAAATTAATAGTCCTAGGTGCAAACACACACACACACACTCATACATACAGGAAAAGAAAAAAAAAAAAAAAGAAAGAAAAAAACCAAACCTTTGGCCACTTTCTGTAACTCACCCCTTCCTCAAGCATACCTCATTATCAAGCAATGTACTTGAGACTAACTGACACATTCATCTATCCACGTGAGAAAAGACAATTGGAGAATGAAGCTACATGTGCTAGGGATCTTTCAACACATTCATAGCTGTCAAGCCCTGCAGACAGATGTTACTTTGCTATCCAGATTCAGGAGTGCATTTGAACCACCAAGCTCACTATATGCTGGAAGACCTATCCACTTGTGTTTCACCACATCTATTTAGTGAAAATCTAAAGCAAAAAAAAAAAATAAAAAGTGTATTCACATGCAAAAGGCTCCTAGGAGACCGTAGAGCATCCTTCCAGTACCTAAACGGGGCCTACAAGAAATCTGGGGAGGGAGTTTTTTCAAAGGCATGTAGTGACAGGAGAAGGGAAAATGGTTTTAAGCTGGATGGGGGTAGATTTGGATAAGATATTAGGAAGAAATTCTTTAGTGTGAGGGTGGTGAGACACTGGAACAAGTTGTCCAGGGAAGTAGTGGATGCCCCGTCCCTGAAAGTGTTAAAGAACAATATGAATGGGGCTGTGAGTAACCTGGTCTAGTGGGAGATGCCCCTGCCCGTGGCAGGGGGGTTGGAGCCAGATAATTTTTAAGGCTCTTTCCAACTCTAGCCATTCTATGGTTCTATGACTCACAGTAATGATTTTTCTGGAATAACCAGTAATTTGGGACACAAAACATAGAAACTTGGAAGAAGCAGCTTTTCAGAAAATATTAAGGCAGCAGCTTCAAAAAAATCCCACAAACCAAATAAAAAACCAACCAATGAACCAACCAACAAAAAACCACAACCAAACCAAACCAAACCAAAAAACACCACAACAGAAAAAACCCCAAAAACTTGTTGCAATCAGTTGTTGCAATCAGACAACATGATGAACAGTCTCATGCATCACTCTCGAATCAGCGATGTGCAGGAGTAAAACTGTTTCACATTTCAGCCTAGATGGCATCTGAGTCCAGTGCAACTTTGCTGCATTATTATTGCCATGGCGAAGAGTCAAGATTTTTGGATAATCCAAATGTAGCAATCAAAAAGTAAGAGCAGCCTTTGTTTGTTCTATTAATCTTCTCATTTTTTATTATTCAAAAATAAGTGGCTTCTTTCTCAGTTGATTTTTTTAAACTAACAGTATTGAAAAGAAATCACAGAAGACTCAGTAGAGTCAAAGAAATATGTAAAGTTTTAAAAGTTTCCTTTACAAAAATTTTCACAATTAACTTACAACTGAGAGTATAATCTAGAAAGCAAGGGCTGTGTTCTCACAAAATACATGAACATTGTATGCAATATGTGCTCTAACACAGAAAAATATTTGCAGTAGAAATATCCAATATTTGAGTCATTATGAGTGAGCTGGGGGTTATTACTATGTCAGTTCTGAATAGGGGTATATTTAAAAAACTGCAGGAGGAGAGACAGCCCTGAGAGAGAGAGAGACTTTGTCTAATGATTTCTGGCAGTGATCAGAGTAAGGTCTCTTCCCAAAATTAATTTGCAGGGAGAGAATCTGTGGGGTCAATATTTATCATTTTAAACTTGAGTCTCTGTTCAGCTTCACCTTCTATGAACAGAATTTTCTAAAAAAATTAAATATTTTGAGCTTTTTTGCAGCCAGAATTTTTACTGTAGTCATAAATCAAGCTTTAGAGTAACAATTTTCCACATTTCCCCCCTATGAAAGCTGTGATTTTTAGTACTTTATCAGATTAAAATTGTGCATCTTCCAGCCATGCCTTAGAACATGAGATAGCAAAGACCAGAGGATTTCAGCACACTTACAGACTCCATTTTCCCCTGTTAGACTGCTGGGAAAATTCATGAGCTCAAATTTTGTTTCAGTGGCCCACAGTCCACTGTACTAAATGAAAAGCAGTCATGATAAAAGGGGTACCTTCCTTTTTCCCCCCCTATATTTGCGCTCCAGAAATATTTCCTCAAGTTGTATGCTGCCTTTTTCTTCACTTACTTAAGATACAATTTGACAAGGGAAGTTTAATGAGTTGAACTACAGCCTGTTAATGTGCAACTGCAACTGGTTATGTAAGGGTTTTTAAAATTCATTTACAGTGGTGACAAGAATATAGTTATTAGTGGAAAGAGAAAATAAAACACCTGCTCTACTCAGAAATCAGTTGACAGCCCTGGTGAGTTGCTATTTGATTTAATTTCCATTAATTTTCCCCTGGAGAAACTCCAGGCAATACAAAAGACTCAACATGAAGTTTCTGCAAATACTTGGCTTCTTTAGCCAAGTGATCCTTTTCCCTTTGCTGTTCTAAAGCCAAATGTGCTAAAATCAGTGCTTTTGTCTATGACTGGCTATTCCAAGCCTTCTGGAAACAACCAAAAAGCACTGATTTAATGCTTTGAGAAGTCCTCAGATTATAAAAAAACCAAATGGCTAACTAAAGAAAACAACATATTTTTTTCAAATATTTTCCTTTTCATTATACTTGCCATAAATATCAAGGGTCTAATCCTGTAAAATTAATTTCATACCAAGAATCTTACCAAAACTCATTGGGTTTTCTTCTCTAGAACAGAACCTCCATCCACCCAGAATATGTCTCTTTGACAATTATTATTAATTATTAAAATTATTTAAATTATAATTATACTATAATTATTAAAATACATCTATGTTATGACTTTATCCCTACAAAAGTGAGCATGAGGAATTATTTCCATTTAAAAAATTTATTTATTTTGTACAATGAAACGCAGGATTAAGCGATAGCAAGGGGATAAATTGCCTTGTGTTTCCAAACCAGGAAAAAATGTTCCAATTAATTTAAAACTCAGTTCTGGAAACTGTGTACTAGAAACAGCCACATTATATCTGCAGGAACCTGAAAATCTCTGCTACAGCCCAGGAAATCAAAACCCAACTCTGATTTTAAAAACCACATTCTGTTAAGTTTGTTAATACATGAAACCAAGTGGTGGCTTCTCTCCTCCCACCATCAGACCCACCTTCTCTCACCACCATCTATAGTCAAGAGTATCTGAAACACATTAAACAACAGGAAAAAAAAATATTCAGAAGGCTTTGGAAATATAGCAAAATTTTAAATGTAGTAAAATACTGCCTCCAGCTAGATTAATTCAGTTTCCTGGGAATAAAAAGGGTATCGTGAGAACACTGATTATTCTCACTCTCCCACAAGCCACTTGCAATCATACTTGATTTATAGTTTCCATATGCTTCCTTAATGACCACAATCGAGGGATACTTTTTGGTCACAGCTTTGAAACCAATTTTGAATCCTTATCAGGGCTAGCAGGAAAGCAGCATATATCCTTCCGAATCCTCCTGTTCAAAAACCTACATTTCATCTTCAATTTCTAGAACTGTGTGTTTGTCAGTGCAACACCCAGTGCTGCTTCTTTTGTAGGATCTGCAAAGTGAAGTACACATTTCTGTCAAGAAACTCTTCTTGCACAGAAGCCCTTTTGCCTTTTAAAACAAATTGCCTTTAAAACATCAGTAAGTTTTACAAACCACTGCCATAAGCAATAAATGTGTTTTTAAAATGCTCCTTTTGAGGATTTTTAAAGCAGAAACTTGGCATACACGACACTGACTATCACTTAAAGGACCGGTTAGAAGTAAGCGCTAAGCTGGCTGACACAGGGTGGGATTCAGCTCCAGTTTAGGCACGCCCACCCTTGTCAACTGAAACCTGGTCTCAGTAACTAGCATGGCACAGAGATCAGCCATTACTGGAAGCACTAAGATTGGGCTTGCCTAAATTTAGGTATCCAGCATCTTCAAGATAGCCTAGCGTATCAGAATCACAGAATGGTTTGGGTTGGAAGGGACCTTAAAGATCAACTAGATCCAATCCCCCTGCATGGGCAGGGACACCTCCCAGTAGACCAGGTTGCTCAAAGTGCCACTCAACCTGTTCTTTAACACTTTCAGGGACAGGGCATCCACAACTTCCCTGGGCAACTTGTTCTGGTGTCTCACCTGGCTTTTAGTTGCTGCTCCAAGAGCAAGGTCTCAGGCAGCTCCTGGGTCACATCGAGAGCTCTGCACAGGTATCTCAAATACCTGATGACATGCAACACAGCACTGGATGCTTATGTCTAGAGAACTTGATGTCCCACTTGGTGCTTCCTTTGGGCTAAAATGAACGGACCTGTGGGTCAACTGGCGTCTTTATATCCTGACATCAATGACAGCTTACATGAGCTGCTTACATTCCACCATCTGAAAGGGAAATCCCATTCTTACTATTTTTTTTTCAGAATAGGAAATCTGTATTTAATCAGCAACTTTTACTGAGGAGCTTGCTGTTGACTGACAAGCTTAATCACAGCTACACTCCTAAAATGAAGATACAAAATAACCTGCAATATTTAGCTCTTTCCAGGAGACCCCCAAAAGCACAGTAAAGTTTGGGTAGCAGGCTTCCTTTAGGGTTTTTTTCTGAATGAAAAACCACTTGATGTCTGAAAATTCAGTTCATCCTTGAGCCTAGCTGCATACAAAGTCTGTAAAATACTGGAAACTAAATGGTATTTATTCATTATTATGGATTTTGTTCATGCTGGGTTGGCAATGCTGAAGGCATTCTCAATTCACCTCTGAATAAGTGTATTTTGGCACTGCTCCCATTCATGGTGTAAAATAAAAAGTATATTTTTAAAAGTATACAAGCTAGCATGGTACACAATTTGTTGCAGATAAAGCTGGTTATAAGGAAGCAGGCCCTTAAACTGCAAGTCTATTTGCTTTACTCCAGATTTTCCTAATGTTCCAGGAGTGGGACAAGGAAGCTGAAGCACTTCATAGGCCTAAAAGAGCTGTTACCTGCTGCCTGCTGCCCATGCTTCAGAGTATTTTCATCAAGTTAAAAACGTTTTATTTCTTAATCTATTTAAGTTAGAGAGACTACCACAATTACAGTAAGTCCTTTGACATCTTCTGTAGCAGGGTTTTTTAATTAAAAACCTATGTATACTACAGTATACAGAGAATGTTCTTCTTTTCCCTTCAGGGAAGAGAATGAGTAGTGCAGCATTTCCAAACTCTAAACTGGCCTGTGTTCTTTTGATCATTTTCTAATTTGGCAACTTTTTAGTGAACTTACTGATAAAACCAACTTGGTCTTTGAATTTAATTACGTCCCCCAGCAACACACTCTTTTAGTGTTAGTCCACAGCAAAATATCCAGCTGTTTGTTTACTTCTGAGGTATTCAACCAGACTCTACCCCCAGGCCCTAAATCCAACCCTGAAAGGAGATACAGTGATATTAAAGTAACCAAGTGTTGTAACTCAACCTCCACCTGTATTTTATTTCTGATTTCCCTGTATTTGTATTGCTTGTTGTACTACAGCTACTAAGGCATGTGCATCTAAAGGAAGCAGCTAAAGTATCTTATATCAGGACTGAATAATCTTAAAAAGCTGTTAGAGACAGTAGCAGTAAACAGGACTTTCGAAACAGAGGAGTTCACCCTGTCCTCACCTCAAGGAGGAAGGTGTTGTACTGAAGAAGGAACTAGGCATCTATGAGAAACCAAAATAATGTCGAACATACCCTGTGTTCTGCTTCTTAGAGAGGTCCTCAAGTATTTCTGAGATGATAGGCACAATTCTGCTCTCACTATTTGCATCCCACATCTCAATCTAGTCTTTCAATCTTTGGAAAAATCTGTTAGATGTGTCTATGAGAAGAATTTCCATGAATGTAAACACATAAATTTGCCAACACCTCTAGCCTGCAGCTATGCAGGAGGCACAGTACAGCATCAGCAGCTCCCAGATAGTTTATCTGTTTTTCAACCAGCTGCTCTGACCCATTGACAAAATGGCATGATTTCTGTGAAAAAAAAAACAAAACAAAAATCCCAGTAATAGTGGAATAACACAGTCTTGTCAATGCTACACCATATCTAAACAAGAAACATATATACATACATATATTAGGTCTACATACCCACCGTCCACAAAAAGGCAACTCAGATTGTTGTTGAACATTAGTAGCGCAAAAATATTGAGGCGCAGGAATAGGGGGAGAATAAAAAATAATCTGCTTATCCTTTTGGGAATGGTAGACAGGCCATTTTCTAACAACATTGTGGAGGCAAAATAGAGAGTTCACTCTCTTTTGTTTTGAACTGATGCTTGATTTTATTTAGTAGAAGCTCTCATAGGTCTTTAAATAATTCATAATGCAGCGCCTGTTGTTTAGTTCAAGGAAGGAGCTTGGAGAATGTTAATCAAACTAGAGATGAATTGGCACAGCTGTAAATCTGCAAGACTCCTCCCCGATGAGCTCATCCCCTAGCAGTGCAAATTAGAATGACATCATGCTTGCAAAACTGCGCGCGCGCACTGACACTCGCTCACTCCCTGTCTCCTCCTGCCCATGCAGGATTTCTGATACTTTTTCACACAGCTTTTTTTTTTTTTTAAAAAAAAAAGATCATTATATCATATATTCCTAGGTAGAAGGAACTGAAGCTGGAGGACCTGCTGCTACATCCATGGGTTTGTCCTGTTAGATCTATCACAGCTCTAGCACTGACACAAAAGATTCATCTTTCTATTTGGCAAACCACGTATTTTTCAGTCCAGCTCAAAAAACACTTAAAAAACACTATTAGAGACATGCCTTTGAATAAGATCCACAAGTACTTTTCAAAGACCTGATCAATGCTTTTTCTTGATTTTCATCGAGCATGCAACTTCCTGACCTCTCGCTTGCAAAACCACTCTCAAAACCAGGTCTCAAACAGACATGTTTGAAAAAGAAAATGTTGATATAACCATGCTGTTGAAATCTCTCATTTCTCTAACCCTGTTGAAATTAACCATCAGACACTTCAGGTGCAGATACAAAAAATATGCCACATGAGTTAGTAGTCAGAACCTTTTAATAACGGATAACAGAGAAGCTAAGCAGTTACTAAAAAGCCCATAGACAGAAATAATGTATGGGAATGAAATGCTCTGAGAACAATTTTGATACTAACCTGAAAAAATCCGAGGTGTTTTCCTAATTGTCCATAAACATAAAAGGGCAGCTGTGTTTCTCTACTCATAAGAATATGCTAGCCCAGGTCCATAATAATCTTAGAAACTTCAGCAAGTACAGTAAGAATTAATATTAACAAGCTGTTTTAGGTCTATTTCATACTTTTCAATAATTAAAGTTATTGTATTACTGAAGAAGTTTATAAAATTGCTGAGTGCAGTAGAAAGCACAACTCAGCTGTCTAACGCAGTCAGCACAGCACTCAACAAACAAAATTGGAAACACTTGTCAGTCTCATAGCACCTACTGCTCTGGTAAACAGCCCAGGCAAAGATCAGGTTTCTTTCTTTGTACTGAGTAAGAGCAGATGATATAAACTCCCATGTAATGGGGAAGAAACATAATCTAAGAAAAACTTATCACTATGTATTCATCATAAAACATGCAAAAGAAATGCTTACTGCAATTTTGGTATTTTAGGTACTTTTTTTTCTGTCCAGTTGTAAAAGCCTTTATGAAAAACAACCTAAGTGAATTTACCCAGGGTTAAGTAAAGTAGTTTTAATGTGCAGTACCACCTCTTGCCTTGTAATCCTGACCAAAACCAAGCAACCAGGTTTCTGCTCTGTGTGAGAGTGACAGAATATAGCTGTAGGAGGTTAACAGTCATCATTCCAAATGATGGATTTTCTAGGCTTCATGTTGCCTTTTGAACTATGCTATTGAAAATCCACAGTTTGGAGAAAAAAAAAGGCACACAGTGGATTCCTGGGAATGTCTGAAGAGCTTTGCTGACAGCATATACAGGAGAACTGGAACAGCCCTCTGAAGAATCAAAGACTAGCTTTTTGGTTGCACAGGAAAAATTGAAAATGAGAAGAAACTTGTACAAACATTGGATGAAGCAAAGCAATGCCTGCACAAATGCTTCGGCTCATCTGTGAATCTCCTTCCACTCCCAGGAATCCTGCCTAACCTTCTCATGTAAACATTTGCACAGTGATATGCTCAAAACTTCAGAAAATAAGAGGAAAACAAGCCAAAACATCCCTTCTAATCCAAAGGCAGATTTTGAATCTTGTGAACAGACTTTGTACTATGAAGAAATGCTTGGAAATCTCCCATCTTAGCATCAAAGTCTTTGGCAATTAGCCCCCAGATCCAAATTCTGAGGCTCCATTCTGCCACAGTTTGAGGATCCATACTTATCCTTCAATATTTACTCTTCTTATAATGTCAAACAGCTTGAACCTCTCTCTTCTCCCTTTCAAAAATAGGACACTTCAAATTAATCTGGACAAAGGCTAAGCAGAAAGAGAAAGTTTAGATGAAACAACAGATTGTTTCATCACTCTACATTATTACTCTACCCCAGAAGATGCTAACAAAATGCGCCAGTAATGCTTCTGCTTAAAAAACTTAGATTTGTAGTTTAGGAAAAAATAAATTACCTAAGCTCTTCCCCATATTCTTTCCATCTGCACAGCAGCAGAAAAATCTAATGCAATTTAGTGACTAATGGCACAGAATTTCAGTCTTTAGTGCTTGATAAGCCCCTCCAAGCAGAAAATATGTAAATGAAGAGTTACAATATGGAAAAACTATATTGACATATAAGACTTGTATTCTTGCTAATTTCAAAAGATGAATGATTCTCACTTGGATAGTCAAAGTGATAGGTGCACTTCGATTATTTATTATTCATGAGTTTTTAAAAAAATAATCTAATTATGTAAAAGTTATTCTGAAAATCTATGAAATACAAACCATATCCTTTCTGGGGATTGTTTCAATTATAGTAGTATATATATAGAGAGAGAAACAGCAAGTGTCACAACTTTTTAAAGGATGGTTTAAAAAAAACCTCATAATTGCATACAAGACTTGCTTATGTGGGTTTTTCATAATGGTATGCATTGATTTAGATTTTTTGAGCTGCATAACATAAAATCAGAGACAAGGGCCACTGCTAGTTTTTTGCAGGCAGGGATCTAAACCATAAGATGGAAGATGGGCAGGTGTATCCTCACCAGCTGCAAAAGAAGGTGGATACCTGAAAACAGTTGGAGGTAGTCAATCTGTTGTGTAATATGGGGCAGAAGTTGTACTTTAAGGATTATCTGAAAACCTGTGGAATAAATCAGGTTGTGCAAGCCACAGGCAACATGCAGCTTGGCACAGGGGAAGTAAATGGAGAATTAGCAATAAAGGGACTTTTGGTGGAAGTAACTAGAAAGACTTCAAGAGCTAAGATGGTTAGAAGTAATTGAGTTGGACAACACAGAAGGGTAACTGGAAAAGAGAAGACTTTGTGTCAGGTTGGAGATGGAAGAAAAACCATGGCAGAGAACAGAGCCTTCACCACTGATGTAGGTCCCACACATCCAGAGATGAAAACAGATCCAGAGGTGAAAATGGGAAGGAACAGACCCCCAGGGAACAAAAGGGGCAAGCTCTAGGACAAAGCTCAGAGAGATACGACGGTAACAGCAGCGATGCTGAAATGCCAGTGCACAGAGCGGATGGAAGGGCTCCGGGGCTAGAGCCAGATTTCAGAAACCATCAGAGAAGCCAAAATTGTACTTCCTCACCAGCTACTTCATTTATCTGCCTGTAGAGCTTACCCTCAATGTGCCAGTGAAGCATTACAAAACAATACTAATAAAAAAAGGAGAAAGAAAACCAGCCCAGGTCTTGTGCTAACCTGGCTAAACAAAGAAAAATCACCAATTCACCAAAGCACAGCTCTAGTCAATAATTTTAAAAATTCATTATTAGAATAGTGCCAAATTACTCTCTGTTCTAAAAATGCCTATCCTCTGGCTAAAAAGCACTGGCATAATCAGGAGAATGTTAACTCTGCTCTCCTAAGCTCCTCCTGCCCCTAACATCTGCTGTAAAAAGAGAGGATTAAATACAGCTTTTCCAGTTTTGATATGATAAAGCAATACTGTATTCTGGGGAGCTCCATAACTCCAAACTTAATCTAATATTTGCTGCTAGATAAATGACAGACAAGAACTGCAGGATACCAATGTGCTACTTCAGATCAGTCATTAAGTATGATGTTTTCTTCATCTGAACCATGCACTTGAATAACCATTTATTTAGTCCCCCTTCCTTTAACTAACAGCACATTGTCACATTTCAAATACAGTTTTATTTTCTTTGGACTCATAGGTTTCCACTACATGGAAAAACAAGGAGGATTTTGTCAGACTGAAGTAAGTGTCTTTTAAGCATTTTCACACTATTCAATCCTTGCGATGGGGATGCTTAGTTTGGAGAGTCTTTTTGAACAAAAGGGAAACGCTGCAAGAGACTGACAATATAAGGCCAGAACTACTGATGCTGTATGGAGCCACTTTTACCACTGTGACTATCATAGACATGTATTTTCTCTAGTACTGTTTCATTTACTTATTATTACTTACAAAATACGCACCCACGCTGTATAGCCCATTTTACGTCTCCCAGAAGCTATACTTAACAAATTAACCTAAAAAAAGCATTCTGTACAAAGCATTCTCTCAGATGCTTCTTTGGCGGACATTTAAAGCCATGACCAAATTTGCAGCTGTACCGTAAGTAGAGATGCAGCAAACAAGAGAAGATCTGAATAAGCCAAAAGCTCCTCAGGAGTTGGAGTGACTTGGGAGCCTAAGTCCCATTTTCAGTAATTCTTCACGAGGCTTAGTTTGATAAGTGCATAACTGCTGAAAACACAGTACAGGTGCTCTGAAACCTTCCCCCTTCTAGTGGCAGAGGAATTACCCAGCTCATTCCTATGGCCTGGGCTGTAGAGAATATCAAACCCATGAACATGCTTTTTTTTAACCTGAAAAATGTACCTTTCTTCTGCTGTTCACTTTTATATTTGGGTAAGTGAGATATAAGGGTTGGTATCACTCATGTTTAGCTCTTCATAAGATACAAAACAACCAACAATTGAAGATCAACTTGACTGCAAAATCAGCTTTAAACCAGGTAAAAAAAAATAAATTAAAAAATCTCAATAATCTCAGCTCTTCATCCCCAGACCACTATTATAACTTGCCAGTTAACACCTCATCTGGACTGATCAGAGACTGGTGATAGCCAAAAAACTACGCTATGCAGCAGGACGGATTGCTGGAATCCACTGCCAAGCCTGACAACACTGTTGTGTCCATCTAGGCAATTCACTTATCCCAACATTTTCAGAAAGTACATAATTCCCAGTTTGACAAACTCATACTCAGGTATCACTGCAAAATGTCCCAGACAATTACAAGTCCCAGCGTTCAGCACCTTTAAATGTCACACTCTGAATTGAGTTAAGCACCCAAATAGAAAAGGTTTTAAATATACAGAATCATAGAATCGTTGAATGGTTAAGGCTGGACGGGACCTTAAAAATCATCCGGTTCCAACATCCCTGCTATGAGCAGGAACACCTCACACTAGACCAGGCTGCACAAAGCCTCACCCTATCTGGCCTTGATCACCTCCAGGGAGGGGGCTTACACAACCTCCCTACGCAGCCTGTTCCAGCACTTTACTACCCTCATGGTGAAGAATTTCTACCTGATGTCCAACCTAAATCTTCCCTCTTTCAGTTTAAAACCACTACCACTTCTTCTATCACTACCCTCTCTGGTGAAAAGCCCCTCCCCATCTAAATTACATTTTAAGAAAGCATTTTAACACCTAAGAAAAACATAGGTGTGTTGGGTTTTTTTAAAGCTATTATGTATACAAGGCAGGAATGACCCAGATATTTTTTTTTTAATAAAAGGAGGTGTAAGCTTTTATATGGAGTAGAAGGTATTTTGCTTTGGGTTTGGATCAGAGGTTTTTTCTTATTTTTCAACTCAACTTCGAGGTGGGATTATGAATGAGAGACCTCAGATGGGCAGTGTAAATGGGGCATCAAAGTTATAAACACTAGTTGGCTGTTGGGAGTCAGAAGGAGGAGGAGGGCTGGGCTGACAGTCAGGAAGTCTTCACTTCTAATCCTGGCACAGCCCCTGCCTTGTTGGGCAGCCACTTCCTCCGGCTGTATCACTTCTTGAACATCTTTAAAGCAGTTTTGCTTACTGTTCTCTGTTACTTTAGAATGTTAGTGTCTGTACAGTACCAAATAATAAAAATACTGTACTAAGCATTATGATTTTTATTATCAGCACAGTTGCAATCCTGCACATATTGAAGCAGACTTGATAATATTTGAAGGTATCACCATCTGAGTAATTCTATTTTGTTTGCCAAAAATAAATGGTCATCTCTCTGTGCACGCATGAAGTACAGTTACAAAGCAGAAAATATCTTATAAATTATACAGCATACTAGCAAGATGTGCTGTGCACACATCTGGACAAGGGAAACCATTTCTATCAAATGTACTTAGCAAAACAGCCATTCTCAGAGTAATTAATTTTCAGATGCCACCTGTCTTAACTGGATGATGCACCTGAAATGGAAGGACATGATCCTTCACTTTTAACAGAGGGTCATCTGTTCAATCATCCCCAGATCTAACTTCAACCAAATTCCTACAGACAACAATTAAATTATCCTTGGGAGGGAAAAGGAAAATAGAAATTACCTGTGAGACTCACCTAAACCACTGATTTTTTAACTCATGTTCACAAGGTTCTACAGATACGCATTTGTATTTTATTTGTATTATGCATATATTTACACAAAATGAATGCTTCACCACCACTGTTTTGCAATCTGCAATTTGTCAAAACTTATCTGGTGCATCACTAGTCAAACGAATAGCAATCAAGTTTCAAAGCCGCAGGGATGGAAGGTTGCCAACCTCCTCCTTCCTTTAAAGCACACAACAATGCTTTTGCTTTATACCTGCTGTAAAAAATCCATGTGCAAAGCACTGAATCCACAAACCAAGCCCCCCTGCCTCCAGTGGC
>NW_009970723.1:2314964-2315571 GCF_000747805.2 Chaetura pelagica
GGGAAAGAGACGCTGCAGAAGGAGATGTTGAATATATTAAGCATTTAAAAAAAGAGATTACACAGCTTAAATAGCAGAGCTAGCAGTGGTGAGAAGACTGTTGCTTTTGCAAGTAAACAACAGACATGCCTCCTCTAAACTAGTTTTAGTGCCATCGTTCTGTGGACAAAAGTGGCATTTATGAGCTTCCAGCCACACATGAAGTACAGCACATTAGGTCAGGTCCAACGCTGAGCCTATATAATGCATTAATGTGGAAAATATTATGCTCCCTTTCCCAGAAAACAAATGTTGGATTCAGTTTTCAGAACCTCTTGCTTTTTCACCATGTGAAAACTCCAGCAGTGCCACCCGGTTATTCTACTCACAGACTTCACAGAGGGACTCAGCTTGACCAGCTGTGGAGCTCCTCTAATCTTTTTCACCACTATCTTACCTTCTATGTTAAAACTGGAGCACAGAGGCAGAGGGGGAAAACAATAATAAAGCCACAGAAAATGTTGATGTTTAAAGGGCACAATCCACTAATTCCTCATGAGCAACACAGAAGCCACAGGCATCTGCAGTTTCTGCTTGTGACATGCTCAAGGGTTTCTGCCACCATGTA
>NW_009970723.1:2315603-2333103 GCF_000747805.2 Chaetura pelagica
TCCATCCCCAACCTGACCCCATGGCTCCCCAAAGGGAGTCTTAATCCCTTGCCCTCGGGAAATGGCCAGAACTCGAACATCTGTGCCACCATGAAATGGGATATTCACCCATGGGATGTTAATTTTCAATTTTATTCATGCAACCTGTATTAAATAGTGATTGGATAAAAGGTGTCCCTTCCTTTCACCAAAGAGACTGTCTTCCAATATGTAAAATGTGGAGAGGAAAAAAACCAAACAAACCACAAAAACAAAGGGTGTATATTGCTATCCATGCCCATTGAGGTACAAGGAAGAAGCAAAGGATGCAAAAAGTAATGAGAGAGATTTTAGCTCTAATTGGAAAAAATTCTAGCAGTAAAAATATTTAAACTTTGGAACTGACTGTCCTCCTGAATGACAACCTGTCAATAGACACTAACTTTTAAGAACAGATTAGACAATAGGGATACACACAACAGATCTTGCTGGGGGCAACTGAAGACCTATATGACCTGTGGAGGACCTTACACCTGTATTTTTGCTGTTCCAATTATAAAAATCCAAACATGTCAATATCTATCATATCTTCTAAACACATCTCTGAGGCAGCAGTATTTAAGCTACCAGAATAATAAGTGAGCAATTACTTGGCATAGATGATGATATAGGAAGTCTGGCAATATACCAGAAATCAAACATGCAGTCATGGATGTCCCAAAAGATAGAATTTGGAAAAGAATTCAACATATTAGTTAAACAGAACATGGTAGGAGTTTAAGGTTGTTAAAATCTGTTCAAATATTTTCCATTAAAAAAACAGCAATTCTCTAGATCAACAAGACAAGGCTCTAAGGTAGTGACAGCATATCCAGTTCTCCCATCAAGATTAACTCTAGCATAATATAGGAATTCACTCTATGTGCATACAAGCACAGATGTTTCAAGGAAATAACTAAGCACTTACCAATCACAGCATAGCTTTCTGTAATGTAATTTCTGTAATGACATTTTTATCCATGTTAGGTACTGACATGATGGTCAGACCTTATTTTCATTGAATCAATTAGGGAAGACGTTTGGTAGCAGAGCCAACCTGCTTCAGCAGAGCTACACTAGTTGCAAGAGCAGCCCATGGCATGTGAAGCTTAGCATTGCTCACTCCATCTCCAGTTCTTGTCCCCTAGAGGTAGATGTCCTACTGAGCACTGAAAAAAGCTTTCTGATAGCCTAAAAAGATGTAGGGAGGAACCAAGGTGCCCGTAACTCTGTAAAACATAATTCCCATACCAGGTGCCCACTCAGGTTTGTGCAGAACTGGCAGAATGGGATCCCCATACTCCTATGAATGGGCTTCTGTAATTGTCTAAAGATAACAATGTGCATTTTGGTCTCAAGTATAGTGCAAAGAGAAAACAACTCATCAACTCATCAGACTTAGCAACATATACTGAAAAGACTGGTTTAGGAACAGGGGAAATCAGTTATCTGTTCATAATGGTTGTTGTCTGGGCTTTTTGTTGTCCAGTTTTCACTTGGCTTGTGGGTTTTTTGTTGGGATTTTTTTTATTTGGTTGGTTTTGTTTGGGGCTTTTTGTTCTGTTTGTTTTAGTTTCATTTTGAACTAGAAAGATAATCTTCAAAGTAGTGCTCCCTTTAGCTTTTACCATTTACAGAAATAGGTAACAATTTGTGCCTCACTACTTATCTAAAAGAAAATAATGTGCATGTTGTTTGTGGCCTCACCACAGGTGTTCTCAGCAAATTTTAATTATGCTGTTGGTGATTTAGCGTTGTACAGAAACATATCTTAGCATGTATACACATCTGCCCTTGCTTGTGAAAGTTTGTTACTTTTGGCTAGATGACAGAAATGAAGAAAGATACAACCAAGCAAAGCAAATTTGGAAGTTCAGTCTGTTTTTCACTGTTTCCTCCCTCAAATAAATATTGGATATAATCAGCTTATACTACAAATGTTGGTAACTTCACGAATATAGCATTAAAAAAATGACAATCAGATTCATGTATTTAGGTAGTCAGATCTGCTTTCTCCCAGCTATTTCCTTCCCCCCATGAGCCTGAACTGCTCTCAGGAGCCTTCCTTCCCAATGCGGTAGGGCAGGCAAAGGTGACCTGGATAACTTCCAGGCACACAAATACACTCAGTGCATAGAGTGAGAATGGGAGTTTTTAAGCATGGAATTCCTTAATTCAGCACAACACTGTCTATTCCAAACATAGTTTATAGATTACATCATAGAAGCATGAGAAGAGAGTAATTTCTGAGTATTTGGAAATGAATCTTTTGGAGACGAAGAAAACAGGTACTCTTCTCTGAAAGTCCAACCGTGAAAAATGTAAAGTATTTGAAAGGGAGTGAGATTTGGAGAATTGCTGGTATTTTTAAGAGATGGCTGGAGCAGAGGCATACCCACAGAAGGAACAGCAGGGGAGAACAAGTGGGAGGAAAAGAATATGCAGCAATAGATGGGTAGGTGGGAGGCTGTATAGCACTGTGAGTCAACAGGAGATTTTACAAAGCAGGAGGGCAATCTAGGCCAGATGCTTCCTAAGTTCCCATGACATCAAGGGACATATTTAGCTCAGACAAGCTTTAATTTAAAAAATAGGTAAGAAAGGTAGAAAAATACAGAATAGCTTAATATTTGCCTCTTGATGTAGGGACAGATAAAAGCCAGGTTGCCTTCAGTTCTGAAGTCTGACTAAAGATTCTATCTTCCATATTTCCTGTTTCTGATTAATTTGATAGCAGGTAAATAGCCATACTTCTAGGACCACAGAGAGGCAATTAATGATAGAGCCAACAGTACTTTAAAAGGCACAGATGGCACTGAAGAACTGTTATAAATTTGAGCTCCTTTATGAGGGCTATATTTTACCAGACACATAAAATCTATCTGGGAGCCAAGGTCTCCTCAGCTATACCCAAGCAGTCCCCTTCATCTAGAGGGGATTTCACAGGTGAAATTAGGACAGCATCTACTGTTGTGGAGGCTCAGCTACAACCATGATGCTGAGGGACAGTAGCTGCTGAGACCTCAATGCTTGCCCTGCAGAAGGAAGCTGCACAGTGCTGGGCAGCACTGGTACATGGGACATCTACTGACCTCTCATGGTTTCTTTCACAGCAACTACATTTTTCCCTGGCTCATAAATACAGCTCCCCATCGTAGATATGCTGCCTCTCCAGTTCCTCTGCCATAATAATGACAAGCAACTCAATTAATACTGTGAACAGTTTGAATGTCTGCACAACAGGCTGCCAAAAAAAACCACACCACCACCCAAGAAAAAAAACACAACAAAAACAAGATAATCAAGAACATTTGCTGCATAATGTAATACAAAGCTTCTATCTGTAGGATCAATACAAGCCATATTTATTAATGTTGCACATTATGTCTTAATTTAAGATGTGAAAGTTTGGGTTTGTACTGCTTTAATGTTAATGATTTATTGTAAGTGTAGTAGATATCTAGTTTATTTTGGTAAGACCCATAATATACATAAAATGTATATTTTGTCTCCAAGCGTCTTACTCAGATCAAAACATAATAAAATCACAAAATTGCTGCATTCCCCTGCATATATTTTCTTCAGAGATTAGCAAGAGGTAGTAATGCATCTTCCTTTGTAATACTTCAAACTTCTGTCAACACTGTAATAAAATATATACCACAAAATATAAATAACCACAAGCCTTTTTATATGACGTTTTGAAGGGCTTTCAACATGGATTAGATTTTTACTATTCCTGCTATTATTATTCCTGTGATATAAAAGTACTGTAGCTAGGTACCAGGAGTAGAAATGCTAGTTTAGAAAAGTTAAATATCAGCAAGATATTTCTCAGGATATCAGAAATGAGTGAACTAGTTTGTCACACAAACACAGGGAGCTTAAATTTGGGAGCACAGTATGGGATGAAGAATGTCCTTCATTTACAAAATTAGGTAAAAAACTAAAAGGTATTTTAATGAGGGTTTCCTGGGGAAAGCACTATCTAAACACAAGCTTTACTTCATTATAAAGTTGACCATAAAGAAGGAACTTCCACTGTTGATGGAAATACCAGAAATATCACCCTCTGTCCCTCCTCAAAGAAACAGTCAAGACATTAAGCTTTTCATAACAAACCAAATCAAATGAGGAGCATCAGTATTACAATATAAGAATAACTTACTAAAAGCATCAATTGGCTATTGACTCCATTTACCATCTGGAATACTGCTATTACTAAAAACATTCATGTGTAAACACAGTAGCAGCCTCAATACAGTATGCCAATGTTGATGATACAGAGGACAACTATTTCCATAAGACAACACAGCTCAGGTGTCCAGCCACATGTGGGCTCCTGGTATGCTCCTGGAGAGAAGGAAGGACCTAGAAATCAGTAAAATGTATAATTAAAGCAAAACCAAACCAAACAAACATTTTGCTACTGTATTCTGGCAATGTTATTCTTTACTTGTTCCTTCAGTTACCCCCAAGGAGGCTATTTTGAAGATGTGGTTATGAAACAAACAATTTCATGTACACTGCCACTAACTGTGAATGTTTTATCCCAAAACGAGAACAAAATTATGTTTCTAAACATTGGTTCTACGCAAACTGTAAACACACATTTGCTTGGGAATGTTACATATTTTTAGCAAAATGTCTCTTCTCATCTCATTTTTACTCTATAGATGGAAGTGCAAGTTACTTTGGAATGTAATTTCTTTGCTGTGAGCACTAATAGCAAAATTTCATGTTTCACACACAGCTTCCTCCTCGCCCACTGAAGGTGCTGATACCTCTGTTCTGTTTACTGGATACTGAGCACAGGCAGGCCAAGGCTACTTAGCAGACACGGTATCAGACCACTGTGGAAATTCCTGTAGCAATATTTAAAATGAAGACCTGTGCAACATCACAAAACTCTTTATGTAAGTGAGCTTGACTAGCATACTTGAAGAACAAAAATTATTTTTTTATTGTTGGCTCAAGAAACCTGTGAACTATTCACTCAGTATGCATGTGGTGGTGCAGATACCCCCTCACTGGGCTGCACTGCAATGTCAACACCAGTCAACACTGTTGCTGTAGTTGCAAGGGTGGTGGGCCTAACACTGCTCTGGTTTCAAAAGCAAGTGCAGTAGGCTGAGACAATCTGGCATTTTCTGATCTTGCCTACTGGGACAGTGAGTTGTATCAACTGGGTACCTTCTAGTCCTAGTGCAAATATAGTGTTTTAGGGAGATCCGGCACTCCCTAACTGTACCTGGAACTCTGCTGTCTGGGAAAAGTACCCAAGACCCCTCCTGCTCAGACCACAGCCCACTCTGAAAACTGACAAAGATCACCTGACTCAAATTGTAGCCATCATGGAAAAATACTGAACAGTCAATTGTCTTGTGACCCTGTAAGTATCAATCCTGAAATGAGGCCCTTTGGAGTTCTCCAGGATTACATCAATGCTACCTCATGTCTCATGAAGGAAGCTGGTCTATCTGATGGGAAGGAGTAAGTAGTTGGCCACCTCTCATATATGTGGCGAACAGATCAAAATATATTAGTTGAGTACAATTTGATCCTGTGGCTGAGTCAGCAGTATATTTCATTGCAACTTCTTTCCATGCAGTTTGACCATTTTTAGGTACCAAAATTTAACATTTTAACATAGGTTCACTTCTGTACCTGTGTGTGTGCGTATGTGTATGCATGTGATTTAGTTCAGAAACTGTGTTAGATCTTTAATTGAATCTCTGTACATGATTGTAAAACCTCCTGATTATTAAGTATTGCTAGAAAATAATATAATTCAATTTTATAATTCATTATAATAGTGTCAATCAACCTCTATTTGCTTCTATTCCAAATAACACCAGACCCGTAATCATATGTTAAAGCACTACACAGAAATCCCTACACCTAAACTCTTCATTCACAAACCATTGACCAAGTCTGGGACTGGGAGTGGATCCAACCACACCTAGACTCCTCTCTGAGAAGGAGTTTAGAAAGCAAGAAGATCTACTATGAATCTCATCACTCAACGGGAAAGCCTTCCTCCTTCTTTTTCCCTGATGTCTGTGCAAAACACTCCAACTCGACCCTGACTCAATCTCCCCTATCCCTGTATAAATCATTTCTCCTAATCCCTGTGTTTGTCACACCAATGCAACTCCAACCCCTACACATCCTTCCCACATACTAAGTAGTAGTGAGAATCTTGCTATCAAATATGAAAGTCACACTTCCATTAACTATATTAAAAGCACCTTTTCCTGGTACCTTTGTCAGTGGTTCTATAAGCAACCTTAAGACTTTCCACTCCCATTCACAACAATGTATTAAAAATACATTGACCCCAACAAGCTAATGCTTCAAGCTTCCCAAAAGCAGTCATTCAGCTGGGCATGGAACTAGGATTTCAGTAAGGAAAAAAAGCCACAGTGCAGGTCATCTGCAGTAAACATCTGGTGCAGTACAATGCCATCAACTGCTGCTTCAATATGAAAGTCAAGGGATATTTTATCTGGAAAGACTAGCAACCTATCAAAAATTGTAGCTGCTTCATGCAGGCCTTGTGTATCTAAATGTTGTGTAGCAACATTTCTGTTCCACCCTTTTTCTGAAGTGATTAAGGGAGTAAAAAGGGAAGAGTTGGAGCTTATATGAAACCACGTAGATCACTAAAAGCACAAGAAGTTGTAGTCCTGCTTCAAATAAAAATAAGCCATTAGAAAAATCTAGTTTATATACACATCCTAATCTAGATATTGATATTTCGAAGTGATTATGTGCTCTATCCTTTCAAAATGCTCCTGTTGTCACAAAAACTGAAGCAGTCATAGGCAAAACAGGTATCCAAAGCATATAAACTATTTTTATTACAGAAGTTAATAAAAGGCACCTTAAAAATAGCCTTTCATCTATACAAACCAATTATACACCTTACATAACACATTAAAAACCTAGGGTTTGATGAGTTTCATTGTAGTGCAGTTGTCTTAAAATACAAACAAAACACTGGAAAATCCCTGTATACATAATGCAAGCACATTACTATAAATGGAGAAAAGTCACTCTTTCTATCTCTTTTTTAAAAAAATGTGTAAAATGAATGTTTTCATGGAGATGATGCTAAAGGACCTAAACCAGAAATTTCAAAAAAATATTTTACAGTGATATAACTTCTCAGAATGAGACGTTTGTGTCTTTCCTGACCTCAAATGATACAATGCTGAATACCATGACATAAACTAGAGTATTTTAATTTTATAGCTTTTAAATTATAGCTATGAACATAGCTATAATGTATGTAATTTGTGTAACCATGTACATGGTAGCCCATTCTTGCACATTTCACAGCTACACAAGTTATAAACCATGTACCCATTGACTTTTTTCTTTTTCTCAGCACAGATGGCATTTCAAGAGGAATTTTTTTTGTGCCACAGCTAACACAAACCACAAAGAAATTACTCTTATTGAATATTGCCTGCAGTTGAAGAGTGTTTTGAAATTACACTCCATTTTTTAAGGGGACTGAAGAGCTGAGAACAAGCTGTGCATTCACAGCAGTGGCTAACACAGAAAGCAGCAACGCCACATTAGAGGAATTCACTGAAATTTGTTTAGCAATGAGATCATTGTCCATTGACAACTTCCATCACACAGATAAAACTATTTAGCCTTTTGGCTTGCCTACCAGTGAAAGATGATTTTAGGGAGAACTAGAAGACAAATCTTTCTAAGCAGTGCTTTGAGCACAGGATTTTCTAGAGAAATGGGAAACTTATTTATATGTGTATTTATGTATACATGCACAAGCAATATCTTCTTTTGAAAACAGCAGCTACCTAGAATAATACAGACTCATGTTAGGCAGTAGGAACACTTCCATTAACGTATTTAACTGCACACTTAATCACAGAATCATAGAATGTCTTGGCTTGGAAGGGAACTATAAAAGTTATCTAGTCCAACCCCCCTATAAGAAGCAGAGACATCTCACACTAGAACAGATTCCTCAGAGCCCCATCAAGCCTGATCTTGAATGTCTCCAGAGATGGGGCCTTCACCACCTCTCTATGCAACCTGTTCTAGTGATCCACCACACTCACATTACAAAACTTTTTCCTCATGTCCAACCTAAATCTACTGTTTTGTAGCTTAAAACCATTATCTCTTGTCCTATTGTTAGATGCCCTTATAGGCTCCTTTCAGGTATTAGAAGGTCGCGATAAGGTTCCCCCAGAGTCTTCTCTTCTTCAGGCTGAACAACTCCAACATCCTCAGCCTGTCTTCATAAGAGAGGTGCTCCAGCCCTTGAATCATTCTCATGGCTCTCCTCTAGACACGTTCCAACAGGTCCACATCCTTCTTGTGTTGGGGGCTCCAGAGCTGGATGCAGCACTCCAGGTGGGTCTCACCAGGGCCGAATAGAGGGGCAGAACCACCTCTCTTGATCTGTTTGCCACACTTCTTTTGATGCAGCCCAGGATGCAGTTGGCCTTCTGGGCTGCAACTGCACATTGGTGGCTCATGTCCAGCTTTTGATCCACTAGCACTCCCAGGTCTTTTTCCACAGGGCTGCTCTCCAGCATGTCTTCCCCAGCATGTACTGGTATCTCTCGTTGCCCTGGCCCAGGTGCAGGATCCTGCACTTGGCCTTGTTGAACCTCATGAGGTTCACCTGGGCCCACTTTTCCAGCTTGTCCAGGTCCCTCTGGATGGCATCCTGTCCCTCTGGCATACTGACCGCACCACCCAACTTGCTGAGGGTGCTCTCAATGCTACTGTCAATATAATTAATCAAGATATTAAATAACACTGGTCCCAGTATTTTTCACTGGAATTTCATTCTCTAGGAATTCCATTTCAAGTCCACAGTTAAAAAACTGGACACTAACACTGGCGAAAAATCTAGATCGCTAAAGTCACCAGCTGGTATTAGAAGTTCCCTCTCCTAATATGAATACTACTGCACATATCAGAAGTCATGGTGAAAGTTGAAAAGCATGGAAATCCAGGAACTATGAATTAAGAGGCCTGTGTCATGACAAGTTGCTAAAAAAAACCCCATCAAACAGAAAGCCACTTAATCATGAGAAGTAAACTTCACCTATATTCTTGCTAGATCCTCCACTCTTAAATAATATCCTGCTCTCACAAGATCAAATAAAGTAAATCAGACTCGAAGACCACAACCACACGTTGCTGCTATTATACCAAATTGTTTGTAAATTACTATCAAATGCAAAAGATCTGAGGAAAGAACAGAAAATCACTTTGCTTTATTCATGAGAATAACATTCCCTCTGCTCTGAACATTACTGGGGAAAAAAACTCTCAAGAGTAATGTTAACTCATACAAAATTCACACTTTAACAAGAATATTATGTTGAAAAAACCTGTTGGAGAGGCCAGCCAGCTTATCTAAGACTAGTGATGAAAGAATAAACTGTGCTAGTCATAACTGGTTCCTCTACAGGATGCAATTGACTGAACATGATTATTGCAGGAATGTCAGTAATAGAGTGAAGCACAGGGTATCTCAGAACACTCAGATATGCACACAGTACAATACAAAGGAGAGAAATGGGAGAACTGACAAAAGTCCACTGAAAAATAAAGACAAATTATGCACGCTTTCAGAGTACATTTTTCTACAGCAGGCCTTTTCAAACAAATGATCCTATCAGACTTATCACTGTGTCTCTCTGGCTGTGGGACTTCTGAATGCTAATGCTGGAGTCTGTACCACCCGGATATGAAACCCAATCTTATTCATAACAAGTTCCACTGTCCCTATGTTCAGTCATTCTTTGAATGGGACAGTCTGACTGAGTGTGCCCTCTATTTCCCAGCCCTCTTGAGACTTGATCTATCTCACCACTTGAAAGGTGAATTTCCAACAGTTTGCAAGCAGTCATGAACACTGTCATCTTTCTCAGCATCATGTGAGGGTGCTTCATGGCAACAAACACTATGCACACCCAGGAAAGTAATCTGGAAAATGACATTCCAGTTTAATGAGCAAGGTGACTTTCAGAGTTCTGGTCTAGCTCTGCAGGAGCTACCTGCAGACTTTTTATTTGCAATTTAATCTACACTTTTCAAGGAAGTTTCTGCTACACTGCTTCTCCATGCTGCAGGCAGATCAAAGGCATCTAGAGCTTAGAGCACACATACAGTGCAAAGAAAATAAAGTATAAGAAAACAGCATCAAAAGCTCAGACCAAGAGGAGCGGGGCAGCAGCAACACTAAGTGCTGTGCCTTTAAGGAAAGCAAAAAGTGCACTAGGTGGAGATTGACTGGGGGTGTGCAGGGTGTGTGGCAGTTCATATGGGAGGCAGGCCAGGAGTCCAAGTCAACTGAAGTAATTCCCCTCCCAGAAAAAAACTCAGCAATGGTGTCCACTTGCTTCTGCACCTAGACACGTGTAAGTCTATGGGGCCGGATGGGATCCACCCTAGACTGCTGGCGGGGAAGCTCACTAAGCCTTTTTCCATCATTTATCCACAATCCTGGTCAACAGGGGAGGTCCCAGATGACTGGAGGTTGGCTAATGTGACACCCATCTATGAGAAGGGCCGAAAGCAGAATCCAGGGAACCACAGGCCTATCAGCCTGACCTTGGTATCAGGAAAGATCATAGAGAGGCTCATCTTGAGTGAGCTCACATGGCAAGTGCCAGGCAGCCAGAGGATCAGAGCCAGCCTATGTGGATTTATTAAAGGGAGGTCTTGCTTGGCCCACCTGAGCTCTTTCTATGACCATGTGACCCACCTGTTGGATGAGGGGAGGGCTTTGGATGGTGTCTACCAGGACTTTGGTAAGGGCTTTCACACCATCTTTCACAGCATTCTCCTGGAGAAGCTGGCAAATCACGGCATAAACAAGTGTACTCTTCACTGGGTGTAAAACTGTCTGGATGGCCAGACCCAGAGAGTTGTGGTAAATGGGGTCAAATCTAGATGGCAGCCTGTCACCAGTGATGTCCCTCAGAGCTCAGTTTTGGGGCCTGTCTTCTTCAATATCTTTATCAATGACCTGGATGAGGGGACTGCGTGCACCCTCAGTAAGTTTGCAGGTCTTGGGTACTTTTCCCAGACAATAGAGTTCCAGGTATGGTTAGGGAGTGCCCGATCTCCCTAAAACACCAAATCAGGTGGGAGTGTTGATCTGCTTGAGGATAAAAAGGCTCTATAGAGGAACCTGAACAGGCTGGATCGATGGACTGAGGCCAATTCTATGAGGTTCAATAAGGCCAAGTGCTGGGTCCTGCATTTCAGCCACAACAATCCCATGCACTGGTACAGGCTTGGGGGGGAACAGCTGGAAAACTGCCTCGAGGAAAAGGACGTGGGGGTGCTGGCTGACAGCGAGCTGAGTATGAGCCAGCAGTGTGCCCAGGAAGCCAAGAAGGCCAGCACCATCCTGGCCTGCATCAGGAACAGCAGGAGTTGGGAAGTAATTGTTGCCCTGTACTCAGCACTGGTGAGGCTGCACTTTGCACTGTGTTCATTTCTGGGCCCCTCACTACAGGAAGGACATCGAGGAGCTGGAGTGAGTCCAGAGAAGGGCAACCAAGCTGGTGAGGGGTCTGGAGAGCAAGTGTTATGAGAAATGGCTGAAGGAGCTCAGGTTCTTTAGTCTGGAGAAAAGGAGGCTGAGGTAAGACTTTATAGCTCTCTACAACTACCTGAAAGGAGGTTGTAGTGAGGTGAGTGTTGGTCTCTTCTTCCAAGTAAATAACAATAGGATGAGAGGAAATGGCCTAAAGTTGTTGCAGCTGAGGTTTAGTTTGGATATTAGTAAGAATTTCTATACTGAAAGAGTGGTTAGGCACTGAACAGCCTGCCTAGGGAGGCAGCTGAATCACCACCCTTGAAGGTATTCAAGAAACACGTACATGTGGCACTTCAGGGCATGCTCTAGTGGCAGAGGCGGTAGGGTTTTTTTGTGGTTGTTATGGGTTTTTTTGTTGGTTCGTTTGTTTTTAGCTGTTTGTTTGGGTTTTTCTGGTGTTGATGGTTGGACTGGTTGATTTCAAAGGTCCTTTCCAACCTTGGTGATATATAGCTTTTTACTTCAAAATGTGCTACCAGGCCGATTCTCTGATTGTTCTTTAGAGAAGACTCTTTTTCCCCTTAACAGTCAGATCCTAGAAGGCAGCACACCTTTTTGCAGTAGACCATGACGAGCAGTTTACCATCAATATTAAACATAATCAAGCTCTAATGACTGCTTGGATGAAATCCAATCAAGCTGCACACATATTTAACTAAAAAAGTCTAGCAAAACAAAGCAACAGTTTAATACTTCAATAATTAGCTGGTGTGGATATTTGCAGAAGCTGCTTTTAATCACATGGCATTGCCAACTACTAACATTTTTACAATGGTGCTGAAATATATGAATGACTCTGGGAGTAATTCTCATTAAATGAAAAGCAACTGCTTTCAAAGTTTATAACTATCACAGATGCACAAAAAAAATAAAACTTAAGAAACAGGAGCACTCAACCTACAGTGTGGTGAAAAAACCTGGGAGAAAAACTCACCCCCTAAAGAAGTGCTTTTGAGCTAGAAGGACAGCTAGAGAGGACAGCCTGGCCTTTTGCTTTCATCCATTTGACTGAAAAACCTCAGCAGCCAACAACTAGTTGATGTCCTCTGAAGATGCCCCATTAATCCCCTCTGCCAAATGTTTGAGGGATACAGGAAAGAAGCTCCCCCAAGGAAAACTGAGGAGCCTTCTAAAACAGATAGAAAAGAATAACAGAAGACAGTATCTGAATAAACACCACTTCTGGCAAAACAGAAAAGCACAACTTGATGCTCAGTTTCTCCCTCCTGCAAGCAGATTGGGAAGTCCTCCTAGTGAGGGCATCAAAGTTAAGCAGCTACTGCTTTTGATCTTGGAGTCAGGATCCTGGTGAGTTTTGGCTAAGAAAATATGAAAATGCTTCCACTGCAAAGCACAGCGCAATAGTCAACCATGCCCAGCAGGCCTTATGGATCAACAACACACTCTGATCAGAAGGCTGACCAGAGCTACATCCTGGGGAGCCCAGGCAAGAAAATAATTAAGGAATGAAATTCCAACACTGCCTATACTGTTTTTTTATAACGATGGTCATAAAACCAGGCTACAACTTACTTTGCTCCAGTTTTCTGTAGTTGTTCTAAGAGGACCTATGGAGGCATGGGGTAGATAATTTCTGAAAGAAAGAGACATTTGATTACTTTATTTCAATTATTTCATATATTCTTCCATTACATTACAAACTAATTATTAGATAAAGTATAGGTACATTAATAAATATTAATAACTAATAATTAGTAACTGAGCAACTTTTTAAATATTTAAAAGAAACAGAAGATAGTAAAATCCAATATATTATGATCACAACAAATGTCACTGCTTAATAGCAGTGAAACAGAAGGCACAGAAACTGGAAGGTTTTATTGCACAATAGCTATTTACAAACTAAAGGAAGTGCTAAAGCAGCTGAGGTTTAGCTTTGGCTTGTCCCCTAAAAGCACAAATTTAATGTAGAAAGAGTTAGACAGTTAAGAAGTTTATAACTGTTTTTTTCACAGAAGATAGGGTTAGAAGGACCAGGGGAAAAAATGATGTAAACAAAAGCAAAGATATTAAAATATTCCCACCTATCAGAGAGGTATGAGTGATGCCTGTCTAGTTCCTTCTTTAATTCTCCTAACATTTTGGATTTTTCTGTTATTCCTTTCTGGGACACCAGAAAGGACAACTTCTGACAGTAATGCACAGAAGTTTTGAAGAGTTTCCACATACAGCTGGTCAAAATGCTTCTGTGTAAAAGGACCTTTAACCCCATCACCATTTCTAGACATTCTCTCATTTTACACCCAAAAAGGAAACTTCAACCTTTCCAATCCCATCCTCCAAGAGGTAGAACCCATCCCCTACATGCCTGACCTGCCCTGAGTCCCTACATCATGACTCACACTCACTGTATCAGCAATCCAGGCTTTTTTTTTGTCTTTCTTCTTGACTTACTTTGGGAGTAACTGTGCATTATGGTAAGGAACTGATGACAGTACAAGTGTGCAAAGAGCCTCTATTAACTTCCACACTGCTGCCTACTGAATCTTTGAGTAAATCTGACCTCTACAGATCTTGGTGCCTGAAACACTGGTAGGCCTGTGCTTGCTTCTGCCCACAAGACAAGGCAATTAGTCCCTCAGTGACACCACTCTCTTTTTTAGAAATTGACCTTTCATTGCTCAGATCCTAAAGATCTGGGCTGTGTTTGATCGCTCATGTTCGAACTGGGCAGTCAATCTAAAGCATAATCTCTGTTGTACAGATAACATGTCAATTCTTACACATAATTGCAGTTTATAGTCAAGCGGTCAGAGCCTTTCTCCAAGAAAGCACCAAAACTACCAATAAATTTAAACTTTAAAGGGAAAGTAAGGAATTCAAATTTCCTTATTGTATTAAATCATTCAACCACTCAAGCTGAACAGTGTTTTCTATGATCATCTGAGTTTCAGAAGCAGGAAAGCTATTTAACTTGTACAAATTCTGTTCAAAATTAATAAATGAAGAAATATGAAAAGGGAAAACTTAATCCTGTTATTAACCTCTCATTTGATTTTTGCATTCCAAAACACAAAAATCAGTATGAAAAATTCATGGTCTCCTCCTATTTTAATCCAAAAGACACTTTCAGTACAACACATAACACAGTGAGAAAAATCTGCTGCATTTTTGCAAAATGAAATAGAAAATGTAAACATTTAACTTTAAAATTTAATTTCATTTAAATATTAAAATTCTCCTGCATGCAGTAAAATAGTTATTTCAGGTCTGCTGCATTTCTCCTGACACTTACTCTGAGGAACCGCTAAAAAAGCTCTATGAAGCACCTTGAATATGTCAGGACTTTGGTGGTTAAGACAGTTCCTTTGTACACCAGAGACCCCAGTTCAGGTCCTTGCTCTGAATGCAACAACAGCAGAACCTGAACCCACGCCTTCCACGCTCCAAGCAAATGAGTAACTGTTGGGCTGTTAATCAGAGCTAATTAGCCCAACAGTTACGCACTTGCCTGGAGCGTGGAAGGCGTGGGTTCAGGATCTTTTGTGGTATTAACTAATTAGATCTAGCTCTTCTTTCCAGATGTCATCAATAAACAAAATTCTGAAGTGTCCATGATTTCCATTAGTTTCCCTGTTCTCCTGCACACGCACATGAGATGACCACCAGCATGTCCCTGCTCAACAATTCCATCTACTGTAACTTCAGCAAACCTGACTACCAATCATCCAAAACACTGGGGACTCAGTTAAAATATTTTCACATTTCTAAAATGTCAGAGTCTATAAGCAATAACGAAAGCCCTATCGTGTTGTGGTTCCTTGTCTCTCTCCTGGCTGGCTTGCCAATAATGTCGTGGTTTGGGCCCAACACAACAACAAAGGAACAGCCTCATGGCCACTCACTCAACTCCCCTCACACACACATACTGGGATTAGGACAAAGCTCCTTCCTCACAAACCACCAGCACTGCTCTCCCACTTCAGCACAGCTCTTCTCCATCTTTAAGTGCTTGCTCTGCTCAGCTCTCATTTCAGATCTTCTGTATGTTAACCACTGAGGTGCATCTATTGTCCCTCTAATGGCTCCTTGGCTGCTTTTGGAGCAGGGGAAGCTTCTCAGCTTCTTACCCAAGCCACTCCTGAAGTCCTTCCCCCACTGCCAAAAAACCCACCAAACCAAACCAGAACATATGGCTAAATGCCTCAGAAGCAACAATTAGTTTGCTGGTGTTTTCTGAGCTGTTAGTTATTTTGCATACAATGCCTTACAAAGATTTTCATTCTCATTCATTTAAATCCTTAAAAACAGATAAGATGGGATGGGCTTTGTTTAATTTTGTGGTCAAAGTGAAGTATACTTATCCATGTTACCAGCTCTTTTGTAGATACTTTTTCAGAACTCTTACGGTGATACTCTTATGACCTTGTTGATAAGGATCTGCAGTATAGAATAGTATGATAAACTTCTGTCTCAAAATCACTCACATACTGTCCTGAGTTTAGTGGGACACTGCAAAATTTAACGTTACACTTTACTTCAGAATCTGAGGTGAAGTGGGTAACCTTCTCAGCTCCACTAATATTTTAAAGCAAAATAAATATCAAGCTTCATTTCTATAGCATTTTTCTACTTCAAAACTATAGCTGAAAGTTTTTTGTAAGAAAGTTCATGTAGCAATGAGAAACTGAAGATTGTATTGAACTCCTTATTTCTCCCCCACTTTTGTAAACATCATCTGATTAATTCAAGATGACCTTCCACAACCACATACAACAACGCTGCAATGGCGGGTGGATGTTCTCATCAGAGGAGAGGACAATTGACCTCTCAACTCTTGCCAGGAGGTAAAGGGAAGAGGAATTCACCTCTGGGGAACATGAAACTCCATCAGTGCACTCCTAGACAGAAGACCAGAAGGGGCCTATAAAAAGGAAGCAAAACCTCAAATGTGAACTCTCACTCATCAGAGAATTTGACTTGGGAGATCACACTGTGCTGCAGAGGAAGAGAGGCTGGGCATTCCTGTCATTACAACACTAACATTTAGGAAGATTTCCAAGCAAATATTTTAGTGTTCTTCCTGGCTATTGTGGACAAATGGCCCAATAATTGTCCTCAGATTTAAGTGAAACTTAAGCTAGTCTGCAAAGCTGTAGCAACAGTGACTGAGATGTTTATCATGCTACTGAATTTAGACTCCAGGTCTGTTTTCAACTTTATTCTCTAATTCTGCTAATGCAGCAGCTCTACCTGCATGTCTGAAAACATGCAACAACATAGTGTGATCATGTAACTGTTCCAAACAAAACAGAGAAACAAAGAACAATTTTAGAAGGCACATTTGCAAATGAATTTCCTATCATCTTAAGTATCTTGTCCTCAGAACTGGTGTCACAATTAGTCTTAAGAAGGCATTAAAGATGCTTATTCATCCCCTTTTCCAACTTGTTGGGTAAAAAATACCCATCTCTCCAAGTCAAGATGATCTTGCAGTCACAAAAAAGGCAAGATCAACTACTTCTTTAAACAGGTTATTTGCATGAAGCCACACAAAAAGGCACTTAAATCTTGTACCTTAGCTTCCTGAATTCTAAAATTGAAATGCTAACATATTCTTTGAGCACAAAGTCGGACAAGGTAACCTCCTGAGGTCCCTGCTGACCTGAATTTTCTGATTATCTTATTTGCTCTGAGACACATAAAGAACAATGAGAAGGGCATTTGGCCACTACCAGCTTGATTACCGGTGAAAACTTCAAATATTTTTTCATTCTCAAGGTTTTAATGCATATCTCTTTACTAAATGGGGACAAAAAAATCCTGTCAAAATGCTCATGAACTTTGTGGTTTTCACAAGCGTCATTTATGAGAGCCAGAGGAAAACTACAGTCATCCTGTTCTGGATGA
>NW_009970723.1:2333149-2352724 GCF_000747805.2 Chaetura pelagica
CAAAAAACAACAGAACATCCAGCTTGACTACGTATTTTTTAAGTGGCACTGTAAACTTGGAAGGTCTTTCATTGAATATTATGTACAAGTGAATCTACCAGGCAGGTTAAGAAAAAATCTTTCCAGATAGACTGATGCCAACACAAAATCATTAACAACAAAAAGAAAAAACACTTGTCATCTTACAACAGAGAATACCCAATTTGTTGTCAGCTTTATACCACTGACAGAAGTGTTTAGCATTACTAGATAAGTTTCTTTTATAATAATGTTCAGCATTTCCAAGAAGAGTCATTCTCTTTATCTCTTAAAGCAGTAAAGACCTCCCACAACATTTCAAGCTTCTAGACTCTGCATTTTCAAGTCCTTTCTCTTTAAATCACTAGCCAATATGAAATGATCAGTTTCTTCTTCTCTATTATTCCACTTAAATATCATGAAGGAAAAAAATAGGCAAACAAAACCTGAATTTCTTGCTGTGATCTATGTCAGGTTTCACAATAATTCCCTATAAACAGTTTATAATTAAAAGTGTAACTGCCCAGATGAAAATGCTGAAGACACAAACATTTATGTGCATTCACAACAGAGCCTCATGGAGTAACAAATTAAAAAGAAATACCAAAATCCCCAAATGCCCATTTTGTACAAATTTGATTTCCCTGCATTGGCTTTTCCTCTCCACTTTTACCTATTGATTCATTTTATAGACCGTATTATGACCCAACCATACATACAGGAATAGAACAGAAGACATCATATCCTCACTAGGCAGCGTAAGTAACTGCACACTCTTACGAGAATCAACTAGTTGCAGGTATGACAGTGAGAAATAAATTTTTAAAAAATATGCAAAAAAGTAATTGCTAGCAGGTAAGATGATTCTGTGTCTAATTTAGAAGATTACTTCTCAGGGTGAAGCTGGGTCAACAATCTGCCTGCTGAGACATGTCCTCTATTAAGAGTACTTCAGCTGCAGCACATTCTAAAAGCAAAAACAATACAAAAGGAATGCAAAGTCCTACACCACAGATGGTCTCAGTTTCTGTTACCAGTGTTTTGGTTTTCTAGCAGATCTCTCAAATAGTGGAGTTGTAGATGACTTTGGACTATTGGGACATGAACACTAGTCTTATCAGTTCACTGTACCACTTAACAAACTTCCTTCTAATATCCCATTAAAAAAAAAAAAAAAAAAAAAAAGCAGGCAAGAAGAAAAAAGAAAAAAAGCTTAAAACAAAACATAACAAAAACCCCTACTCTCCTTACCTTGCTGGAGGCACATCAATATTTGAAGAAACAACCTTGCGCTTCTGTTCCAGAAGACAAACAGAGCGAGTGTTTTCCTTTTCATACTCATGAGCTCTGTTTGGTTTTTTGGTCTCTGCTGTTTTTAAATCTTCCTCCTTTGTGGTGAACAGGAGAAACTGTTGGTCTGGCAGTTTTTGACTGATGTCACTTTTTACATCCTCCTGTTGAAATGCAGGGAAGGTCATTTCACGCTTGTTGCTGGCTGCCTGTAACATTGAAAGCAATTATTATATTTTCCTCTAATTCTCCCAAAACGTAAGGGGGGGGAACCCAATACCCACAGGCATTTACTTCTAATTAGTTTTTTGAATCAGAGAATACAATTTCTTTGCCCTTCATAAATTTTGAAGCTGCCATTAATTTCTCAACAGTGTTGAAGACTATCCAGGAAAATAAGCAATCCTTACCCATTTGATAAAGCACTCAGTTATCTCCTAATGCTAAATCAAAGATATCTGAACTGGAATTTTAGAAACCACTGTATATACAACATATATTTAATGTATGCACATCTGTGGTGCATAACTATGCAAAAGAAATCCTAGCTGACCTAGGATTTACACATATAAAAGGCAACCGAGAAATTAAAGTGTTTCCGACAGCCATTTTAACAGTTTTATTTGTAAAGACGGTTTCTCAACAAACATAAATACAATTCACTATGATCCAACTCAGTTGCCAGAAGGCAAAGGAGAGCAAGCGATGCCCGCAGGATCTCTTGTGAGGAGCCTGTGCAGCAACAAAGGGCACAGACACACACAGGAGCCGTGTCAGGTTGCCTTTGGCTGCCAACACTTCCCAGATCTTCAGGTCTGCTTCTTCCCATAAGCAAAGATTTCCTAAGCAAATAGGTATCTCAAACAAATCTGCTACCTCTTTGGAATACAATGTGTTAATGTTTATAACACAAATTCTTGCAAGGTTGCAAGCCAACACAGCCAAGCCATTCTGCCATCCCAGCAAGCTAAGCAAGGCTCAGGGTCTTAACTTTCCTCTGAAATGCCATTCCCTGGCTAGTTACGCCTCCTCAGCTTCATGGGGGCAGACCTGTCTCACAGACTGTCACTAGCCTCTTGTCCTCCTGTATGTCCGATCTCCTCCAGCCCCACAGCCTGCTAGCTTTCTCACATCCCTGCCTACCAGAAGCATCTGCTATTAAGTTATTCCTAGATACGTGTGCTTTTAAGATCAAGAGCTTAAACTGCTAACTTGCTAATATAAATTTAATTCTGATTTAATGATTACTTTTAAAAAAAACTTAGGTTTACAGTAAGCACTTTTCTCAGAGTCTGAGCATCTTAACAGATGCTGAGTTGCCTTCCATTTTTATCAAAATTGACCTAGAAGTGATGCACTGAAGTGAAGGGGAGAAAAATAAAATCTGAAAACCAGCCAGGTTCCAGTTTCTAGCCCCTAGAAATTAAACAATGTCAAATGAAGTTATGTGTAAGACTTAAATTCCACTCCCTCACCCTGTGATTTTCAATTGAATAGCCACGTATATTTTCCTGCCTCTCCAAGACTGCCACTGTACCCAGTGCAGAGGATGGTGCTGTACAGGGCAAGAGCAGCTCCACCCGCTCTGCGTGGTTGAGCGCCGGTGCCCACACATACCAGGCAGGACCTAACAGCTTCTTCCTTGCTCTACACAACTCTTAGCAGAGAAAGCACCAAGTATGGGAGAGGGGCAGCCTCCTTCATTCCCTACTCTCTAAAGCCAGATGGAACACAGTATTCATTGGGATTTTTATTTTTTTAACCCAATAAACCCATGATTTTACCAAAGGGAAAAAAAATAATTTTTTTCCTCACTTTATGGAACTGTAAGATTTTACTCCATTTCAGTAAACACATTGTGCCACACACCAGAATGTTTTCTTTACAGACCTAAATAGACATGACAAAAAGTTGCAGTCTCAAAATACAGCTGTACAAATAAAGCCTAAAACACAAAGAGCAGAGTACTTGTACTGTGATCCCAGATAATCTATTCATATATATATATATAAATTATTCACATCCAGTTCAAATATATTCACAGAACAGGCTGGTTTTCTTCTGTCAATATGCCACAATAGCCAGCCCCATGCAAGCATGTGGAAATGAGGCATAAAAACACAGAAGCAAGTGCTCAGGTTGCAGAGGTACCACCAAGGAGTTTCTTTGGCCAAATGGCCAGAAACAGCAGAAGACTGAATCAAACGCTTCAACTAACCCTCTTCTTCTCTTTCAATTTTCAACAGATGTTTGGAAATATTAACCTCCTTCTCAACTTTCCCTTGAGAGCAACTGCAGATAATATTTTTTGTTATACAAGCAGATGATCATGAGAGAAAGCCAAGTGTTTCCCTCAGTGGGAACTCTCCGTTAGTGCTCTCTGGCTCCACAGGCCGTTTTTCTATTTTAACTTACCCACATGTACATGAGCCATTTCCATGAGAGATCTGCCCTATCTGGAAGGGTACAGGATCTTTTGCTGGAAATCCAGCCACCTACACAAGCACCTGTTGATGTGGGCAGCACTGGGGGCCAGAGTCACTTGACTCATCAGGTTCCTTGCTTTGTGGCAAACAACTTCAAATATATTTTTCCAGATAAGTTTATTGTTCTGTCAAATCCTATCAGGATTTTTTTTTTTCCAAAGATCCTTCATGTTCTTCTAAGCACTTTCAAAGCTTGTGGTGGTCATCCATTACATGTTTCAGAAAAAATGTTGTGGGAGGTCTAGTCCAAGCAGACACAACCTCTCACACACAGTCAGATGTTAACATTGTGCCATCAATTTATTCCAGCTTTCTTCCAATACCTCGCTTTTCTCTCCCCTTAGGTGTTCTCAAACTCCATGATTATGTAGTTCCCTAATGGTTTGGCTTTTCTTCTCATCATGCTTCTATATTTGCCATCTTATAGCTTCTGCTACCAACTGGTGATAAAAACTTACACAGGTTTTTCCATATACTTGATTAATCATTGCTTATACAAGCCACTTTATAATAGTCTAAATGTTTTTCTATGCAATTCATTACATATTTTCACCCTTAAGCCATTAGCAACCTTCAGCTTACTTTCATCTGAGTCCTTTGCAACATGGCCTCAGGCAACTAACATCACTTGGAAGTTCAGCCACAGAAAGAGGAGCTACAACTAATTTGCAAATTTTTAAAACTAGCTTTGTTTCTGTCTGCAGTTACCTTCATCTGCCTTTGACAACTTCCCTCCCATCACAGTTGGGCAAATTAAACCTTTAATATGCCACCACTTGGAAACAACTGCTCAGTAACCTGCAACTTCACTCCAGGAGCTCAGCTGTGGCTCTGCCCCACACGTGGGGTCTGATCTGGCTTTACTTCCTCCACTGATTCTCAGAAAGCTCTGCCCTTTCCACTCACTCTCCTCTGAGTTTTCAACACCTATTAGCCGACCATTTCCATGGACTTCTTTAAGGGCACAAGCTGTGTCACAGAGTGGTCTTCCCTTGCTCATTTTGAAAGAAATGCTGCCGAGTGCAACACCACAGTGCTGTGGAAGACCATGACAGGTGCTGCCTCAAGCAGAGAGTCTGGTAATCTTCTTGTAAAAACTGAGTGATTTCTTGCTTTGGTTTCTAAGCAGAAACTTTAGTAAGCAAAAAAAAAGGAAAGCATTTTAGTTTGTTTTGAAGTTGTGAAGACAATGGTATATATTAAGGTTGAAGTCTTACTTCTAAATTGAAGTTCTTGCTTGATTCTTTATTTAATACTACACGTGGCAGCTGAATGATTACCACAGTTAATATTTTCAGCAGTATATTAATAATCTTTCATAGTAAAAGCCAACCTAATCTGCCTATAGAAAATTGTATTTGCTGGTATCCTGTCACAATCAAGTTGCTAGTCCTGAACTCCACAGGCCCCATTAAAGACCATACATTGCAATGGAAGTGCTGTCATCTCTTGGGTACAACCTTCCTAGGCTTTAGAACCTTCCCTTGCTTCTACTGCACTGCTGCTTAAAAACTGAAGTTGTTGTTTTTTTCAAATAGTTCACTAGCATTTAACAGACATTAACATGTCTGTGTTTCCTATACAATGAAAAGTATTAAACTCCCAAGAATATTAGCATCATTTAGCTATATGTGATCCAAAAAATGCCTTAAAATGTAAAAACTTACAGTCCTGCAAATTTTCTATTTTTTTTGTGCAGCACCTGTGCAACCAAGTGGGTGCACCAGGAGCACAGACCTCAATTTTAATGGGCTTTGTAATGGTCTACACAGACAGATGGCAAAAGAAAAAAATATTGAAAGAATTGCCATGCTGAGGGTTTAATAATAATTCAGGGGCTGATTTACCAATGAGGAGTCAGGCAGCAAGCACTGAATATGATGAAAGTGCACAAGCAGAAGGCAGCTGCCTAGTGCACTGCTCACCCAAGCCTCCAACCCTGTGACTCAAGCATTTCCAACCAAGGTTTGCCAGTTGATGCCAGCTGAAGAAGATCTGGCCACACATGTGATTGTGTCTGCCTGCCAAGAAGCAGCCCAGCAAACAGAGGCTCAGCAGAGCAAGGCTTGTGTCACACTGTCAGACAGCAGGACGGCGGCCTCCTCTGATCCTCTGGGGAGGGGACTGGCTAACTCCTGTCTCTTTTCACCTTGTCTACTGGGATTCTGGAAGGACTCTGATGTCTGAGAAAGTCCCCTCTGTGCACAGTTTGAATCCTAGAGGCCTGGGTAAATTACATAATCCTGCAACTATGGCCTATTTTGTGGCATTATGTTTTGTTCGCACAAATAAAATAGCTCATTTCACAACAGCAACAACAAATATAAGCACCCCTAAAAATCACTAAAAATATTTTATGAGGGTGGAGGGAAGTATCTGTAGAAAAGCTGACAACATCCAAAACTCCCTATTAAAAAAAGTGCTAGTGGGAATACGCTTTGGGAAACTAGCTGCTTAAAAAAAACCAGCAACACCTTACCTTAATAATCCTGATGCCATTGCCATGTTTCCATTTTTGTACAAACCTCCTTTTCTCCCTCAACTCATAAAGCTACACTTCTTTTACTTCAGCTACAGGTCACCAGAACTGGACTTAGCCCCAGTGTCATTTAATTCCAAAAACAACTACATCTCTCACAAACCATGCTGGCCACTTTCCAGCCTGAGGGGAGGCAAAAGTGGGAGGGAACACACTAATTAAAACACACATACAAAAAAACCTCCACCTCAACAACAGTCATTTCCAATTTTGGATAAAATTACATTATCAATAGGTAAAAAAACATAATAGTGAATTGTGAGTCCTAAGCCTATACACCATATTAACACTATGCAGCTGTTAGAGAAGACACAGATCAGGATGAAGATTTTTTTATTTCCCTTGGATTTACTATGTAATTCGTGGGTCTAATTCTATCAAAAAACTCATTTGATTAAACACCAATTTAAGAAGAACACCAATACCTACAAGATGGTTCAGCACCAACCAACCTGCTGTACAACTCTTAGTTTTTTATAAACAAATTTTTCATTCTGATTTTGTGACCATCTCTGTATTCTGAAATAGATGTAAACAGGTTAAATGTTAGGGATTGCCAATGAAACTTCCACCTGGCAAGAAAGCAAGTCACAGGTTTGTTTGTTTGTTTTATTTTTAAATAAGGCTTCAGCAACATTTTTGATCCACTACAGAACAAATATGCAGCTTAATGCTAAAGAAGGAATCAGTGTATTTCAGCCTAAGCGTATTAGTCGAAAACAACAATGAAATGTATATATTTAACATGATCTACATTTTAAAAACTCAGGCAAAACAAGAGTTCAGTAACTGCAAGACACTCTTCAGGCCAGTCTGAACAGCTAGGCTATGCTCTAGGGACAGGTTTAAGACACTTTTCTGAACAAGAAAGAAATGAGCTTAAGATTTAAGTTTGCAGCAAAATACAACAAGCAGCAATGAGAAACGCCAAGATAACATGCAAAATATTAAAAAATATTTAAATTAAATTCCCAGAAGGACAAAGGTTTTGGTTTATTCCTGCTACTTCCTATAGTGTTTCCAGTTCAAGTTCCCATAACAAGAGAGCTTTTATGTAAATAGGCTCTAATTTTCACCATCCCAAAACAGCATTCTCACTGGAAGGAAAAAATGCATTACATTTCCATTTTGCCAGAAATCTCTATTCATACTGGAATACAAAGAGACAAGACAGATTCTCATAATGATGCCTGGAAATAGTCTGCCCTGAAATTCAATGTATTATTACATTTTCAAGTATACTTAGCATTTAATTACTTGCTTCACCAGCAGTTGCTCATTACACATCAACCATGTCAACCTAATCACTCTAAGCATCTGTAAACTGCTGCTCTCTAACAATACAGAAAATAATGCATTTTAGGGTCACTGTTAAGTGTTCTTTACAATATATAGCATGCAATAAGGTATAGTAACGTAGGAAGCATTTTAAACCAGGCAAGAACAAAATCTCTATCCTCACTATTTGACTGAACACACAAAACCAGCAATAGAATGTATTTTCTAGATCCTAAAATACCAATCTAAACATTTATGTTGCATGGATTCACAATACGGTGTCTGGCAGCAAGAACTGAAGTCAGCAAGAAGTTTCTACCCTTTCATCCTCACGTGTATGTCAGTGCTAACCTCATCAAATATCATCTACAAACACGGTGTACCCCAGTACCAGTTAAGGTGTTTCTGAATTATACAGCACCTATGCAGGTGAAAGGCAGAATAATAGAAACTTTCACTCCCACATTTGAAATTCAGGCACTTGTACCCCAAATAAAATAACCACCACTGTGTGACATCTGAAATTCTGCACTAACTGCCTCAAGAAGCACAGATGTCACTAAAACTAGACTGAGTGTTGTTACTAAGCTTACGGGGGAGACAGCAAGGAACACTGGGAATCCGTGTCCCTTCCCATACTCCATTTTCAGGTCTAAACACAAATGATTCAGATATTTTGAGCCTTTTTTTCTCCACCACATGAACCAAGGGATGAAGATCATAGAATCATGTAATGTGAAAGTATGGCAGGTTCCTTCCTCATCCCATATGCAGCCTAAGTAAGCTCCTTACAGAAACGTGACATGAGTTCTAAAATAATCAGACACCAATTAGTAACAATTACCAAGTATTAATACTGATTATTGAATGCACGCCTCTTTAAAATTTGCTTGCAGTGTTGGAAGTCTCAAAGAAATAACTCTGTGCTCTGTATTCTTTATAAGCTGAGCATGCAAGTGGATGACTTGGTCACTGCTCTGTGAACCTGGCCAGCTGGGTTCAACTGGACAATGGCACCTGGGCACAGCATCTCTGGAAGGACCTGAGCAGATGTCTTTCAGCCCTGCTTTCCTTTTCTTAAATAAAACAAGCCCCTGAGAAACACACTGTCTCTAAACATCTAAAAATTCAGAAGCTACCTTGGGAAGCCTTAAACAGAAGGAAAGTGGAGGATCATAGTTGCAAAAAAACAGGTCAATTTTTCATTCAGCAATGCTGTTGCTGCACTTCAAGCTTTGCTAAACACACTCACCATCAAGCACTCAGGTACTCCACCAGTCTAAAAAGGACTTGGCTGGTCAGACCGGGCAGCCATAATTGCCTTCCCAATTATTGGTTTCACAAACAGTGAGTTTAAAATGAACTAAACCAATTATCTCATTTTCTTGCAGGGATGTACGTGCCTGGCTGTGCAAGCGGGAAGGATGCCTGCCAGCCCATGCTTTCCCCTCATCTCTCTGCAGTGAAAGCAGCTTGATGAGCAGTGCCCGGTGCTGCCAGGATGAGCTGCGACCACACATAGAACAGGGGAGGACCGGGGAATCTGTGCCCTGCACTGGCCAAGAAACACTGAAAGACAGAAGAGGAGCATACACCTGGGCCTTACTGGCCACCTCTGAGAAAGTTTAAAAAAACTGGAACTGGAGATAAAAATGAGCATGCTAATGGGGAGTGCCAGGGAAGTTCAAACAAAGTTCTTGTCTCTATCCTGTCAGTTTGGAATTACCAGCTGTAATTAGCACCATGTTTCTTACTGCACTGGCTGAAGCTCTAAAACCTCGTATTAGGGCATTTTATTTTATGCCTATGAATATCTATTTTCTTTGAAATGGTGACTTTTCCTACTTCTGAGTAATGCAAAAAGGGTCCTAGAAGCCAGTGGAAAAGCCTTCTTTGCTGCCCCTCATTTTGACTCTGTCTACATTAAGAAGTTGTACATAACAGCTTAAGTATATTAATAGTTAGCAGTAATAATTATTAGTAGTTTTAAGTAGATTAATACAACCTTGTGTATGGACCGTTGTATGGATAGAAATATCAATCTGGCCTGTATTTCCCATATTTCACGTGGAAATTAAGTACCTTTAGAGTCAACTATTGCTGAAGATATGTGAGAAGCATCACTTGTTTATCTTTTAATTTTCTGGTGGTTTGGGATTGGTAATGGCAGCGGTTCAAAGCAGAGGGGAGAAACACATTCACTACTTCTGTCATCTCCCTCAGAATCAAGCAAGCAGAGCCCCCAAAAATCACACCATACAGGAGACAGAGAACTCCCCACACTTGATAGAAGATTTTGGAAATGCTGCCTCACTGCTCCTCAGTAAGGCACCTTTGATCAGCTTATCTGCATTGGAAAGCCCTCCTCCTCTGTCTATCCTGGATAGAGATACACAACAGAGTATGTCTAGTGAAAAGAAAAACAGATGAGCTTTATTTTCAAGATCTCTTGCAAATAAGGTACAGAAGTGAGATTTCTATGGTCAGAAGCTATTGTCTGACTTTGGAAGCAGCCAGCTGAGATGAGATGCTGCATATCCTGGATCACTTAAAGGGGTATGGAAATGTAATCCATTTGCCTTAACATCCTGGAAATAAAGAGATTTTGCTTGTTTGTTTAAATTATGGGATTTCTGTTAAATTAAACCACGGCAGTTCACAGACGTTTCCAACTATTGCAACCTCTGAATGAAATAGGTGCTGTGAAGAAAAGCTTCAAGGGACAGTGCTGATCCTTGAAGCTGAGAGCCTGGAAGAAATATTACAAGATCAGGATTAAAGCACACATCTTCATCTCCTCTAACTGATCTTGAGCCTGGAAGTAGAAAGCTCCTCCTTTGGAGAAGATGAACAAGCAAGGTGTGTTGCCACAAGTAAAAGACATTCTCCCAAATGCATTGAGCTCCAGACAAAAACATTTAGCAGTTTTCCTGTTAAGAGCGGGAGAGGCACCAAAAAAAGGAGTGTATTTTTGGGTCTGACTACATGGAAAAATATTTGTATGACAGAGTTTCATCTTATTATCCCTGGGAGCAATGGAAAAGCACCAGCAGGACAGAGGCCAAACGTGACCTTCTCTTTCTCAGCCACTCCAGAATCCAGCCCTTGATCCAACCACTAGAGGGATGCAAACATGTCTCGTTGAAGAGTCTTCATGAAGAACCAGAAGAACAATCAAGCCCAAAGTCAAACACAGCCCACCCAGTCCAAAAGGCTGCTAGCCTCTAAAAGACGAAGGCTTGCTCCCTTTCTCACTTTCCTTTTCCTCCCTTTGCATGCCCTAAATATGAGATCCCATCTTTTCCCCTGCACAACCTCTTTCCTGAGTCACCTTACCTCAATGAAGTTACAAAATCTACAGACTCTCTGCTGCACAAGTTCTCTGTTGTTGAAGAAGCCCACAAAAGCACACAGCAAATTCTGGCACAAGCCCAAGGTAGCTTAGTGCATGGTTGGGAGATGGAGGAAGGATAGAGAGGGGGATGCTCTACCCTTTTTAGAACTGATGAAATATTAAATCTTCTCACCGTGGCTCCATGAACACCATTTGTTTTTTACCCAGTGCCTAGGCATAAGGCATGCTGTGCTGAAAAGGCTGCTGCTCCAGCAGTGGGATGTACCAGCATGGAAAGAGAAACACCTGCAAGACCAACCACTTTTCTCTTGCCCTGAGAAAGTAAGGACAATTGTCCAGAACAGTGGTGGCCACATTTCACGTGGTGAAGTGAAAATACATGTAAGTATCATGCAGGCATTAGACACTTTATCTGCTGAAGCAGAAAAATAATAATAAGTAACCACCCAGTCTTATGACTGCTTGTCATAACTGCACTGCCTATCAAGTCACCTCCTCTCCACTATGTTAAAAAAGACATTAAAGATGGTAAAAGGATGAGATATATAGTTTCACACCTCAGCATCTAATCATTGAGACATTTTACCTTCCCTCTGATTCTGTGTCCAGTGATTGTAACAGTCTTCAGTAGTCTCAAGCAATACTTAAAAATTACTAGGATTGCTGTGGAAAGGTTTTAGGAAACGAATGGATTCACCCTTGCGGTTACATAATTGGGCTGAAATCCTGTATCTGCTTAAATTAGCAGGACTTTTCCATCAACTTCAGCTAGGTCAGGATTTTCCAGATAATAATTTTTTTTTATGTTTTGCAAAAAAAACCCAATAAAAAGATCTGTATTTTTATTCAAAGTTTGAGCAACAGAAGTTGTTCCGTTTCCTGTCTTAATTTGTTTTGTTGTCAAACAACAAGTATCATCCACACATGTACTTTTTCATACAATGAGACAAATGTCACCACAACCATCATTTGGGACTGGAAAGTTTGACAAGGTGCCAGAGTGGTGAAAGTGATCCCATTCCAGATTGTTTTCCAACAGCAATAAGGTTAAATTTCTATGTGCTCTGTTTGGCAACATGTACAGTGAAAAACACAAGTCAGTGAAATTGAAGCTGATCACCTTAGGAGCTAATGAACACTTTTTAAATTCACTTTGTATTTCCTGTTGCAATTTTTGTAAACAAAACAAAAACACTAATAAGTGTTTCTCTCCTAGCCTACCATCCTTCTGCAGTCTTTAGGCTGACCTCAAGCAGCAGGAATGGTCAAGCTGCTCCTTATTTTTAGAAATAAGCAATTCAATAAATCACTTTAAAGTATTACAAAGCCAGTGAGCACTCTAATTCTGAGGAGGAAAAAAAACTAAAAAGGTATCATTGCTCAACCCACAGCAGTGTTTACAGAGCAGATATGAGCCAGGACCAGCATGCTCCCTACTGCCCAAGCAGCAAAGCTCCCATCTTTGAGATGGCCAAGTGACACATTTGGAGGACCAAATTTATTCAAGAGTTGGCTAAGATCTCTCTGGTGCTCTCATACCACTGGAATTTCTAATCTGGAAGCTGGAAAAACACAAGAGTTCAAAGCTGATCTACAGAACTGTCAGACTTCTCTGTAATCTTGGGTCAAAAGCAATGCTGGTAGAGTACAGGGTCAGGAAAGGCACAGATGGTCCATGTATCCACACTTGTCATAAGACACATTACAAATGTTAATTCCTAGACCATGAAAAGCACTTTCTCAGTGCTTAGTTTTCAGATGCAAAAAACCCTCACTTCTACCTTCAAGAAGGAAGACTCAGCAAACCACAAGCTGGTCGATTCACCTTGATTCCCAGGAACATGATGGAGTAACTAATCCTGGAAACCATTTCTATACATACAAAGGACAAGAAAATCATCATGAGTAGTCAGCATTGCTTCACCAAGAGCAAGTCATACTTCATCAGCCTTATGAACTTCTAGGACTAAATGACTGCCCCGGTAGATGAGGGGAGAGCAGCGAATATTCTCTACCTAGACTTCAGGAAGGCTTTGGATGCCATTTCCCATAACATTCTCACAGACAAGCTGCTGATGCGTGGGCTGAATGAGCAGGCAGAAGGGAGGGTTGGAAGGTGACTGCATGGAGAGGCCCAAAGGGTGTTGGCTGGTGGCACAAAGTCTAGTTGGAGGCCAGTAAACGGTGGTATAGTCCAGGGGTTAATACTGTATCCAGTCCTGCTCAAGTCTTCATTATCATTTGGATGATGGGGCAGAATGCATCCTCAGCAAGTTTGTAGATGGCAACTGATACACCAGAAGTCACATTGTCATCCAAAGGGACCTCAACAGACTAGAGGAATGAGCCAACAGGAAACTCATGAAGTTCAACACGGGAAAATATGAAGTTTTCTTCTGGTGAAGAAAACCCCCAGACACCAGTACATATTGGGGGCCACACGTTTGGAAAGCAGCTTTGCAGAAAAGGCTTTGATGGACACCAAGCTGAACCTAAATCAGCAATTTGCACTTGTGGCAAAGGATGTGAATGCTGTCCTGGGATGAATTAGAGAAAGTACTGCCAGCTGTTGAAGCAAGGTGATGCTGTACCTCTGTTTAGCACTGGTGAGGCCACAACTGGAGTACTCGGTCCAGTTATGGGATCCCCAGAGATTGCCCATTAAGGTTGTGGAGTCTTGCTCCTCGGAGATATTCAGAAGTCATCTGGACATGGTACTGGGCAATCAACTCTAGGTGGCCTTGCTTGAGCAGTAGGTTTGGACCAGATAATCTCCAGAGGTCCCTTCCCACCTCAGCCATTCTGTGATAATGACTACCGGTGCACACCTCTAAGCATCAGCACATACTGCATACCTGAAGGCAGCCAACTGATCATTCTCAACTGAGCTCATTCTAGACTGAAAACAGTCTAGCAAATAAGTATCAAAACTGTTAGTGGCTTCACTGTACCTCTTTATTCTCACATAGTTACAGTTTTCTAATACAATTCCTTTTAAGGATAAGGTGTTTATGTTTGGTCTGTGTCCAACGAACAACAAAATCACATAAAAAATCTTCATCGAATTATTCTCATTCATTCTTCATTATTGGAGAGTGGAAAAAAATAGCATCTAACAATCTCACCACCCCCAGCTCTGCCTCCAGTAATCCATACTATGTATAAACTTTCATAAGGAAGAAAAAAAAAAGCCAAGTCTAGTTGTGCAGTTCCCACACCAAATTCACTAGCCAGTTTTTCACTCAAGGACTATAAGAAACTCAGTAATGTTTTAAATTTAAAAATTAATCAGAGTTATCTGCTTATAAAAATACAGCTACACTGCAAGTGTTTATCTGCCTCTTGTCTCACCCTTTAGTTGCTCCCCACTCTATTAGTATCCATTCATCCTAATGCATCTTAGAGATTTCTCTACCACTAAGTGAATCTGGTATTTGAAGGATGCATTCTGCAAATTACCTGTAAAAACATATTGGCTGGATGGCCGCACCCAGAGAATTGTGGTCAACAATTCAGTATCCAAGTGTAAGCAAGTGACCAGTGGTGTTCCTCAGGGGTCACCACTGGGACCAGTGCTGTTTAACATCTTTTTTGGAGACATGGGAGAGTGGGATTGAGTGTATCCTCAGCAAGTTTGCTGATGATACCAAGCTGTGTGGTGGGGTTGACACATTAGAGGGAAGGTAAGCCATCCAGAGGGACCTTGGCAGGCTGGAGAGGTGGGTCAGTGCCAACCTCATGAAGTTTAACAAGGCCAAGTGCAAGGTCCTGCACGTCGATCGGTACAACCCCAGGCACAAATACAGGCTGGGGGGGAGAATGGCTGGAGAGTAGTCCTGAGGAGAACAACCTGGGGTTGGTAGTAGGCGAGAAGCTCGACATGAGCTGCCAGTGTGTGCTGGAGCCCAGAGAACAACTGCATCCTGGGCTGCATCAAAAGTGTGGCCAGCAGGGGCCAGGGAGGAGATTCTGTCCCTCTACTCTGCTCTGGTGAGACCCCACATGGAATATTGTATACAGTTCTGGTGCCCTCAGCACAGGAAAGACATGGAGCTGATGGAGAGGGTCCAGAGAAGGGCCACTAAGCTGATCAAAGGGCTGGAGCACCTCTGCTATGAAGACACGCTGAGAGAGCTGGGGTTGTTCAGCCTGGAGAAGAGAAGGCTCTGGGGAGACCTTATAGCACCTTCCAGTACCTCAAGGGGCCTATGGAAAAGCTGGGGAGGGGCTTTTCATCCAAGAGGGTGGTGAAAGAAGGGGTAATGGTTTTAAATAGAAAGAGGGGAGATTTAGGTTAGACATCAGAAGGAAATGCTTCACCATGAGGGTAGTAAGGCACAGGAATAGGTTGCCTAGGGATGTGGTGGGTGCCTGAAGGTGTTCAAGGCCAGGCTGGATGAGGCTTTGTGCAGCCTTATCTAATGGTAGGGTTCCCTATTCATAGCAGGGAGGTTGGAACCTGATGATCTTTAAGGTCCCTTCCAACCTTAACAGTTCTATGATTCTGTATTTGCACACATATATGAAACCTAAATTAAACAGTACTTTGCTAATCAAGCAAAAAATGTTTGTTTTGCCCAAGATGAACCTATAGTTAAATGGAGCCTGTACAGAATGAATTTATATCCAGTTGGTGGTCAGTCACAAGTGGTGTTCCTCAGGGCTCAGTCGTGGAGCCAGTTCTCTTTAAAATCTTTATCAATTATCTGTACAATGGGATTAAGCACATCCTCAGTAAGTCTGCAGGTGACAGTAAGTTGAGAGGGAGTGTTGATCTACTTAAGGGTAGAAATGCTCCATAGCACTGAGGCCAGCTGCATGAGCTTCAACAAGGCCAAGTGCTGGGTCCTGCATTTCAGCCACAACAATCCCATGCACTGGTACAGGCTTGGGGAGGAACAGCTGGAAAACTGCCTTGAGGAAAAGGACCTGGGGGTGCTGGTTGACAGCCAGCTGAGTATGAGCCAGCAGTGTGCCCAGGAAGCCAAGAAGGCCAGCACCATCCTGGCCTGCATCAGGAATAGTGTGGCCAGCAGGAGTTGGGAAGTGATTGTCGCCCTGTACTCAGCACTGGTGAGGCCGCTTCTTGAGTTCTGGGCCCCTCACTACAGGAAGGACACTGAGGTGCTGGAGCACGTCCAGAGATGGGCAACCAAGCTGGTGAAGGGTCTGGAACACAAGTCTTATGAGGACTGGCTGAAGGAACTCAGTTCATACAGTCTACAGAAAAGGAGGCTGAGGTAAGACTTTACAGCTCTCTACAACTACCTGAAAGAAGGTTGTAATGAGGTGGGGGTCTGCCTCTTCTCCGAAGTAATAAGCAACAGGACAAGAGAAAACAGCCTCAAGTTTCACCAGGGGAGATTTAGATTGGATATTAGAAGAAAATTATTCACAGAAAGAGTTATCAAACACTGGAACAGCCTGCCCAGGGAGGAGGTGCAGTCACTATCCCTGGAGGTGTTTAAAAGATGTGCAGATGTTGTGCTCCAGGTCATGGTTTAGCACCAGACTCAGCATCAGCAGAGTTAAAGGTTAATGGTTGGACTTGATAATTTTAAAGGTGTTTTCCACCCAAAATGAAATTATTCTATAGTCTATAGCTGAAGCTGAAAGTTTGAAAGGATTACAATGAATTCACACCTGGTTTTAGAAAGAATACAGAGAGAAGGAGCAAAGAAGCAGTGAGCTAATTCAACCCAGCCAAACAACGTATGTAAGAGGCAGATGTTTTCTTCCAGACAAACTGAAGAGATTTTTCTAAATACCATATATTACACAGATGTTTCTATCTCTCTCTCTCTCTCTATATATATATATTTTTTTTTTTAAAAAAAATGGCAAAACACAAAAATTATGTCTAAAAGCATACTTTTTTCCTGGATCAACCTATACTCCTACCAATATCTGCCATCCACACCCTGAAATCTCTGGCACAGACTTGCATGTGCTTTGCACTTCTTACTTGTTGCTAACACCACTTTTTGCAAGGTGAGCAAAACTGAGCCCAATGTGCATGAAGCTGAAGTCTTGCATATGAAGTCTGGGCTTTCATATTCCTCCTGTGTCACAGCACAGCCCTCTGCACCCTTAAGTTGTCAGACTCTTCATCTGCTCATTTCCCATGATTTTGGGAGCTGCATATTTGCAGGACGAAATGAATCTGTGGGAAATTCATCCTTCTAGCTACCAAGGCAACACGTAGAATGGATCATTTCATAGGTGCTTATTAAGGTGAAGGGCAGAGACAACAGAAACATAATGACTGAGGAACAGAAGCAGCCTGCATACTCAGCTGAGTTAGAAATGCTCTGTGTCCACATTCAGAGCTTGGGGACAGAAAACAGGCTGGAGATGAAGTGGCAGCTCAGCTGGGCTAAACAGAAGAATGCACAAACCCTTTTATTATTTATAACAGTAAACATTGCACCATGTTGGCAAGTTATGACAAGCCCATGTTCATTACCAGCCCAAATCATCAACCACAGTGCTTTAGAGGTTTACAAGCAAATTGGTGCAGCTCCGCAGCTTGCAGTGAGGCTTGCTCACCATGTCCCAAATAAATTCAGCGTCACAGACTGCTGATGGACACTACTTCATAACCTTCGGTCTAGATCACCAAAACAAGAAGTTTCCACTAAGTGAATTAAACCCACTGCAGTGCAGCAGATCATGCCAGCCCTACTACCCTCCTGCAGTTTTGCAGTTGGTCTTCTACATGCATTTCATGCCCACTTTTCTCACATTTAATCTGTTGCTTTAAGATTACTTGGAAGAATCCTTAGATTAAGCTTTACATGCTCCTACATACCAATCCCTAAAAAAATATACAGAAGGCAAAACCAATTTATTTAAAATGTTAAATTATAACAGTTTTCATAGTTTATAGTACATCAAAGAATAGATATTGAAAACAAAAATTAGGCAGGTCATGATGGTTAAAGATATTCTTCTAGAGTCAGTAAATAGCTGCACATGGTTACTGAACTACAGTCTGCAGATGACTTGAGAGTACTAGGTATACTGAAAGTAGGCTACTATACATTACTGCACTCATGTCATCTATGAGGAAGATTCACTTTCCAAATAGATTGTAAAGACTTGAGCGCAATGCTCTTATATGCACATATAGTCTTAAATCCAAGTGAGAAGCACCAGCAACCTTTATTTAACAGACTTACTACTTGTAAATACGCTGAGGACTGACAAAGGGAACAGTACACTCTGATAACCCGTGTTTTCACAGAATCACAGAATGTCAAGGGTTGGAAGTGACCTCTGGAGATCACTGAGTCCAAATCCCCTGCCAGAGCAGGACCACCTAGGACAGGTCACACAGAAACATATCCAGATGCATCTTGAAAGTCTCCGGAGAAGGAGACTCCACAACCTCTCTGGGCAGCCTGTTCCAGTGCTCCGTAAACATTCCAGTAAAGAAGTTTATCCTCATGTTGAAGTGAAACTTTCTGTGCTCTAGTTTGCAGCCGCTGCCCCTCGTCCTGTCATAGGGTACTATGGAAAAGAGATTGGCCCTTCCTTCTAGACACCCACCCTCCAGATATTTACATACATTAATAAGATGTATGTAATATATACAGATCATACCTATGTCATCCATCTGATATTTCAGGTTTCATTTGAGAAAATCACACTTTTAACCTATTAAGTACACAGAGACAGTTTATCTAAGCTTCCTCTACCCCTGAAGACAGATGGGGCCAGAAGCCCATTCTGGTGCTTTCATCCTTCAGCTACCAGTCAAGCGTCAACAGGTTTTGTAGCAATGAAGTTATGCCAGCCTGCCAGGCCTCAATAGCACTGACAGTCTGAGCCAGCCAGACTATAACCACATGTTGTGGCCTTTGATAGATTCACTGAACATCTACAACGATGGGGTCCAATAAGCCAGCTGGGTCAGATTTATGCTGTCACTGCTATATCAAGCTTGCTCTCAAGCAATATGGGGACAACTTGTACTTCTGCTGCTGCCTTCCTTTAAGGACTTTTTGTAGTTTGTTCTGGATTTGTTTCCCTTTTTTTCCATCCATGGACACAGGGAAGACCCCACTGGTAATGTGCCACTAATACTGGGCCAACCCTGATCCCTTGTTAAGTAATAATCATTATCTAGATTAAAAAAAGAAGAAAAAGAAAATAATCCATCCAAATGGATACCCTTCAAGCTTTCACACACATTTATTTTCCACAGCCAGTGCACACCTATCACATAAATCCTCCACAGATCTACACACAGACTTAACTAGACTATATGGGTTATTCAAAGAGAAAAATAACTACAGAAAACCTCCCACAATAAAATTAAGCCTGAACCTTGAAGGATCTCAGCCCACGAGTCTTCAGCAGGCTGCTCTAAAACGCTCCAAATTCCGAGGACCGCCCGAGCACACTCGGACAGGATCTGAATCGGGCGCCTGTGTGCACAGTGCTGCTGCCTTCAGAAACTTCTCACAAATCGCCCACCCAGGTGTCCTTACCGCGGCCACCTTCCCTGGCAGGAGCCCCCCCCGCCCTGCCCAGCACCTGCTACCGGCACAGCCCCCCGGCCCGGCTCCCGCCTGGAAAAACCCTCGGCGCAGACGCCCCGGCTG
>NW_009970723.1:2353703-2357204 GCF_000747805.2 Chaetura pelagica
CCCGGCGGAGCGCGGGCCGGTCCCGCCCCGCCCCGCCGGCACAGCCTGCCCGGAGCCTCGGCGTGCGGGACGGGCTGCGGGGGCCTCGGGCCTGGGGGAAATGCAATTGTTTCACCTCCCCGCCAAAAGCATAAATGGAACTTCTGGGTAAAAAAGAAACGGAGAGAAGTGACTGGATTTATTTTATTTATTTTTTTATTATTATTTTTTTTTTAGACAAAAAAATGGAAGCAGAGCTATCGACAACAGCCCGTTGAGGAGACTATCCAGGATGGTTAGGGAAATAATTTCCAGTTTAAATTGTAGCACTTCTGTGCTTCAAGCTTTAAAATGCCTTTCTGAAAAGTTCTTAAAATAGTTTCCAAAACGAGTTTCAAGATACTGCAGTCACCATCTTATTATAGGCTTCTAAACATTTATTAAAGCCTCCTGAGATTGAGTTATACTTAAGGTTGCCACATGCTTTTCCTAACTTCTTCCTCTATTAGTAACTTTTACGTCTGCATTTGCATGTTCTTTTTGAGCCATATGTATTCTTTTCCACTTACAAGTGAATTACAGCAATTGCCTTTGCAGTGTTTGGTTCACATTCCTCCCCACATGTTCTGTTCTGCAGACCTGCCAACAGGCCCAAGGGACACAAAGCACGTCAGCAGGGGCCAAGCTGCCCCTCCAGCACTGGGTTGGCCTGTCCCCGTCTAAAAGAAATCATATTTGTTCACTTTGGAATAAAGCATGCAGTGCTTTCTATGCAAGACATTACAGATGCCCATTCTTAAAGAAGTAATGAAGGCACTTTTCATGTCTAACTGGAAGTTTTTTTCAGTTTTCTCAACCCAACCCCACAAACCAGCTGATTTTATTCATTCTTTCGAGATTACCAGAGACTGTGCATCTCTGGACAAGATCTGCAACAGAATCATTGGCAAATTCAGGCATTATTAGATCTTCCAGCAGGATTTCTCCACCGATTTAAAAGTGATGTTTCCAGGACTTTACTGCAGCTTTGATCAGCTGCACTGCAATGTTGGGTCACCCCACCTCAATGCAGAGCAGCAGTCAAAGCCACCATGAGATTCTTCCTGCCAATGTGTGAATCCTTGGATACCTGGTTAGTGCATCAATCATGGATTTTTGAAGCTGAATTTGCACAAAGGGTAGGTTCATGGAAGTACAAACCAAAAAGAATAAATGCTTTTTAGTTTCATTCCTACAGGGAATGTTCAGAATCAGTGTTTAAATTTGACAAAATATTCTGCTTCAGTTCTGCCTTAAACATTAATTCCATCATGAATTTTAATGGTATTGTTACTTCATACTCGTACATCAAGGGCATAGAAATGGAATAATTCAAATACCTCCTAGTATTAAAATTGCTTACAATATTTCATATAATTTGAATACCACCTAAATCTAATGATGATCTTCTGTAGTGACCTGTGTTCACAGGTACCGGAATGAAAATCACTCTACTGAAGGTCCCATTCCTCTTTGCCACATATTGGGATAAATGCTGAGAGACTTCCTTGAGGTTTTCAGGAGTCTGTATGTTTTAATTGTAGGAAGAACAGAGTCAAAATTAGGAAATATATACACCAGAAGAGTTACCATGGAATGGGATTATATGTGCTAGGATGAAACCCGCAAGGAGACAGAAGGCTCTCTTGTAGAAAAGAGTGATGACAGGTCTAGTTGCACAGACATGTCTGATAACTTCCGTGACAACTCACACTTCAGCCTTTATTTGAATTCTCTTTTCAGCCCTTTTGTCAGGTTAGTTCCGGGACCTGCTGTAAGATACAGCTGACTAGATGCCTCTTGCCCTGAGGTTTTGGTGAGTGAACATAAAAGCAGAGATTGTTAACCAATAATCAAGCTGTTAGTTGTCAGTTAAACAACTTTTTTTTTCTTTTTTTCCCAGAAATTACTAGCTGGGTTCTCTGGGTTGGGAGCACGGTAGCAGGAGGCAGAGAAGATGGGCTCAGACAGGTTCTTAGGGACACATGAAACATTCCAGGCCTGTCTGCCTGCTTGCTGGAGATTGCTCCATCGTCCAGGGCGCTGCCTCTTCTCCCCCATGACCACAGCAGGTCATGGCCCCTCAGGTCTCAAAGCAGAGCAAGACAGCAGGTGAACCCTGGAAAAGTTGGACAGGGTGGCCAAGGAAGAGTGTAACCAGATTCTGATGGAGGAGACAAAATGGTTCTGGGATCAGAATGGAAAGGAATGGCAGGCCAGAGTTCACTGGACTGATGGGCAGGGCAATCCTGGGAAGGGGGTTAGAGAAGAATACTGATTTTTTATTAGTAATCTGAGCTGCTAATGATTTTTACTCCTGCTTGGTTAGCAAATGCAATGAGAAGCCAGTGTTGACAACTCTACAACAGATTGGTTCAAGATTTCTAGCACTTCCCAGGCAAGCCAGATTGGAGCTGTAATAAGAATAACTTCTCTCACAGTATTTGATGCAAACAAAAGATAGAAATGACTGTTTGTTCCATTTCTTCCAGTCTGTCTGACTTGCAGTATGAATGGAGCCGAAGCTGAACCCATATTGTCCTTTCAGTGGTTTCAAGGGTAGTTAAATTACAGGGAAAATCTTCTAAGGACAATCAGGGAGTCCTAAATTCAGTCCTTTTCAGTATCTTTACATTCACAAATTCTTAAGAGTCAAACACAAGCCACAATCCACTATCACCCATCAACATTTTTTCCCTGAGCCTCTGTCTTAGCGCTCTTGGGGTGAACTGCTGAACAATTCTGGCCCATAGCCACATTCTGACATCGAGTAAATTCGTGTGATATACAGGGTAATATAGCAACACTTAGCTAAACAGAGATATCTCATGATTGTACCACAGCATAATATGCCTCTAATGAAAGTACAGGCTCTGGCTGTAATAACAACTGTTTACTTGTCAATTATTTCCTAGCTTATTAAAAGTTAATGTGCACATTTGCATGCCCTTTATGTAAACAGCTTTCCAACAGAGCAGAAGCATTTCAGATGCTTCTTTGCCTCTAACCTTAGCAATCAATTCGTATTTCCAAAAAAGAAACATCTGTCTTCCTCTGTCTGAAGACATGGGAAAATTCGAATTGTTGAGTATATATAAGCATGTATATGTCCCACCAGAAATTCTTCTAGAACAATCTGTGAAGGTGAATTACAGTGACAGCTTTGAGTTCATCTTGAATAATTACTAACTTCTTTCAGTAAATCCACCAGGCAGTTCTGTGCACTAGCCACAGGAAAAAAATCTAGGTTTTCGTGGCACTGCCTTAACTGGTCTCTATTGATTAATGTCTGTTGGAGTTTTCTTAGGGTACATACTTTTTTCCAAGCATTTTATACAGTCCATCTCTCAGTTAAGTGCTCCTCTCATTTTTAATATAATTGTTTACTGCTCTGTTTGACATTTTGTTCCATTCAGCTGCTGCTACTTTATACTGTGATCACAACTACAGGCAAAACTTGCCTGACACCAAGGTGGGGAAAGA
>NW_009970723.1:2357242-2360244 GCF_000747805.2 Chaetura pelagica
AGAGTCCTGGAAAAGCAGAGATTCTTCCATAATGCCCAGGGAGGCACTACTCTGTGACCACCTGGCTTGCTGGTCCCAGAACTGCTCCATCAGGGATGATGTGATGCAGCAATACAGCTGCCACCAGCAACAAGCAGTAGTCATGGCTAACAAGCACTAGTGTGGGTGTGCATTTGTTTGCCTCACACAAGCAGGTGGATACACTGCAGTGTGGGTTTTGCTGGACCACCCAGAATCCTGCCTTGGCTAGCCCTGCTTTATTTTTTTCCCTTCAAGAAAATACATTTCTTGATTATTTTTTCTTGATTATTTTTTTCTTGATTTATTTTCTTATTTTCCCCTTGTCCATGAATGCCAACTTTTTTATATGCTTCGCTCCTGCCTCCTCCCAGGCTGATGCCTTTAAAAAATTCTAGCAGCAATAGAAGCAAAGAAACCCTCAATGTTCTGCACATTTAATCACATTTTTTAACATAGTCTGCTCCAGTAGTCCTTCACTTTTCACTTTTTAGTGTGCAACAAATGTTATTTGTTTGAGCTTTAGCATCCAAACCAGCATGTGCACCAACCATGTGTGTGTTCCACTTCTCTCATAATCCCAGGCATTTGAGTCCCTGCCAACTTCTTTATTTGGGGACCTGCCTCCTCCACACCCCTGTTGTAAACTTTGCATTTGTTTTGCTTTATAGTGATCATTGAAGTTCTCACTCCAGCTGGGAGGACAGTCAGGCACCTTTAAGAACAAGGGAATGATTGACAATATTAGGCAGAAAATTGTCTACCAGATGCTGCTCAAAAGAAGAGGTGGCAACCTTCCGACCCCCTTCTCAGTAAGAGAAATTGTCACTTCTGTGACATGACTCTGCCCCACTCATCAACGGAGCGGGGAGCACAAGGTCACTCCTGCGTCTGGTTGCTGTGCAGTGAAATGCCACCCTGCAGACAAGGCCAGGCCTTCTGCTTGAAGGAGGTTCCAGTGCCAGCCAGGCATTGGAATGAAGCGGCAAAATTCATCAGCCACTACACACTACGCTCTGCTCTTCGGTTACTGCTCTGAAACATTTACTAGTTACGAATAATCTTACTGGTACAGAAAGGACTTCAGATTGTCCATCTGAATGTGAAAGAATGAACATCAACCAGAACTGCATGGCTTTTAAAAACATCTCCCCAAAGTTTTTGCTGTTGCTGATAAGTATTTCTCACAATTTACACATTTAAGTCTCTTAAACGGCTTGTTTCCTAGAAAACCAGGTCAGCCCATCTGTTTCATCTTAGTACTTATACAATTATTATAGTACCCCTCCCCCTTTTTTTTTCCAAATTCAAGACTCTGAGAAAGACAAAACTATGAACTTTGGGAAGAAAAAAAGAGATGTTTTCCTGCTTAATCAGCCCAGACTGACCACAAAGGTAAAAACAGACAGAAAACACTTTTTCTTAACAAAAGAAGCACAGGAAAAAAACAGTCTAAACTGAGGGCAGCAAAACAAAATACATAGGCCTCCGTAAGGCAAAGGTTTGAGCATGTAACAGAAATAAATACATATACCTAGGTTTGTTAGGGTTTTTGACACAAAAAAAGTATTTGGGGGAGTTTCAAAGTTGTTTGTGATCACTTATGTGTGGTAACACCAACGTGTGTGAATAACGACTCCTAAAATTACACCAGAATTTAAAGGATATAGAAAAGGAAAGCCGATAATTGAAATACTATTTTAAGTAAGTCTATTCATTAATTGTCTTAGTTTAGGTGGAACTACCCATGTAAGTTAGATTAAACGTATTTTAAGAAATTGGCAAGAGTGGCATGTTGACTTCCTCTTAGTGAAATGTCAAAGAACTCACTGATTCTTGGAATGAAGGCTGAATTTGCAGAGGTAGCAATTACAAAGAAAGTAACTAGCTGTTCCTTTCAAAATTAACAACTTAGATCAGGCATTCAGGAAAACATAAATATTACAGGACCACATAGTACTTTGCAATTCACTTTCTACTTGGAAACTCGACTGTAAATCTTGTGGAACCAACAAAAAACCTATATAGCTGTCAGTCAATGCCAGCAATAAAATTATTTACTCCAGTATATTAAGCAATGGATAAAATTGTATTTGTATCATCTTACTACCTATCATAAGATAGTATCATTTTACTTGCATTAATTTTTAATGTTGGAGATAAATGCTTTGAAAATGGCACTTGATTTTTTCAGCTTGCATGCCACACTGACATTAACCCTAAAGGCTCTTCAAGTACATACCCCTGTAAACAAGATTTAAGGGATACACCCGATTACTAGATAATTTCGGGATTACTCACACCTCGAAGATCTTTTTCATTAATCAGCTGAGACAGGTCACTAGCCTGAGCTGTAGCAGCAATTTTCTGTGCTGTGGATGTTCCCATTTTCCAGGGAGCAAAGAGGGCCTCTGGAAGGTACCGGGGGAGCAGGGGTAGCTGCTGAGGTTTTGGTTTTGGTTACTTTCTTTCAGGGAAGATCTCTGCCCTAAGTTTCTCTGGAGGTGCTCCTTCCAGCCAGCTCCTAACTTAGGAGCCTTCAGAAAAATTTAGTGCTTTCATGGTCCGCTTTTCCCTCAGCGAAGAAAAACAAAACAAGCAAAACAACAAAAAAATCCCTAGATTGTTTGTTCTGCTTTTCTCCTCGCTCCCCTCTCGGGAACGAGCTGCCCTGTTCCCCCCGGGGGAAATCCGGCTGACCTCTTCCTGCCTCTCCCACCCCGCTCTCCTCCACAAAAAAACACATCCCCCTTCCCCGCCCCGGGGCTGCAGAGACAGAGATACAGCCAACTCGTGTGGAAAGCGGACCTTCCCCCTCTGGGAACCCGCCCTTCGCCCGTGGCAGGGGCGCTGGGCCGAGGCGGCTCCCCCGGCCCGGCCCGGCCCGGCCCTCCCCGCGGGCCCTCGCTCCTGCTCCGGCCGCGATCCTGCTCAGCTTTTGCCTCAGATCCCCCCTCCTGCCGGCGGAGCGCGGCCCGTAAACG
>NW_009970723.1:2360277-2479882 GCF_000747805.2 Chaetura pelagica
GGTAACTGCGCATTTCCCACGCGATGGGGCCGGGGCCCAGGCCCGGCCCACCCCCCCCACCGCAAAGCCCCCGCCCTTAACCCTCTGCGTGTCCCTGTCAGGTGCGGGCCCTGCAGTCACCGGTTTTACAGCCGGCTGTAAATACACGTCTGAAAGCCCCATCACCGAGATCGGAGGGTTGTGTGAGGCTTTAAGCTTCCGTAAAAACAATACAAGCACCCAGATAAAGCCTGTGTAATGTTCCTCCGTGGAAAAGAAGCTTGGAGACTCGATACTAGTGAGTAAACGGCTCAGAAATCAGCAAATACATAAAGTGACCCCAGCGTTGCTCAATTACACCTCGTTATTGCTGAGCTGAAATTGATGAATTGGGTGCCTATGACTTGAATTAGGTTGGGACAGTTTGTACTCCGGGTAGTTACTTGCTTCGCAGGCAGAATGCAAATGTAAGCATGCAATATTAAACACATTATGGGCTTGGGGGGTAGAAAACACCATAAAATGCAGGGAAGGCTGCAAATAAACATTGTGGCAAGTTGGGTTCTTCAATTGCAGCAGACCCGCCAGGAAACAGCAAAAACGCTTAAATTTAAAATACTTTATCTCATTTGTATCTCTTCCTGGTGTTTAGGGCTTTGGTTTTGTTTTGAGAGGAACGTTCTAAAATTTAAAAACTAAGTTTTGAAGTGGTAGCATTTTCTGGTGGTTTTTGTTTGTTTGTTTTAAGTGTAATGTTTTGGGTTCAGTTCCTAAGTTCTTCAGTTGCTAAATGATTGGGTTTTGTTTAGAACAGTTTTGTTTTGCTGGCTTACTTTGGTAGAGGTGTGCTATATTTTGATATGTGGTTTGTGTAAGCAAAAAAACCCCCAACCTTGTGGGTGCTGAAAGTGTTACTAAATACAAAGGGTTCTTTTCCAGTGTTTAGAGAACAAACTTGTATATAAACATTTTTTTATATGAATGAATTGCTACCCAACGCATTGTTGGAGCAGTGGGGTGGTGAAGGAAGCCAACTCTTCATGTTAAAGACAGACAAAAGGTGTTAACACAATGTACAGGCTTGGTGTAGATAACAAGATAATGAGTTTCACTTGAGCTACAGTTTAATCAAGCTTCTACTGCCTTGTCTGAGTTATTCATTTGGAACACGTTGCTTAGATAAACGCAGTCTCAAATGGGAAAACAAAAGCACAGTGAAGTGGCTCAGGGAAACACAACACAGAGAAGGAGTAACAGAACAGTAGAGGGTGGTTATAGTCACAGAGGAAGGACAGCAAAAGGTGGTGGTGGTGGAGGCTTGGGATATAGATTACTATTTTCTTACAGTAGTATGAACAACTTGTTACAGAATATCAGACACTGATTTTAGATGATAATTAACCCCTTCTGCCACAGAGGATTAGGTGAGCAGCCTCTCACATGAATTGTAATTTTGAGTATTTTAATAACTAACATGTTGCATTGTTCTTTCAAAAGGGACGTTGGTTAACCAACACCATCTATCCATGCTAGTTATCTGCAAGTAGGTTACAGAGAATGATGCTCCTTTGCACATGCACTTTGCAAATTTACTCCTTGGTTGTACTCTTTTATTTTGCAAATTGCAGACATTGAGATGAAGGGTCTATAATTTCCTAGCTTGCCTTTCTCTTGGAACACTGGTGCTGCACTGGCACGCATCCACTTTGCTGTGATTCGTTTGAATACAGCAAATTCTTTATTATGCTTAACAAAGGGTTGCTCTCTGGTCTGCTTTGAATCTCAGTCTGCTCATGGAGATTAGTGGGTTTGAGCAATGCCAACTCACTAAATATCTCTGCTTCACTGATCTCAAAGACATTTGTGACAATGGATTTAGTAGTCATTTTCATGGGTGTTCTTGCCTTTGAATGGATAATACCTTAGTAGTTCTGCTTTCCTTTGCTGTTTGAGTCTCCATCCTATTCAAAAGAGTTTAAATTAAAAACTTCTCTTTACATTTATTCTTTGCGATACATAAAAACATCTGTCGGTGGTTTTAATCCTTGAGTGCAACCCACCCTCTTTGATTTTATTTTGGGTGAATACGTTGCTAATGTCTATGTATTCTCTGTCTCTTCATGGCAGAAACAAACAGGACTTTCTCACAAGGCAAGAATAACAGAACTTGTTCTTCAATTGAGCAGAAAGAGGCCAGTGGTGTTAAAGTAGGGGAGTCAGTTACAAGTCCTGATGTGGCCATACATCTCATTTGGCCACAAGAACTGGGGACTGGGCAACACCTTAGGTGATTTAAGCAGCCCCTTTTATTTTTTCATGCCAGTGTCTCCATTAACTTCTTCACCTGTTAGCACATAGCACATACAGCCCTCATTCAGCTGAGTTGTGAGCCAGTGATCACTTCTGCCTAGTGCTCATGATGTTGGGTGGGAAAGATACCGTAGCCTTGGGCTGTTAAATTTAGGGCAAGGTTTCTCTAAAGACAGTGTCTGAACTGCCACCCAGCACTGTGAGGTCACCCCTGCCTCATTACTTGTTCAGAGGTGTACTGAATCTTATCATAGAATCAGAATGATTTGCACTGGAAGAGCCTTTAAAGGTTATCTAGTCGAACATTCCCTGCAATGAGCAGGGACATCTTCAACTAGATCAGGTTGTTCAGAGCCCAGTCCAACCTGACTTTCAGTATTTCCAGGGATAGGGAAAATCTCAATCAGTGGGATTTATAATTGTGTAGTTACAAAGTGTTAAAAAAAAATGGGTTTTGGTTTTGTACTCAAATAGACATTTTCCTACGGCGTGACCCCAGTCTTTGCTACTCAGGTAGCCACCTCCAGCTCTACTTACGAGACCCAGTGTTTCCACAAACTTGTTTTGGGCTGTGCTTCAGTGGGATCACATCACCTTAGATTTACATATCCTTCAACTCAAGTAAAGTTTCAGCTAAAACATCTTTCAGCTGTCAGCATTTCCATCCAAGGTAAAAAAAATACAGTCCTTGACTTCTAATTATGCTCCAGCCATCTTGATTCTGGTATGCTGACCTGGCCTGGAGAGACCAGCAATGTCAAGATATACTATTATTTTGGTACATTTGTTTCCTCAAAGCATAATTAAGCTAGAAATATTGCATGTAAATATGCATCAACAGGGTGCCAGCTGAAATTTTTCGGTTGATCAAGCTCAGATTCCATTCAGAGTTACAATCAAGGAAGCAGCTTCCAATGCATGCAAAGAACATTTGCTTGATGTCCCGGATGGGATGGATGACAGACAGTGTGTGTATGCAGTAATCAAGAGGTTTTGCATGCAGCATTGGGGGTTTTAATTATTCTGGATGAGATGCATGAGTACAGTAAAAGTGTAGGTAAATTGGGAGATAAGAGGAGAAGTGCCGTTTGAATGCAAAGGGCATATTGGCAGTGAATTTAACTACTTTGAATCAAATCAAACAACAAAGGTTAGCCACTAAAATGCTGGCAACTTACTTATTATCAAATACCATACTAGGCCTAAAATATCAATCGTCATCTTTAAAGGATCTTACAGTCTTAAACTTAATAATGAAGATTACTTAATGCTAAAAAAAAGACAGCGAATGAGTAATATTTCTCACCCTTGTCAGGCCACAGCTGGGTGTCCTTGTTTGGACCACAACTCCTGAGAATCAGTCTCTCTGGCAGGCATCCCTGCTAGAGGACAGAAGGTCCAGCAACGTCCCGGGAAAAGTGTACGGAGATCTCTTTGATCAAAAAGATCAGGCTTTTATAGAATAAAGTGGATCGATTCCTGTCATTTAACCATTAGGCACACCTCTGACATCTCTCATTGGAGAATAAGAGGAACAGTGGAAAAAGATTTGTGAAGGCCCAGTTCTTACCAAGCAGACTCTTCTGTTTGTCTATTTGTTAGGACTTTGTCTCTGTTTCAGGCCTAGTTGTGGCTGGGCTGAGCTCCGTGTTCTCCAACATAGGAGAGCAGCTGGTTTTATACACATCCACTTGGCCCTCTGTTGATACCTTCCAAAGTTGTTACCAGGTCAGAGTTTGCTAGGCCTTTTCCCTTCTCATGGCAACCTTTTACTGCAAGCCAGGGCCTGCAGAATGAGAGACAAAAAGCAATTGAATCGTAAAAGGGAACTGAGACAGACATACTGAGAGATGGAGCATCCTGCTACACTTGATAATGAGGAATTAAAAACCTGTCCATGAAATTTGGTAGCACTTGGTGAAGCCAGAAGGTTTGTTACTGGATCCACCCAAAATTCCCACTGCTGAAAAACAGCAAGATGACTGAATAAAAGGCATGATTTTCCAGTTTGCCTGTCAACAACTATGAGGAACAGGAGATAATGAGGAAGAAACTAATGGCATTACTTTGGGGCCAGAGCTAAAAAAAGCAGTGCATGGTTCATCACAGGGCTAATACTGCATAATGATTGATGATTCTGTAATTAGAGCCCACCTAGAGAGAAACAGGCTGTAAATTAAAATGATGGAATATTTCACAAGTGGCTTGGAATTGTAATGCAATGATCAAGAATGTACAGAGGAAGACTTTATGCCCTTTTTTTAACAAGCTGCAGCGTTTCTAACAGAACTAATTAGGGTTGTGACAATGTATTCATTTGAATGAAGGATTGAATTTGACAATAAAAAATAGCCTGTAATCTGCATGTCACATGCAGCTTTCCGCTGACACACAACCTCATGGTCTAGTGCTCTAGCATTCACAGCAAATTAGTCTCAGTTTTATTGTATTCTTTAACCACACCAAGTGGTACCTGGAGAAATAAAGTTCTTTTACTATGTCACTGCTAGTTAGGTAGTTTGTACAACTGAAAAACTGGAGAATGATTCAGTGGTAGACTTAAAATCAATGTCTCACTGTAGTTAGAAGTTTTTTTTTTTTAGATTTAGTAGTGAAGAAAAAGGAGGAAGAGGAATTAGCTTCTCTTCCCCTTTTGAAATCCTCAGGTTGGCAAGCCAATTGGCAATCCAATGGCTTCCTTGAGTAATTTGTTGCAGCTCCTTCCTAGAAAGCTTCCTTCTCCCTAGAAGAAAAGCATTCCCCCTTAATTTTCCACAGAAGTGGAAAAGTGCATATTGAAAGTAAATTACAGCATGCATTTGGGGAGATGAGTAGAATTATGGTTAGAGAACTGGACTAGCACAAGCAAAGGTACCAAAGAATCTGTGACAATTTGAGCTGAGCAAAATATGCTTTCTTTTGATCAAAGTCAGTGGTATCCAGCACATGGGCAGAGCAGCCATGTAGTAGTACACATAGTGCCCCTGACCTCTCAAGGAAACACCGTGTCTGTTGCAGCCTTCCAGAAGATTTGAGATGTCTCTGAAGTTTTGAATTTGAGACGTCCATGAAGTTTGACAGAAGCACCCAACAAGGAACTTAATCACTAAGTTTTCATAGTAGAGTTTGAGAAGCATGTGATAAACAAAGGATGGGGCTGCATGCTAAGCAGTGAGAAAAAATAAAATACTGGCTAGCTGCTCCTTCAGTGGGTGTTGTCCATTCTGTGAGCTGGGTCAAACAACGGACTACTGGTTAAAGACAACATATGACTGTAATTGAAGACTTTAATATGACATAGGCACAGAAGGAGGCTAAACGAAAGTTGCAGTGTTCAGCTTAGAATCACTAAGTTTCAGTACGAGGTTGTGTATGCTGCTCTTATTACATGTGGATCCCTCAGTGATATCCTAGCTGGAGTTTTCTGCTAGAAGTGGTAGCAGTAGTTGTAGTAAACTGCAAGGTTTGCTTTGCCTTGGATTTGTTTGTATCTTCACCCGTGGCTGAGTGGGTCACCTGGTTGGAGGATTAGGCTACAAGACATAGGCACGAGTAGGTGGTGCCCCACAGCACAGCATGTGCAAATGTTTGTGACATGATGGGCAATGCTGCTGGAAAAACAGCAACACTGGTGTCAGGTGCAGCTCGGCCTTCCCCTCCAGCCTAGGTTGGTGCAGTCCCACGCTGACTCTCTGTGGCACTGTTTATGGTACATAGGTAGGCTATGTTCATTGCAGTGCTTCCTAGGAGCTGTTCTGTGCAGTGAAAAATGGCTAGCAAGGGGTGGGCCTAGCCAAGGAGAGTATTACGACTGTGGGGAGTGAGGGAGAGAGGAACATCCAGTAATTAGTATGTGCACATTGTGAATCACTTCATGAACTGTCCTTGGTCTCATCTTGGTCTTTCTGAAGTAGGGAGACAAGGTACTTCAGTGCATCTTACTAAGTTAGCAAGCACTGACTTCAATGTGCTTTGAAGCCCAAATCCTGCCTGCATGTCAGAGCTAACGGTGCAAAATCCACGTGCTACCTGCAGAACTGTTCTTTAGAGCTGCAGTTAGGGAGCAGCTAGAAAAGAGCTGCTCAAGATCTACCATAAACTACCTTGTTCTGTTCCTGGAAACCACCTGTGGCATGTGTCATAGGAGCTGGCCTACTATCAGCACCAATAACTTGTTTACAAGCAGTGTTCTGTTACCCCAGGGAGAGTCTTCTCTTCAACTCCTGCATTGTCCCTACTCTTCTGTGGGGCTGGGAAACATTCTTTCCCCGCCTCTTTTAACATTCAGACAGTGGTTCTCAAAACTTCTTTTCCTTACAGGAGTAGTGGCTGATAAGAAGACCACTGTGCAGGACCGGGCTGGTGGAAATGCCTGATACATGTGTGTGTTGGTTTACGTGGCTGGGGAGATGCTGTTCTGTAGCCACCTGTCAAGCTATCTGAGGGTGAGGGAACTGATAACAAGAACCCTCTCCATTGCTTCAGTCTTTGCTCGTTTCTCCTCGAGAACCCACATCACAGTGAGATGTTTTGTTGCTTAACTCTCTCATGGCAAAGTTTAATTAAAAAGCCAACAAACTGCTGGGTTTGTCCATAAGAGACTTCCAGGTATGAATCAAGTGAGCTAGATAGGCCTTTTATGGAGAATATGAAAGCACAATGGTACAAAGTGCTTCTGTCTCCTGTTAGCTCCCAGATGTAGCCAGCTGGGCATGGCTGCCCCACAAAACCAGTTTCCAGCTACTGCAACCAAAAAAGTCTCTTTGAGCCCTGAAATCAGTGGTTTCAGTTATGTCAGTGGCAGCAACAGCCATGACCACAATGAGCTCAGCAGAGCAAGAGTGAAATCTGGATAACCACCAAAGCCTACCCTGAAGGTACTGAAATTAGAGAAATCTTTTCAATTCCAGATTTGCACAAGTAAAATAATCCTTTAACATTAAATACAAGTAGGTACACACTGTGCTTTGGACTGGCCATGAGTGTTTTCATGCTCCCATGATGTTTTTAGGGCTAGAGACAATTTTGAGAGGTGTCGAGCCAATACTTTCCATGCATATTCAGTTTATTTACACTGTGGCTTGTTTTGAGCTTCGCTTACAAAATTATGCTTCATAGAAGAAAAGCATGGCAACAGGAGGGAAATTGTTGTAAACAACCAGAGTGTGTACAATAGACATGCTAGAACTCAAAATAGCACCAGAGGACAAAAAAAACCAAACCGAACAAACCAACCCTTAACAAACAGTAAGAACATTGTTTGTTTTTAAGAAACACTGAGCATTGTTTTCAATTTCTAGATTAAACCCAATTGCCAAAAAAGCCTTTGTAACTGCCTAAACCAAACTCAAGTTGGGAGGCACAGTCAATAATTATTTCTCTTAGGAATGTACCACCATAAACCTGTGGGTGGGAATGCAAGAACTGAAGAGTTGTTCAGAGTGAAGAGCTTAATCTTCTCCCTGTCCTTTATCTCCCTTTTTTTTTTTTTTTTCCCCCAGGTGTAGGAATAGCAGCTTTAATGAACAGCAATTGAAACTGAGTTTCTGGGAGAAACTGAGTTAAAAATTGGGATCTTTTGGAAACAGTCCCTTTTGGCCCTCATTTTGAGAGCCTAAACACATGCCAGAGCTTTCCTCTTAACACTTGCCAGGACTATTGAATGCTGAAGTCACTGTTCTGAACGTAAAACCTCCCAGAACTCTGAGACATCTGTATGGAGAGCACTTGCTGCCCTGCATGGCTGCCAAAACCCAGGACTGAAATTTTAGTAATAGATTCAGCTTTGGAATCTCAGAAATTAAAATTAATCCTGACCGTTTTCTGTCTCCCATCCTTTTCCCTCCCCTCCTTGCTCTTCCATCCTGTCAGGTACAAACAGTAGAGTTTCTTGTACCCTGCACTACCCAACTCTTTCCCAGTATGAGCATCAGACTTGGCCATCTCTCTGGATGGCCATGCTGGTTTGCTAGAGTGAGGTGTACATCCCTTGCAGCACAAATATTGCTCACAATAAAATGGGCAGGACCAGAAGTTGTTCACTAGCAGCTGTTATTACAAGCAGATATATGTTGCATAAACAGTAAGTACACTAAAGCTGTCCAAGACCATGAACTCTGGGAATTGCCTCTCTTCTCATCCTTTTCCTACAGCATCTCTTCGTCAAGTATAGAAATTGGTTAGGGAATTATTAGCAACTTACTGGCAAGCTTTTATTTCTGCCCCAACATGGGATGGAATTCATGAATTACACAGCCAGGGTACCTTTTTAGTGCACAAAGAAAGCTATGTGGAAGCCCCAAAACATACATAGCACAAACAGTAGCACCCTCAGGAGAAGAGCATTTGTAGTCCTGGATGCTGTGGAGACCACTGATGGATTCACAGCCAGTCATGCAAAGGACTTTCAGCTGCACAGGAAAGATAGAACACTTCTTTGGTATGGTGAGGAAAGGCAGACATGCAACAGCAGTTACTGGTTAGGTCTTTGGTGTCAAATTCACAAGCTAGATGTAGGAACATGGCTCTAACCAGGAGAAGCGAAGTATTCCTTTATGTCAGGTAGCACAGTGGTTGGAGAGCTCTTCTGGAGCCAAGAAGGTGGGTTTGCTCTTTGCCTGGGATAGGGCACATCATCTTGCCTAGTGTTTAACCCGAAAATCTCCCGCTTCCTCTGAATGTACCTGTGGCTGTTTGTTTTTATGCTGAGCTCCATGACATTGAGTTGCAATAGGTGTGCTTAGAGCGTGCCTGCTGGATGAATGCCCTAAGAACAGGATCTGTTTAGGTTCTGGATCCCAATGGCACCTACATAATTAAATCAGGCACGTAATTACTTGAATTAGATTACTGCTGGGATGGTCCAGTTGGTGTGCAAGCAAGTGCTCAGAGGCCTTGCAGGTCATACAGGGGAACATGTAGCAAATTTATGTATTTCCAGGACTAACCAAGCAGCTGCTGAACAGCAGTAGGTCTAGACTGCACTTCTAGATTTTGGGAAATTTTTTGGTATCTAGGTAATTCCTTGGCTCTAGGCCCAAGTCTGATATGACTGAAATCCACCAAACTGGATCTCTCAAGCTGAGAACAGGAGCTACTGGGTTAGCAGCCCCCCTCAGTGAATGCATACTTAAAAATCAAACCAAACCAAGCCAAACCAAAACAAACAAGTAGATGTAGCCAAAGTCTGTCTGAAGAGAATTGTAGTTTGTTCATCTACCTCAAACTCTCCTCTCCAGGCTTGAAGAGTATGTGTAGCAGTAGCAAGAGCCTCTTGTGATGCAAAGCATTCTCATTCTTTTTCTTCTGTTGAAAATATACTTTGCAGTGGAACAGGCGAATTAACTTATTAATGAATTAACTACACTTCAAATGGCACTCTTTGACTTGCCTGGCTTTCAGTGCTGCAACTTTCTTCTTCCTGCATCATGAGAATTGCACATGCATCACTGGAGACAGGTCCCCCAATATGCAATTTCTGTTGTTAGTTCTGAAACACTAGAGGGAAATCTGGATTTGATTGAAATCAATGAGGGATGTCCTGGCCTGACCAGATCTTCATCTTGAATGAGTTAAAGCACTTATCTGAGTGAATTCTGAATGCAGTCTGAAGTGTTACACAGCACTTAACATTTATCCATATAATGGAGACGACGCGTTATTTAAAGTGTTGGATTTATGCAGACTTGCCCAGAGGACAAGAGTGCACAAAGAGAGACATTTTTAACTGAAAGGACTTGTGCTCTTCATACAGATACAATCATGGTTGCTTAGTCTCTGAATGAGTTCATACTTGCACTTCTGAAGAGAGTATGTGCTAAGTATTTCTTCAGGCTTATTTTTTAATGTTATGAATAGTAGTTGCAATCATCTCACCTGACTTACAGGTTTCAAGACACAAGCTGTCAGAAAGAACTGGAATAATTTGTGTCTATGAAAGATGACAACTAGAAAGTACCTGCTATCTTAGGCTGGTCCCTGAAAGGGACTGGTAAACCCATAATGCTGTCCCCTGCATTCCTCACTGACTGCCTCAAGCAGTTTGTTCTCACTACATTGCCCATTTGAGACTCCTTTGAAGGCATCTAACTCCGTTAGTGGTACAGGGGACCCAGACACTTAACTCATTTTCTGTTAAGCATCTAGAACTATAATATCCTCACAAGTATTCTCCATGTATGTTAAAGCTTTTGGTTTTGTTTGCTTAAAGTAAGTAGGAAGTTGCTCAGCACATGCAAAAAACAATAATTTGTATTTTGAAGATTTTTAAAATTACTAAAATGACGTAGTTTTCTAAGAACATGTTTGTACAGCCACCTCAGGCATGAGGACAGTCATGTTGGTTTTAATTTTGTCATATATGTGGCTGGAAGGTGCAGAATAACTCCGAGGCTCTCTTCCCTTAACGGAGTTTCTGTTGCTGCAGCACCTAATGGTGTTGCCTCCAGCTCAGACATTTCCAGTGGTTGAGTTCTCTGTTTCCAAACTCTCTTCTTTGGTGAACCACACTGAACTGACCACAAACAACCAGAAATCTTTCTTGGGATGAAAGGCTCTCCCTCCCCCTTTTCACACTATCTTGAGTTTTCTGATTATTTTCATTACAGGCCATTGCTTGGACAATTCAAAGTGGGAAAGTGCATAAGAAAAGCTTTGAAAAGGGAAGTTACATGATATCAAACCTGTGATTCTCTGTCTTCTCCCTTCTCCCTTGGCACACATGCACACACATAATAAAACAAATAAACCCACTTAATTATTTCCCTTGTGTGTGGTAATTACCTAGTTTGTGGCCAAACCACAGTGCTGGTGCAGAGGCATAGCAGTTCCCTCTGCACAGGCTTGCTTGGCTTCAGGGAGGCTCGTCAGCTGGGGCTTGGTGCTAGACCTGCAAGACCAAGGCTGGAACTGGGCTGAGGCACCTCAGAGGATGTTACACTATGGGCCAGTGCTGACTGTATGTTCTGGTAATGCGGGCTGCAAAAGCAGGCTGTGTCTGAGGTAGGAGGCTCTCTAGGTGCCACATGTATTGGAGTGCACTGTAGATCAACCCAGGAGGACCTAGTGGGGACTTGGAATCCATGGAAAAAATAGTCTTCATGTCTAGAGTATCATAAGGATCCTATTATGATGAACAACAGAGAATAGACTTTACTCCCACTCATCTCTTTGCACTCTTCTGCTAAATGAGTATTTTAGTTGCTAATTAAAAAACACAGGATCCTTGTCATCTTCTCTTTCCACTTAGCAGTCTTTGTCGTGTCACCTAGAGGCATGTCACAGGCATGTGGCAATCAACACCTTTCTGTCAAGTACCAAACCTCTAAGGGTTACCTATGCTGCAAAAATCTGGTGAGAAAGAAACCTCAGATTTACAAATACTTTCACATGCTTCATACAGTTTCTTGCAATTTTTATGCTTAAAACTCACTAAGACAGTTTCTGTGGGGAAAAAAAATCCCACACCAGATTAAACATCAAGTCATTGAAACTAAGGTCACAATACCACTCTTCCACAAGCATCCCCTTCTTTAGTGAGTGAGGTGGCTGGATGCTATTTGCTTGAAAACGTCCAATGGGATAAGGACTATGAGTGAAGAGGGGTCCAAGAAGGTTGATTGATATTCCAGCCTCACCTCCTCCAAGGTCAAGAGCTGTCCAGTCTAAGGAGTAGGAAGTCAGGCAAAAATGCCAGGAGTCCTGTGTGATGAACAAGGAGCTCCTGACAAAACTCAAAAAAAAGGAAGCATAGAGAAGGTGGAAGCAGGGACTGTCCAAACACTCAGGGACACAATTAGGAAAGCCAAAGACCAACAGGAATTAAACCTTGTAAGGGATGTTAAAGGCAAGTAGGAGGGCTTCTGTAAGTGTGTCAGAGGCAAAAGGAGGACTAGGGAAAATGTGGGCCTGCTGCTGAAGGTGGCAGGGACCCTGATGACAGACGACATGGAAAAGGCAAAGGTACTGAATGCCTGCTTCACTTCAGTCTTTACCTTTATGACCAGCCTTCAGCAATCCAGGGGCCTGCAGTCAGAGAAAATTTGGAGCAAGGAAGAGATACCCTGACTGGAAGAGAACCGAGTTGCAGAATACATAGGCAAAGTGGACATATGTGAGTCCATGGGCCCCAATGGGGTGCACCCAAAAGTGCTGAGTGAGCTGGCTGATGTCATTGCAAGGCCACTGCTGGTTATCTTTGACCAATCATGGTGACTTGGAGTAGTGCTTGAAGACTGAGGGAAAGCAAATGTCAGTCCTACCTTCAAATATAACCTGAGGAAGTACCTAGGGAACTACATGCTGATCAGCCTCACCCTGATCCCTGGGAAGATGATGGAACAACTGATCTTGGAAATGTGTTCCAGGACATGAAGGACAGAAACGTGATTGGGACTAGTTTGCAGAGGAAACAAAACAGGGAAGAGTGGCTGATACACCAGAAGTCATGTTGCCATCCAAAGGCACCTCAACAGGCTAGAGAAGTGAGTCAACAGGAACTTCATGAAGCTCACCAATGGAAAATGTGAAGTGTGACTCTTGGGGAGGAATAACTGCAGGCAACAAGTACCTGCTACGGTTGCCCATCTGAAAAAGCAGCTTTGCAGAAAAAGCAGCTTTGCAGAAAAAGCCACTGGTGAGGCCATATCTGGAATGTTGGGTCCAGTTCTGCGTTCCCCAATATAGCAGAGACATGGACATGCTGAGAGAGTCCAGTGAAGATCCACAAAGATGATGAAGGCACTGTAACATCTGTCCTATGAGGCTGAGGTTGAGCATGCTGGGACTCAGCCTGGATAAGGGAGGGCTAAGGGGGTGTATCTTATTGATGTCTATATGTACCTGAAAGGAAGGTGCAAAGAAGAAACAAGCAACCTCTTTTCAGTGTTTAGTGACAGGACCAGAGGCAATGGGCACACTCTGAATCACAGAAGTTCCTTCTGAATATCAGGAAACACTTTTTTCACTTGAAGAGTGATCAAGCATTGGCACAGCTTGCCCAGGAAGATTGTGGAGTCTCCCCCTCTGGAGTTATTCAGAAGCCACCTGGACATGGTCCTGGGCAGCCTGCTCTGGGTGTCCCAGCTTGAGCAGGATGGTTGGACAAAATGACCCTCAGAGGTCCCTTCCCACCTCAACTATTCTGTGTATGTACTGTGGAAAGAATTGTGCTTATATGAACAACTGGAAACATAACATTTCCTCACATTTTGTGGGCTTGAATTTGTGACTTGAATTTTAATACAGGAACTTAATATCAGTTCCTTGGTATTTTGAAGACAAGCTACAGGTAACTCTCTTCTCCAGTCTCTAAGAGCCTCAGACCTCTAGCCCCCAAACAGCACAATGCTGGTTCTGCTGCTGGGTTACAAGACTGATTGCAGTGCTGGGAGCAGCAGCTGTTTGTTCCCTTCATTCCCCATCCAGACTTCATTTTGCCCCAATATTTTCTTCTTTGTACTTTGCTGATGAAAATAAGCTGCAGGAAAAAGAGGAGAAAGACCTCTGCTAGGATGAGTGCTCAGCTTTGAGTATCTGCTGGAGAAGTCTTGGTTCTCTGCTGTTTGACTTGAGGTGCAAGTACAGCCTTAGAAAGTTCTGGTGCAGGGTTGGTTTTTTTTTTTTTGCAGTCTCCCATCATTTCCCACAAAACATTACAGAAGAAAAACAAGAACTTTTAGGATAATCTGGCTTTTTAACTTGTCCAAACCTGTACACAATTTCATGGGACAAAGGAAAAAGCAAAGTGCTGGCTTTTGAGTTTTGTCCTTGTCAGACTGCAACTTGAATGTGCTTCTCAAAACAGGTCACAAACAACTTTTACATAGTAGAAATTGTCCAACAGTCTGAATACAGAATGCTACCAGATATTCTTTAATTTTTAATAATAATCATTGTTATTATATTGTCCTAATAATCCTTAATTATATTAGCTGATGAGGGGATTTACATTCTGTTTCTGTCACATCTGTAAACATACAGATCTTGGCTACTTTGATCAATAAGTGCTTTAGCAGGGACTATTTCAGAAGTATCTATTGTAGCTTCAAGATACTTTCTGCAACCACAGCTCATTTGGGATCCTTGATTTCTGCCTGAACAGGCAGTTAGTTCTCTGTTCTTGCCTATCAGTCGTTCCACAGAGGCTGCATGGAAATTCCAGTTGTGTGAGTTATACGAAGGGTCAATCTCATTTGTGTAATAACCAGCTGAGAAGAAGTAGTGATAAAGTATCTCGTCAGCCCTAGTGCGAGGAAGAGCAGCCGTTCATGAAAGATCATGTCACTGCAATTTTGGGCTTTTGAATCTAATCTGTGAGATAGATTTTCTACCAAGTGGTGTCAAGCCACTCTTCAGCTCCAACACTTTTTATTTCAATATAATGCGATGCTCCGTGAATGCAGGGAGCAGAGTCTTTTGAGTATGTACCCAATTAAAAATAAATTGACAGTCACACTTCGCAGGGAGTAATTCTGTTTTAAACACCAGGTGTCACTGCAGTGTGTTCCTGATTGCATACCGAGCTCCCGTTAGCTTAAAGCTTTGCTTCTAAGATCCGTGGAGAACAAAGATGCTCGTACTTTCTATTCCCAAGTGTGTGCACGCAGCTACATGATTAGCCAGAATCTGTGCAAATTGTTCAGTATTTCAGCCAGCCACATTGATAATGCTACGTAGTTGGCCTGAAACCTGAAGCTAGACACTGCAATAGAACTATTTTATGGCTGATAGCAACTGTTTAGAATTAAGAATAATAAAAAGGTACCCGTGATAGAGTTATCTTGATAATCATAATGTATACTTTTTTTCAGAACAGCCTGTATTGACTAACACTCAGCAAGTTACTTTATTTTTAAAATTTCTCAAATTAGGTATTTTGCAGCTTCTTGGTCCATGAACAAATGTTTAGTAAAAAACGGGTTTTTTTAAACCATCAGATCCTGATTTATTTTTCACATGCAATTTTCATTGTTTTTACAAGTCCCCTATTTCACCTGAAATCTTGTATCTCTGAGTATTAGAATATACTTACAAAATTAAACACAAGCCATTACCTTGACAGTGAACAGATACTATTTATCTGCCTCAGTCTAATTTTTCAGCCTCTCAGCTCAGCATAAGTAGTCCATGGCTGCATTGTGGATTTTCCAGGAACCTGTTAATCAGTAACTACTTGATATAAATGGGTAAAGCTGCTCTTCTCTTATCTGTAATTAAAGATAATGAGGGGGAAGGTGCAACTCATGGAGAATTCAAGTCCCAGCAGGCAAGGTATCATTTCAGCCTCACGCTCTAGTGTACAAAGAAGCCTTTCTCCAGTGGCACGCTTAAACATTTCCTTCTGTTAGACTTACATACAGAATCTGTGTTACATATTCAGCTGTGGTCTTGATTCAGCTGCCTCTGCAACGTTTCAGGATGTTCTCAAAGTGTTTCTACAGACATTAGTCTTGCCATTGGCAGAGCAGTGCAGCAAATGGCTGGGGAATGTTACCTGGACAGCATCTTTCACAAGGGAAAAGGAATCAGATGCCGTGGCTATTTCAGAAGATAATCCGTAAGGCTGGTAATTGCACCCTTTAAAAATGCTGCAAGCTGCAAAACTTTCAAAGGCTCAAATATAATATTCTTACTTGCATTGAGAATAGTGCTACTGTATTTATGAGAGTTTCTGCTTTAGTCTAGAGACCACTTAAAATTGGTGCTATGGTGTGTATGCTTGAATCGTGACAGGATTGTGGCTCTGGGAGGAGTAAGGTGCTATAGGACACAAAGAAGACTTAATAGTCCTTGTCAGATAATGAGATCAGCACAAAATGCCCAGAACAGGCAAATTTATATCAAATAATGCAGATTTTAGGACCTGCAGGAGGAAGTGACTACAAGGACTGAATAAAGTATTTGTTAAGAAAACAACAAAAAGAGACAAAATTAAAAACAGAAGACAAAATTTATTTATTGTGTTTTATTCTGTCTGGCTATTGAATTTATATATAGATTTCAATCCAATTAATTTTGCCGGGCTTTTTTTCTAATTAAACTAATTTCATTGCCATGTGACGTTTCCATTTGACATAATTTACATGGATTTCCAATAGATTCAAAAGTTATTTGCAAATATATTAACCAAAGAAAATGGCAGAGCCTCTTCTAAAAGCTTTCAGAGAATACAGTACAGAATCTTAAGATTTTCTTTCTGCATATAAACAAGAAAATATTAGGATACTACTGTACATAAATAAAACCTGTATTTTATATTATTGACCTATGTTCTTACTTTCAGACAACTGCCTCATGTGTTTATGTAGCATTTTTTCCCCCTGAAATATTTTCCATAAAACTTGTCTATATTTACAGTAAATAACCATAATTACCTACTGTGCTTTCAGCAGCCAAAAGCTGAATTGGCTAGAAACATCAGATGAAAATTCTTGGAATAATGGTATGACTAAATTACATCACCTTGTGTATACTACTTCAAAATAGTGAGAGGAATTTAATGGCGTTTATCAATTTACAAAATGCAACTTAGTGTTGGGTCTGAACTGCTCTAAGAGTTGGATAAGCCCTGCAATTACAGCCAAGCCATGATTTATGGAACATACATTCTGCAAAACTCCAGTACTTCAGTGTCTGCAGTGGTGTTAATAAAACTATATTGATTTCAAACGGGTAGCAAGCCAAATAACTCTTCATGTAGCAAACAAGCCTCAGCTAGTGCCATCTCAAAAGCCTGCATGCACTGACTCCAGGTTTATACAGTACAGTAATTTCTTCCAGCTTCTCTCACTGCCTACAGATCCGAAACACACAGTATATTTAATTGTCTGCACACTAAGATAGACACAGACAGCTCTAACCCTCTCTTTTCAGAAGCTCATACTGGTTTGAGGGTGTTTTGCTGTTCTGCATCAGTGACTAAAGAATCAAATGGTTGTCCATAAAACACAGTTTGTTACTAGAACATTATGTAAAGAGAACATTGCTGGAAAACCATTCCAGAAATAAATATTTTTTTCCATTATAAAACAATGGATAAAAGTGTCTTTAATTACAAATATTGATCCACTATGTTCTAAGTATACAATGTTCCATATATATAGCAATTTTATGCTGAAGCTCCTATAGCACCCAATTCAAAGTCACTCCTACTGAGGCATGATTTTAGTAATAGCTATTAGAGATAATTATCCATATACCAGACTGTTTTTGTTGTTCCTACAGAAGTCATATCAATTCATTAACATAAAAGGAAAATATATTTCACTGAAATACAAACAAAAATACCTAGCACCAAACTTCTTCTAAACTCTGTCTTAGGGTCCAATCCTGCACCCTTGTCTCATGCAAATACTTCTATTTAAATAAAGTAGTCCAGCTTTTGGGGTTTTTTTGTTTGTTTGTTTTTGCTAAAGACCATCTGTGCAAGTCCAGATCTGCACACAGTACTTATATTAGAGCATCTACATTTGTCTGTTTTGGGTCTATGATAGAAGAAAACCTGTGTATTTAGAATTTATTTATTCATTTAATTCCTGTTGATATTGAGGCTTAATACAAGATCAGCAAACTGCATCATGCTAGGGGAGAAAGGACTTGCCCCTGCCTCTTTGAGTACAGGGAATAGTGAGAATAATAAGCTATTCCATCCATCTCCTGTGAGATTCTTGGCAACTTGTCCCTTAACTGTAACCTCTTCTACTGTAAAAATATTTTTGAACAGGTAGTCTGTGACATGGGTGAAGTGCAAACGAAACTTAGCTATTTTACCACTTACCTCTCTCTTCCTAGCTGCTGCACTAGGCTGTATCTGTCTTGCTCTGACAGTCAATGCTTTTTTCACAGTTTGCAGGTGGATGCTTAGCACGCTCGCATCTAGAAAGGCTGGTCAGACTACAGGAGAACCAGCGCACATCCCCTTTTCTTAAGCTAAAGAGGTTAGGACTGTGAAGCAAAGGGCCATTCCTAAGTAGTCATGACCACAGAGAAGAGACAGGCCCTGCTGGAAATCATGAAGGTGGTACGTGTGGAAACTCAGGCACTGCCAGAGTGATCCAGATCTCATTCATGACTTGTCTGCTGGTCTGAGGAGACTTGTTATGATCATTCTCAAGTAGCCTCAGTGATAAAGACCAAATTCCAGTATCCTCAGACATGAGATAGAAGGTTCTTGTGCTTTTAAGTGTTTTTTACTAATATATTTAAACATTGCACCAGTTCAGCTCTTACAATGCATCAGTTGAGTGCTTGCAAGCTACAGAACTTGCCTGAAGGAAAGTGAAGACCTCCGCAGAAGTCTGCAGGACAGGATGTGATTTCCTGAAAAAATCTGACTTAGTCCACGCTCTTAAGTCTCATGGCACATTAAAAAAGTTCCATTCACAAGTGTTAGATGATGCAGCTTCTGTGCCCTCTGGACAGCTGCCATATTTAATCAAGGACAAGAGAGATACTCAGATGGTGACAGGTGAACACGGCAGGGAGGAGCAATTCCATAAATAAGAGGGTAGTCCAAATCCAGCCTATGCTGAAAGTTGAAATATGAGAATCTCTTTGTAGACATGTGTGAAGTTTTAAATCTCCTACTCGATATTACAAAATTAAAATGACAACAGTTGGTAACATTGTCTTGTAGTGAAGGGGAGGCATTCTGACATCGCACATGAAGCCTTCTGAAGTCAAGTAATACATCTTTTGTAAATACTCTTAACAAATTGTTGCATTATCATAAAGTATGAGAAATAACATAGCTGCCCTCTAAACTGAACAAAGAATCTCATTTTATCTTCTCTGTAACAAACATACGCTAATTAAAATTAGACAGTGAATTTGCAGAGACCTTGTCAGATTGTGCTATTGTAATAATAAATGAACATTGCAAATGAAAACCAATATTTAGGAATGTGTATGGCAAGAGAGTCCCACATACAGAAAACAAGTCACTGTGCAGTACCAGTGAGCATCTTTACCTTTACAGAAACATCTTTATTTTTTAGGCACTTTGCTGTCATATTTGTAGTGACTGTCCTTCTGGACAGCCTGAAACTAAAGAGCTCCAGAACCAAAACCTCACAGCTTTAAAAAGCAGAACTGTAAGTTTTTTCTATAGACTGGGCATAGCAATGGGTATGTAATACAAAGAATATCCATGCATTTGCTACAGAAATTGGGATGCTGGAGTTAGCAATGGGAGCACATCAGACCAAACAGAGCATTAAATTGTTCTAGTTATTCTGCTTACAACACTTGAGCTGGATCATTTAGAGTCAGCTTAAATATATCAACATTGTGGAGACACTCTTGCTGACCTTCGGCTTACATGTAAAGTAAGTTTTGTCAATTAATCAATGGGAACCTTGTATTACAAATAAGCTTTCATCCTTCTGTTGTCTGCAGGAAACAAACAGTGACTTGTGCATGTGATACCCTAATGCACTCCTGGAAAATTACGACATAGGCAATTAATTTGTTTAATACTTTTGTTGTTTAATACTTTTTGAAAGCGTGGGATCTTTCACCCTGACCCAACCAAATGTGGTTCTCTCTCCTTCAAGAATGGGAAGCCTGTGTTTTTATCTCCGTGATGTTTCATCCATAGCGTTTATGTTTAGCATAATCATCAACCTATGTTGCTAGCTCACAAGGAACTTTTTTTTTTTAAGGCTGAGATCTGCTGTGGCAATGTCTTCAGCCATGACAATCCAAAAAAAGATGCTACAAATGAACTTCATCACCAGGGTATGAAATCATATTATCAGCAGTTATGCTCCCTGCTTCCAGGAAGAGACCTGCCTTTGGAAGTCTTCAGCACACCACCACAGGAGCACCTTTTGGGCTGATCATCTTTGTGCTTACTTCTGTTTTGCAGTAGATTTCACACACCAAGTTACTTGTGAGGCACATAACAGCCTTATTCAGGCATGTTTCAACCAAAATAAACAATATTAGTATAAAATAAGTGGCCATATGCCTAACAGCAGAAGTCCTTCATTGGACCGTGGCCCAAATTAACATGTTTGTTGCAGAAACAGATTTCTTACCAGTCATATTGCAAACAAATGGATATGCACAATAGGAGAGAAAAAAGTAAGTCCTTCAGCTGGGCTCTGTGATGTCTCCAATCCCACATTGCACAGATAAGAGTCACGTCTGTAGTTGCATTCAAGCCAAGGCACTTGGCCCAAATGTCTGCATCTAACCACCTGTGGCCCAACCTGGGCTTCTTATGTGCGATGACTCCGTTCTGGTTGTGTGGGATAAACAAGAGACAGGGCAGCACTGACTGCCTTTTGTAGTCAGAGTGACCCAACTAATGCAAAGTTCTGGGAAGGAGACAATACTAGAGAGAGCACTCCATGTCACAGCTTTACACGTCAGCTTTCAGAAAGCACACTGAAAACATATATCCAGCATCTTATAAAAGCACCATTGAAAGGTTGAACAGAGAGCACCGCATACACAGAATTGTGATCAAGACAGAAGACAGAAGCTGTTCAGGGAGCCATGGACAAGCACACAGCCCAGAAGAATCCCTGCAGGATGGATTCCCTGAAGGCACAATAGACAAGGGCTTAGAGCACAAGGTTCTCAGCCAGTGTTACAGTGGGGATAGTCCAGTTCCGGGTGACTCATGAGTATGAATCCCTGCACTTACTCATCCCTCACCTCTTGTATCCTGCTATATATAAGCAAGCCTGCAATTTATAATAGTAGAAAAATGGAAGCAACTAGTTTTTCACTGTTGACATGGATAAAGACCACCTCCCTGAATGCTCGTTGTCGGAAAACTTCGGTTCTTGAAAAGAAGCCTGATAATTCTTATTGCAAAGCTTAGTCATTGTAGCTACATTACTGGGCTTTTTAGAGGATGTTTGTGAGAGACTATTGCTATTGTAGGACTGATAGAGGTGCAGTACATTTTAATGTGTCTCCATAAAGCTGTTTCCAACAGACAAGTAAATGTTGGGGTTGTCCCTTTGAACTTTAAACACGGTATGGAAAAGAGTATGGAAGTACAAGCTACTCAGTAAAAAAGGCACTGTAACTGTAATTAGGTACATGCTTGTGCTACAAGTATCTGTGAAGAATCTATTTCCCTCTGTGACTGGGAAAGCAATTTTGCATTTACCGTGGTAGAAAGGGGTGACTGGTTTAGGTATGTGGTGAGAACTGGTTTAGCTCCGTGGTGAGAACAACTCCTATAGGAGACACAGATTCATGGAAGAGACATCCAAACTCCATTTCTGATTTCTACCTGTTAGCAGAAGGAAATGAAACCAGATCTTTTCACTACTGTATACACATTATACACACATTAAAGCTTGTCTTGGCCTTACTGTGGCTATTTGATGTGAGATCTTATTACCTAGTTGTGCCAGAAAATAGAGGCAAAGATATATACTGTGAAGCTTCCCCAGAAAAGATCACCAGATAACAAATACATATTTTTGGATGCTGATGTTTTATTTATGAATATGGTGAAAGAGGAAAAACTAGCAATGAAGAAACAAGCAGAAGAGACTCCCTTTACAGTCAGATTAATCTATTTGGGGATTACCGTTGGAAAAGAATTTCTATCCAATGTATTACTGAAAAGGAAGCACTGGCAACAGCCATAAAGGAACAGATCTGACTTCTGGGAAGATGGAACTAAAACAGAAGCTTGACCCTTTGTCAAGAGACGTAATTATGTACTTAGGAACCTTGGACTGAATTCTGAAACATTTTTCTTTAGCATTAGACTATATAATGGAGATTGTAGGGGAGTTACTGATTCCCCCCTGTGTCCTTGTCTGAGAGGGTAATTCCTTTTTGCAGCATTTAAGAGTCCAATGTACAGGGGTCTCAAGGGCAGGTACACATCCTGCAAGCAGCACTCCAAAATCTGAGCTCCCAGTGTAAGGCTGTATGAGGATGGTTAAAAATAGAAACAAAATACAAAAGAGAGGGGGAGGAATTTTACTGTGGAAAACAGAAGCCTGGGGGTGTCAAGAAGCAGCTGCCAGAACAGGGGAAAGAATGAAAGAAAGGACCTGAGTCTTGGGTCCCTTCTTCTGAACCCACAATCTTGATCCTCCTCTGAAAAACTGCAAAGAGAAATTTGGCACCCTCCCTTCATCCTCTGCCTTGCTGATCTTGAAGGGGGCACTTCTAGAGTGATGTTTGATTTCTTCTTTTGCACCTGAAAATTTTACTATCAACAGCTCAGTGTTATTCTGGCTTTACCTGTTATCCATAAGCTGGTATTGAAATTGAAGGTGAACCTGACAAAACCTCACGTTGTTACTGTTTCTCCAAAGACTGCAGTCATCATGTAATGAGTAAGACAATCCTTAGAGGATAACCACATCTTGAGATGTATTTGGGAACTTCAGGAGATGAAGGGTATGCCTACCACTAAGTTGCAGGAGTCAGACTATGACATATATAAACCTGCACCCCCAAGCAAGGAACAGACAGCAAGCACATAGTTAAAAGCTTCAGAAATTCTCCAGACTTAGCACAACAGATCTTCTGAAACATGATGCATCTTATCTTTGGCCTTAGAGAGTCTGACATAGAAGAAGAGAACAGTCAAAGGTGAACTTCATGAATTCACATTCAAGGGAACAGAAATAGAAACTCTTTTTGAGGGAAAAGCTCCAGAAAGGAAGACTGACATAAGCTTTATAGAGCACTGCAATAAAGTGGAAGCAAAGGGTTTGCTGCAGCTGTGGAAGCACGGCAGGATGGTCGAGAACAAGATGGATGTATGAGTGGTCTCAAAGGAAGAGAGTTATAGATCAGTTGTGCTGCACTGTCACATGAGGTCAGGATCCATGAAGTTTGAATCACCCTGCAGGCAGAGTTTGACTGCACACTTGCACTGCTCCTCAGAGCTGTACCACTTAAAGGCGAAGCCCATAAATCAGAACACTTCTTTCAGTCATGAGTTTATTTCTAATAAACCTCTATAACCAGATCTGTTTTGCTTTTTACAGTACCAAGTGATGTTGAATGCTGGCCAGTGATCTGAGAAGGACTCACTCCATCTGGTATAAAAAAACCTCAGTACCAACTGAGCTGAAAGGAAACCTATTTCAGCTACTATGGAATAAACCAACCTCAGTTTATGTACTTTTTATTTTGAATTAAAAATAGACTATTCTTCAAGCACATGCCAGATTATTATGTAAGTGCATGTATTTGACTGGTACCAAGTTTGGACTGTAATATATACTTGTGTCCAAGTTACATCTGTATGTTTATATACATGGGATATATGCACACATGTACACATAACAGTGCACAAAGGCATTTCACACAATGCCAGTTCTCTGCTATTGGACTCTTCCTGGACTACTCTTGAAGAAAAGTATCAACTTAGTACCTACTTATTTCATCCAAGCACTGTACTTTTTCTTTAATAGTAACAGAGTTACTTGGCATCTTTGAAAAGCCAGTGGCTTTCAAACTCCTTGTCAGAGCCCCAAGAAGTTCTTGGTTGCCCTCTTGTTCCTTTTACCAGAGGAACAAGGAGGACCAGTGGATATCCCAGACTAAATCCCCCCATCTCTTCTGCCTCTTTTTGCCCTTTGGCAGTGTTCTTTTACAGAGACTCCATTATTTTGATTGTAAAACCAGCAAGGCATGGTCCATATCCTTGCTCAAGAAGACAAAAAAAAAAGCAAAAAAGCAATTGTTCATGTATGTGGAAAAAAATTAAAGGAAAATATTTAAAGGAAAACCAAATAAAGCCCAAACAAAAATGGGATTTATCCACTCAACACAGTACATAATTTTTCTTATATAAGTCTTTAAAAAAAGATTCAACACTATTAAAGTTAGACTGAACATTATGCCAATGCATTCATTTGCATAACTTTTTGCAACATGACAGTTGTCTGGTGTGTGTTTGTGTAGGTGTATGTGTGCACGTGAGGGAACAAAGCAAGAACGTTAAGGGTCTCACGTGCCACTTTAAAGCAGTATTTCACAAATAATACAAATCCCTACAAATACCAATACACATCTCAAATATTGCAAGTCATATTCTACAGCCCTTGACGTAAAAAAAAAAGAAAAAGCCAACATAATTAATTCAAGTACATTTGGAGTAGGTCCCTTGTGAAGTACTGCTTCAGCTGCAATGGATGTAGACAGAGGTCCCCAAAAGACACAAAAGTGGGCACACCTTCCCCAGCCCTGCAAAGTAAGTCTGAGTTGAGGTACAATGATCCACGATTTGCTCAACTTTGTGGATGCCCAAACTTGAATGATGCTTGAAAAACATTCTGAAGCAAATGACAGATAATAATATCTTCAAAAGAAAAGCTAGTTTTGAGTAAAGGCAGTCTTTTTGGTATGTAATCCTATCAGGATGACAGGCATGGCACTCCTCCCCAAATTCTGGTTGTCTGGGAGCGAAGAACAAAGAAGCCTTAATGTTGTCCTGGTTGTTATTCAGACCTGACGTACCCTTTCCCATGAGCCTCGAACCACCACCCAGAATAACCTAGGGGGCAGCACACCCTGGCTGAAACTTATGCTGCTTCTCCACAACTTTTGTCCTCTACTTCGCTTTGTTACTCAAAAGGAGAAGCCCTTCCCTCTCCATGTTTCACGTGTTCCTTGGAAAATACCAGCGGATAAATCTGCCTGCTGGAGTAGTTAAAGTCTGGTGAAATCCCTGTGGTGCTGCAAATCCCCTATGCTCTCATAGTCATTCTCTCCTGAAAGAGCAGCATGGTTGGTGTTAGGCACAGACAAGGTCCTGTCTTCTTCTTGGCTCACTGACTGGATAGCTTCATAGTCAGGCTCCAGCTCCCCATTTGGTCTGTCTGCTGATTGAGGCACAGTGGTCGTATTTAGGGTGTTTTCAAAGTCCTTCACACTTGCATAGAGGCCACTGCAAATTGATGGGGACCTCTGAGATGCAATTTCTTGAATACAGGTGTAAGGAGAATCCAGTGCCTTGATGGCCTGTCCCGGCTTACTCACCGATGAGTACATGGCTGAGATCTAGGACAAGGAGACACACGCTAAGTATTTAAGCATGGCATAAAGCTTGTGTGCCAGTTTCTACCCCTTCTACCACAAGGATGCCTGCTGCTTATACAAAGGCAGGATCTTCTTATAAAAACACATCCTTTCTTACAAAAAACCTCCCACATTTCTTACAGATAATTTATTTTCTGGCATGCATTTATAAATCGATTTTCTTTCAAAAAAGACTGCTTTATACAAGAGGTTTATAAATGTAAAAATTCCTTGATCATAAATCCCCTGCAGGCAAATTGGACACGGGACAAAAGGGAATGGCTTTGTGAGCAGGGGCTCTTAAAAGATTTGCTATGGTCCTGGAGCCAGCTTGAGCTCTGTGGGGAGACAGGGGTCAAAGGGATGATCAGGTTTGGCTGCTGTAATGTAGGCAGATGCTGTCTGATCCTTGAGGTTTTAAAAATTATTATTTTTATGCTCAAGCAAGTGCACAAAGGTGACCCCTAATGAAGAAGTGAAGAAGTCCATGTCCACACACGTCCCTCTGCTGAGGGCTCCCTGGGTTGGTGCCACTCGTGACTCCCTCTCCCGATCCAAGTGGATACTACCCCTTGCACAGGGGTGCATTCTTCTCTGGTACCTAATAACACAATTGCAACATAGCTCTTCTGTTACATTTGAAGTCCTTCCCAAACATGCTAGGCCACTCTGGATTTGTATCAATCCAAATAAAACAGTAGATTGGTATAATAATGTCCATTACCATTAATTAACAGTGACTGATGCAAATGAACCACATCCCTTTATCAATTCTGTATTTTTTAATTTTTTATTAAGAGAGGCATCCAATTGCAGATGGCAGTACTTCTTACTTCATAATTATTTTAGCCAACCAAACAAAAATGGTTTTTCCACTTATCCATACTTCAGCCCTTTCCAGCACTACATTACATGAACCCAGTTCAAGGATCAATTTATTCATTAATGTCTGGGTGCACTTCTCCCAGCAGAAAGCATTAGCTCACCCAGCTCAATGCCAGGCCTGTGTTTACTTTTGTGTCTGGAGAACGTATTTATAAATTGGATGGGTGTACTGGAGATGATCACAAGCAACCTTATTTAACTTTCCTGGTTTTGTTTCAATCTTCACAATTTACTTGACTAACAGACTTTTTAAGAACAGTTTATACTTCGGTGCTTCTATTGTGCTTCAGTTTATTTCCCAGAGCCCCAAACACTGCATGGAGAATGTGGAGCATGTTTCAAAAGGCTGCTGGTTATTATTATTCTTCAGTAGAGCTTGCCATCCAAATCAAGAAGCCGCCCTAAGCCAATTTCAGCCTCCCGTTATTTTCTGACACCATTTTAACCTATTGACCTGATAGAGCCATATGCTGGAATATATCCGATTTTAGGGATGTGGCAGTGCCAACTCTGCAGAGAAACCTCAGCTTTCATTTTCCCTGCAGACAAATTTCACCTTTCTTCGGTCCTGCTTAGTCATGCAGAGCTTATGCTAATCTCTGCCTGAAAAATGTCTCTCGTTAGTTATTGAATTTCATGCAAGAAACCTACCTCATCTTCTGTAAGAGATGGATCTTCCTCTCGAGACTTGTAAGATACTGAACTAAGCCTCTGTAAAAAAGGCAGAAAAAAAGAAAAAAAAAGGCTCATTACCTCAGTGTGAAGCCTATCATAAACCCCTCCCGTACAATCGATACATTATATTTTATTGTCATTAGCTCACTAGTTCCATTTTACATAGCTTATATCCCTAATATCCAAAGTACATCTCTGGAGATAACAGCCCTGAGGTTATTAGAGCTTTTTATTGTTTCGGCTCTTACCCTGACCTGAAAAGGGTAACAATTATGTAACAAAACAAACTCTGCTCTGCTGTATCCCTGCCTTTACACTTCTAATGAAGCAAGAGTCTGCAAAGGCTTTTGAACAATTAAAAGTCAGCTGCTGTGACACACTAGTTGGCCTTGATGTGATTTTCAGATACGCTTTTAGATGACAAAAGAACAATCCTCACTGGCACCCTCCTGATGATTATTATCCATCATGCAGGGGCTCCTGGAAGTGCTGCACGGGAGGCACCACATCCTCCTGCCCCATGAAATGCAGCAGCTGTGAGGAGGTGCAGAGCTGCACTGCTGCTCAGACCAGACATGGTGAAGAAGAGCTGCTGCAACCCACCCTGAGACAGGGAGCTCCACCCTTAAAGCATCTGCTGAATCCAGTTGCCACAGTAAAGTTACTAAAGGATGGAGGGCTTGGTTTAGTATCAAGTCTAACTTCAAGCATGTGAAGTGACTTGTGAAAATCTGGTCACGAACTACTGAAGGAAAAGCATTTTGCTTAGGACCTCTATGGCAATGAAGACTCTGGCTACCTCACAGTAGCCATCCTTCCCTCCGGGTGAGTAGGGTTTGCTGGAGTCCTGCTCCACAGGGATTCAGAGGGAGCCTTCCAGCACTCATTTTGGAGCTTCATGCAAATGCTCCACCTAAAATACTTCAGACTTCTTCCAGTGCAGACCAAGGTGGAGTAGAGCTATTTTTAGCACAGTCAATCAAATAAATCCAGGCACATACTAGACAAACGAGGCAATCAAAAATCCAGGCACATACTAGACACACAAGATTTTTTTTTTCCACAGAGGCTCGTTACAACAGATTCTTTCCTACTTCCATTTTTCTTGGTGTTTTTACTTCTGGTAAATACCAAGCTTCAAACCTCTGGGGCACTTCTGCTGAAGACCCTGGCCCAGAGAGCACTGCAGTCTGCCTGATTCTCCCCAGGGACCTTCCCCCACAACTAAGAACTTCCTCGTTTCTTTCTGATCTTCTGGAGAATGTGCTTTTAACCAGTGGTTTGTTTACTCACAAAAAACCCCCACAAAAAAACCACAACCAAAACAAAACAAAAAAAAAAGGAAGAAAACGGAGAAGTTCAAATGTAGCTTAGCCCTTTATTAGATCTGTTTCACTACAGCAGCTCAGTTCAGTCTTTCTTACTTGCAGGATATTTTTTTGTGTTGAAGAATAAATTAGTACTTTCGTCCTCACACACTAAAACAAATATGTGTTTTCAAAATTCATCATTGAATTTACTTCCTCTCATCAGTGTGTCTATAACCACTATGTATCAGGACCCCTTCTACAGTTTCCTACTTGGGTACTGACAAACACCCTAGGGTGCTGGCAGTCCTGTTCTTGTTTCCCTGTGACCAAGCATTCCTTCTAAATGTGAAACCTGTGACATGTCAATTTTGATGTCAAAATTGTCATCTTGGAAACTAAAAAAAAATACTTGCTCCTAAGCATTTTTTATCTAGCAATATTACAAATCATGCTTAAAACCTCAACAGCAGCAACACAAAGAGCATGTATCCTTATTTGCCTTCCACTTTCCCTCTGTCCCTTGACAGCACTTGCCTTTTTGCTCTTTGGCTCAGCTGTTGCTCCTGAGTTGGGCACCAGAACACGATGACCATTCTCTGCTAGCACATTTTTAAGAGATGCTTCGCTCATCCTCAGGCTGCACAAGTCTGAAATCAGATTGCAGCAGCCAGATTTACACATGGAGAGCATATCTACCAGTGCTCATTCTGGAAAGACCTGGGTGAAAAAGGAGATCTGTACTTCTTTTTTTTAATTAAAAAGGAAGAATTAAAGAAAAAACTATTCTGCCTCTCCAGTTTTTTAGAAGAGCTACACCCAAGTTTTTCCAAGTGATACTGATATTAAAGGTGTCTTTTTTCCAAAAGGTTTTTTCCAAAACCTTCCAAAGGATTTGGCTGTGTCACAGCAAATAACCAATTTAGATAATTAATCTTCACCCATTTACTGCAGATCTGGCTCCCAGTTGTCTCCCAAATGAGTGTGCATCAGGAACCAGCATGGGCTGGGGATCATCCTGGCTACCCTCTTTTACAGGGTGAGGCTGAAACAATCTGGACGTGGTCTGTTTTCTGTCTGTGAGCAGGGAGAAGTCTTGGTCACACAAGCAGCCTCCCTGCTTGTCCCTTCTTGATGGCCTATTACAGCAAAGTTTAATTGTAGTGAGACTCACATGAATTATGCCCAACCTCTTTCTTCATCAGAGTCAGAGCAGAAGGGTGAAAAGTTCGGGATATGGATGTCATGTTAAGCAAGGCAGCTAAGCAGCCTCACAAGAGAAGAAACAAAAAGAAATATCTACAGAGTATGTCTAACTACAAGAGTTATCAATATAACATACATTTCCATAAACATCTTGGTTTTGGTTGCCACATCGGAGAAAACGAGGCATTGCTCTGCATTGTTTGAAGGAGCAAAACAGAAGGGAAAATTATCATCATCACAACAGAAGAACAATCCCACAACCCCCTCCCCACAGAACGCCAACAATAATGACATTTATATATCCCAACAGTTATCATTTCCAGCTCTGCTGCAGCTGTAGCTCTCAAGGACAGGACAGGCACACGCTTCGATGCATAATGCATGCGCCGAGCAGCCAAGGCGGGAAGGATCCGATGCTGCCGAAGCTGTAACTCAGGGTGGCTTTAGCTCTGAATAAATTTTAATTAGACAAACTCCTTTTTTCTGGCACTTAGGGGACTGCATGTGTCACCTCTTGATTAATCCTTCAAAACATGAACCACTTTAATCAATTCCCACTCCTGGCAGTTACTGACACTGTATACACAGCGTGCTGGGGAGCTACACACCGGGCAAATGCTTCTCCTTTGTATCGGTGCCTGGGAAACACAATGATTTTCTGCAAGTCTTTTCACACCTGGTAGGAAAAATGTGGCTGTTACGGAAAGCTGTTCCTCTAAAAGTTTAATTAGAAAGTACATATGGCCTGAATTTGGGAGGGGGGAGTGTTGGTAAATTATTGTTGACAATCACATCTTAATTTTTTACTTAGCAAGCTCATTATTTGTAAGGTTGTGCCCTGAAGAGGACAGATAAACAATTTTTACATTATGAGTAGTCTCCAGTTTATGAATTTTGACTCAGTTGTCCTTTCTAAGTTCCATGGTTATTTAACAAGGTATTTTTCTGCCCTCTGCCTGGATTATTGAAATACCTCAAATAAGAGAACAACCAGAAACAAGTAACAATACTTCAGCTCTGCCATAATTTTCCAGGTAAACATTAACATTAAAACGTCACATCGCATATTAAGGATTTTTTTCAACTTTTCATCAATACCTAGTATTTGAGGCCTCAGACACCAAAATTATATTCATCTCCTAAAACCACAATTCTTTCATTCACAATTAATAACAGGTTACCTAACCTATTTTTGAAAAATGCAAACTCAATAGTTTATGAAATCTTTGTGCAATGATCTGAAAGCATCCTTAAAATTAACTCTGGTGAAAAACTAAAAATGGGAAAATAACTTGTTGAAGATGTCATCATTCTGTTTTTCAAGGAGTTCACCACTGACTTGTCTGTAGGCTGGGAGAAAGAATAAGCTGCTGAGAAAACACAACTTTTTGCTGCGATTTCAGCAGATAGAAATTACTTTTTTTGCGTGTGACATACAGAATTTGACAATACAAAAGCCTACAGCTGCAATCTCTCTTTCTGTCCCTGTCCTGCAGAGAGAGCGCAGATGAGTGGCTTTAAGCAGATGCCTAACACTTGCACAGCTAAGTCAAGGTGGTGCAACAAAGGAGGCACACCTGAAGTTAGGGCACCCACCAAGAAAGTCTCCCTGTCCTTTTTGTAGATGGAGGTTTCATAAGAAAAAAAAAAAAAAAAAAAGAAAAAAAATAAAGGATGCTGAACAAGATACAGATGCTGACAGAGATACTGGATACCTATTCTAATAGCTCCCACAAGCATAATACCATTAAACAAAGAAGCAGAAGCCTCCTATGCAATTTCTGGATAATATTTGGGAAAAGCCTTATGAAGTGAATACTGCAAGAATCCAAAATATAGGCTGCAACAGAATGTGTACATGCCTACAATGCAAAGACTACACTGTACATTTTCATATTTTCCTATTTTACAGTCTTGCATCACTTGGAATGTTTTTGTTTGTTTGTTTGTTTTGTTTTTTGTTTTTTTTCCTCCTGGTATTTTTTTGTTATTTTACAAAACAATAAAATCCTCTCCCACCCGTATGTTCTGTATCATTATTTGGCTGTTTGACAAGTACAAGGATTTGCAGTATTTACCTTCTCTGGTTTACTTGCTCCTTCTGTCACTTCTTCTTGTGCTTCCTTTTCTTGCACATTCTCATTTTCATCAAGAAGTTTCATGGGTACTGGAGGGGGAAGCTCATCCTCTACATCTGGTGTGTTGTCAAGAGGGCTTTCTGAATTAGCACTTTGGCGACTTTTTTTATTCCGGTCAACAGATGCATATTCTGCTGATTCAACTCTGCACTCAGGAATCTGATTCTGACCTTCAGAAACAGCCACTGATGCCTTTGATTTGCTGTTACAGCTCCCTTCCATGCTGGCTACTGCTCCAACATCTTTTATTTCCTTCACAGTTTCATACAAGCAGTCTTCAACTATGTTCTCCTGAGAGGAGCTGTCTTTCAAGACTTCGTAAGGCCCTTCCATTCCAAGACCTTGATAATTTTCTGCATTTCTGGCTGAGATGATGGTTTCCATGGTGGTGTTAGGGGGAATACTGGGTAGTTCCCGACTCTGGTGACATTTTATAGACTTCCCAAGACTATCCTGTTGATCTAGCAGATCAGAGACAGACGTCTGTACTTCTTCATAAGGTTGGATGCAGGCAGTTGTACTGTCCTCTGAGAGTACTAGAGAAGGAAGTATTTAAAACAAATGTGTAACTGTAAGGTGAATTCATACTCTATTCATCACTTTGGTTTTGTGTCTCACTGGAAAGGGTAAATGATCCTAATGCTCAGAAATCTCTAGTGGTTATCATGCTTTTTGTTTAAGGTTTCAGTTACAGAAATTTCTGCACTCTAGAGTTAAAATATCTTTCTCACAACATCTTAAATACTCTGTTCATCACCAAGTTACATTATATTGCAATGGCATCCACAGGAGAGCAGGGGATGGGTGGGTAGGTGCAGGTGTGTATGGATGTTCAGCTGTACTTGGTGGTATTGAGTGCTTACAGACTGCTCAGTCGTCTCAGATGGGCAATGCTGGTGGGAGGCCTCAAACCAAGAGCCTTTTAAAAAAGCCTTGTTTGATTTTCCTCTTTTCATTTCCCTATTCTTTGGAATCAAAAAAAGAAAGTGCCTTCTTGCCTTCTCCCTAACCAACCCTCACCTTGTTTAACCTGCTGGCCAAATTCTCGTCAGCATCACACCTCGCTCAGCCCCACCGTGCTCAGCCTCCCTGCACACTAGAGCAGAAGCTCCCCACTGGAAGGCTATGCCATGATTCTGTTAGTCTCACAGCACATCATGTAGGCTGACAACCTACTAATGAGCCAGCCACATGCACAAAAGTGAAGACCAAACTTCAGAAAGTAGTGTTAGGCAGAACATGTTATTTAAGTCCCTGTCCCTGAAGGGTATTAGGCACTGAAATCTATGGGACTTCTCATTTTACAATGCACATGTTTGGTATTTGCCTGCATTCTGGGATGTATACATGGGCACAAACAAGCATGTTTCAGGTGTAACCACATGTGACACCCTTTCTTTGACTAGCTTTACTTTTTCTTAGAACAGTTCTTGTGATACTCCCTCAGCAAAATCAACCTATTCTTCCATTTCCTTCAGTGTGTTTGACATGATGACATAAAGTGTTGCTGAAGTAGTCAGTACTCTTGATTTGGTGGTTGCCATGGACATTGCTTTCTCTTGTGCTCAGGGTATGCAGACTCATGCAGTCAGCACCAGCAGGGAGCTGTACCCTGGCAGCAAAACTCAGGATGGAACTGGAAGGATGAGATAGTCTGAATGGGAGATAGGAGGAGAAGAAAATAAAAACATCCATCTCCATTCACTTGGCTCCTACATACAAAGGGAGGGGAACAGGTGCAACAGGGAAGAATTGTCCTGTTGCATCCTGACTAGGACTCAAGGTGTCCTACTCACTACCCAGAATGCCTGCAGACTTCCTGAGGAACATCAGGAACTGGCCTGGAGAAGCTGGAACACATTTTCCCATTCTGGTGCATGCTCTCAGGGATTTCTGTGCTATGCAGAGCACTGCCACAGGCCCCATAAAGCACTCATCCCATCCAGCCTGGGGTGTATAATCAGAATTAATGAGAGCTCACATTTCCATGCTTCTGTGATTACGGGTAGTGGCACAGAAGGGGCAGGCATAGATAAAGGGTTTGCATAGATTAACAAAAAGCTGGCAGGTTGGGTAAGCTAAAAGAAACCAATGTTTGATAGTGCTCCTTCCATAGCCCTGTCCCTGCTCAAAAGGCAAGCAGGAATAGCAAAATAAAGAAAAATAAACAAGAAGAATGCCTAAAGTATCAATAAGAAATTGAAGCACACTGCTATTCAGAAGGGCTATTAAGCAGAGTGTAAACTGAGTATTATCAGATAGTCTGAAAACTGCTGGTTGACAGCACGACTTTTAGTAGCAGCTTTTACAGCTGCATGTGTGGTGACTCATGGCAAAGAGGAACGCTTCCCTGCTGCAGGGCTGTGTGCATGAGGCCTTGGTGAGCCACACACCTACGTACACAACAAGCCCATGGGCGGGAGCAGTAATTAGCTGCAAAAACAAAGATTAAAATGCCTTTAGATACTTGTCTCTCTGCACAGTGAGATGAGGAGGCAGGAGATGACGAGCGCAGCTCATGGTGTTAGTGCCTAGTGTGGAGACAACAGTTGGCTCCCAGCAGCTCTCAGCTTAGACTGAGTTTATTTTTAGGACCAGCCGAGTAAAATATTTTCCAGTGGTACTTCACTGTGAGTCATTTTGAGTGCTCAGCAAAGCAAAGACTAAGGAAAAAAAGAGAAAGCCTATTTATGTTGTGTGATTTCTAGAATGCAAAAATAAAAGTGACAGCCTTGCACAGCATGGTTGTAGTCCGTGGAGAAGGACCTGAAATATTCCCACAGCCTCCAGGAATGAGGCTCCGAAGTACAACTGCATCTTCTGGTCACATGACAGATCCCAACTCCATGGCTGGCTAAGACTAGGGAATGCTGCAGTCTTTGCCTGATAGTCTGGTCATTCTGCAGATGTAGTTTGGTGGCCCAGAGGAGGACCTTAGCACCTCCTCAGTGCTGGCTGGCATGGAGGCCTGGGAGCCAGGGTGTAGGGCTCTGCCAGAGCAACCCTGGCAGGGAGGTGGAGATTGTCCTGGTTTGAGCCAGGATGAAGCCAATTTTTCTTTTTGATCTGCTCAAAAGCTTTCTGTTGGTCAGGACCCCATTTGAAATTATTCTTCTTTCTGGTCACCTCATAGAGAGGTTTCACAATTTCACTGTAACATGGAATCTCAGCACCGGTAGCCTGGGCGCCAGGAAGAGCTGTGCTTTAGAAGTGATTGGCACTGCCTGAAATGCCAGCATCTCCATGGGATGGGCTACTGACTTTGCAGCATGGCAAACGTGATCGTTGCATTTTCTTAACTTGATGGTAAGTTTTGTGTGAATTATGTCCTACGGGGAGAGGACTGACTGCCCTCCAGAGAGCTGCATGCCCAGCCGCTCCAGAGGTGAAGAGAGGGAAATGCAGAATATTGGGGCAAATGGCACGACTGTGTGCTTGGAAAGCTGTCAGCTAGAAACCTGCCAACGTGCAGCTAAGGTGGGAGCAAGGGGATGGTGCTGCTGGGGCTTCGCTACTCACCCTCGCCGTTGCTGAGGGCCCCGTTCTGCTCACTGCTTGGAGGGGGCTCTGTAGCTGAACTTGTGAGGGAGTGGCTGAACACCTCCTTGTCAGAAGGCTGCAAGACAAATGAGTGACATATAACCACCACTGGGTCAGAATGAAAGTTTGCATAAATAGATACGTGGCGGATTTCATTCTGCTCTCGGAAGCTCTGACTCACAGGTATTGTTGGCAGGAGAGTCAAACCATGCTGACTGTACTCAAAGCTTTAGGTGCCTGTGTTTACAGATGTTAAAACAAATAAATACAAGTATGTCCAGAGTGATCTCCTGTCCAACCTTTATAGTAATAGACATTACCATGGCTTTAACACATGGGAAGACAGCGGCTGACAAAGGGCATATTGTTCTTGTGCTGCAGAGTGAAAGAAAGGCAGGAGATCTGGAGTACAGTGGTGGCAGAAAAAGCTCTGAGAAAATGCAGATTATTGGGGTCTACACAAGTTCTTCTCCCTGTTCTGCCACTTTTAAAATTTCCCTTGCTCAGTCTTCTCCAAGTTCCTGAGCTATTTTCCAATCTGTGTTGGTTTTTTTTTGCAAGGAGCATGGTACAAACCAACCACAAGACACATGTAAGCTGCCAGAAATAAATACTTACCACATTCATCAGATTTTCATGATCTCCATTCTGATGTTTGGCCTTCTTCTCCCTTAATGAAAAAGATGTATGAACTGTTACTACAGATTATGCTAATATACAAATGCAAATCATTAACTGACCTTACACACCTGCAGGGAACAAAACTGTGACTCACAATAATATTGAAAATAGAATAACTGAAAGTTATTACAGGGTAATTATTACTAGCATGACCTCTGTGTAAGGTCAGCACTGAAGTAGGGTGACAAGAAGCATATTTGAAGAGGTACAAAAAATGCACACAACCCTTTTCTCATTCAGTGTAAGATCACAATAAGGATGATAAAAAAATATTATCCTCAATTTAATAATACCTGAAATCCTCAGAGATATGCAAGATACATGTTTTGGGGACAGATTACCTGGGGAGTTCCCCACATGGTGTCAGTGAAAAGTGTTTTCCTCTGAAGAATTAGCAAAGGCCAACAAAATCCAGCCTACTCCCACTCAGAATGCTGGTTATAATTAATAATCACAGAATCAAAGAACCACATGATAATAAACATGAGCAGTTCAAGAAGGCCTACAAACTTCATAGCAGCAAAAGCCATAATTTTTAAATGAATCCTGCTTCACTGGGTACTTCACAGGACTCAAAGTATGAATCATGTTTCCAGTTTTTACCATTTCAGAAATACAGCTCTTATTGTGAAATACTGTAACAGACTATGAGCTTAAAAAAATAATAATCCTTCCCCTAGATGAAATGGGAAAAAGGTTAGAAAAAATTGACAATATTAAATCTGTTCTTCTGAAGTCTGCAATGCACCTTACTTCCTACATTAGCAATTGTTAAAATTCTACCTAACTGGGAAATAAGAAAACAGAGCTAGCAAGGCTTGACTAATGCAGAGCAGAGTTCAAGTTTATAAATACTTAATTTTCTCTCTGACCAGTCTGCCCTGGTGGAAAACCCCTACGGGTTGAGCTGCCCAGCTCCCCAATGCCATCAGCAGGGCTAAGCCTTGAAATGTGAATAAACGAACTCAGTAGAAGTGCCTGTATTGGTGAATTCAAGCCCTTTACAGAAAAGAAAATAAGAATAAGGTGCAAGATATTCATTACTGTCACTGATTCTTACTCATGTTGGCTTGAATGGCAGGATCAATTCTCTAGTCTTCAGGAATGACCAAAGCAAAGCTGAAATACATAGCAATAGTTTGCCTCTCCTTTTTACCAATACTTTTTTGGTCCTATTTTGGCCACCTAATTTTCTTAGTTTCAGGCCAGCAGTGTGATCTGCTAACAGTCAGTGTCCTGCACTCCAGGCTCCAGCTGAGGAGAAAGCACCTAGCAAACACAACAGTAGTTTCCCTTCACAGCAAAAGAGAAAAAATAATTTTAAATTTTAGAATGAACAGAACTATTCAAATTCAGGTTTCTCTGAAAACAGATTTTGTACTGTGCTTTTTTTTATTTCTACACCTAAGCCCTCAGTATTTCTTGCTCAGTCGTTATTAGTGAAGCTAATCCTGCACTATTTCAATCCCTGCACTATTTGACTCAAGAACTGTTACTGCCTGCTAAGCTCCTATGCCTTACCTGTTGCAGCTGGAACAGAGGAAGATGAGGAAGGTGAGGAACAAGAGTGTTGTCACAGCTGCCAAACTTCCCCACAGGATGATGTGGACCTGTCCACTGCCTAAGAAACCACCCTCTGGCCCCATGGTACTAGCAGGAGCTGGTGTCACTTGGGGATGAAGAGGTTATTCCTTGGAGAAGGCTGGCATCTGTGCTGCACACACCTTCTGTTTCTGCAGAAAGAAAAACACCATTAGAAGTGAGTATAAATTTTGAAGATAATGAATCTGACAGCTAAAAATCTGGCAGGAGAGATTTTCAAACCCAGATCTTACAGAAAAACAGTATCAAATACAAGCCAGCCAGCCAAGGAGATTTTCAGCAACATTTTTGGTGGTGACATAGAACAAACCTTGTCAAGTATTAATGCCAGCTGTTACTTATCTACAATCTCAACACAAATAAAATTACAGTATCTCTGTACTTGTATTTTGAGGAACAAGTTGCTAAATCCACTCCAAGGGACAGAGTAGTTTATTTTGCAGTGATATTAGTTAACTTCAGTGGAAAGTGAGCTTTCAAAACCAACTACAGCTTCTGCAGAGTAAGCAAGCCAAAAGGAGAGCTGCAGCAGGTGTTCACCTCCTTCCCTCTTAATATTTCCTGCCCACACATGATTTGGTGCTTCAAGTTCAGTGACAAATAAGCTGGGTCTTACCACACAAGGAATACCACAAAAATGTTTCTTACAGTAGATTAGATCTAATCTTATATCTATGTGAAATGGTTATTCTCTTAATAGAGAATGGAGAGTAACGGTACTGAATGTTATGTTTTTGCTTCTCACTACCCCAGTCTATGAAAACAACTGATGAGAAAAGTAGACAGAGTGGTTTTAAGAATTTGTATAAACACAACTTCTGCTACAGCACAGCAGCCCCTGGAGAAACATCCTGGGGAAACAGTATTTACAAGACATAAGTTTTGGTATACAATATATTCTAAAATTATATAGCTATATTTAATGTCATACATTGTTGACGTGACAAAAATAAAAAGAAGTCTTTTATTCTGCACTGCTGAAGACATCAATTTCTCTCTAATTTAGCAAGAGGTTGTACAAAGTCTATTTACAGGCTTTCAGCCAGATTTCAAGATTGATAAACACCAAAATCGAATACAATGGCTATGAAATGAGCAGTTACATTCTGGAAATTAAAAAGTGTCACAAACATAACATTGAACAATGTCTAAAGCCACTAAGACTTTCTTTAATTTTATGCATATATTTTAATATATTTTTTAATATTTTTTTTTTCTTTGCAACAATTTGTAATAGCAAATTCAACTAGGTACCAATATTGTATCTGTAAAAAAACCCAGCATGTCACCATTTTGTTACTGAAATGTTACAAGAAAAAAGATAAATTTCCAGGAAAAAGGTCACTCACATCAAAGGAAATCTGGAGCATCAGCAGAAGAAACTTAACTGGATAACTCCTACAAGTAACATTTCTGTTCCTACATAAAATGGTCTCATTCGTTTCTACCATGCAGAATCAGACTTCTGGACACCTTCCACAAAAACCCAATTTTTACTGTTTTATCCATGGGGGATAAAAGTTAGTGGGTTTTGTTTTTTGTTTTGGTTTTCGTTTTTGCTGGTTACGTTTTCGGTTTTGTTTGTTTGTTGTTTTTTTTCCTTTTCTATATTAATGGCATCGCAATAACTTGACATGGGAAGAACAAAACAAAAGATGGAAAGAGCTGCCAATCCTGCAATGGCAAACTTCAAAGAGCAGTCAAATATTTCTAGTTTGGTGAAGTTATAAGCCACCCAAATAATCAGTAACTTTCCTAAACCCATAAATACACAGGATGGGAAAAGCAGATGTAGTACACCTTGCAAAAACACAGGTATCTCTTACTGGTGGCCTTTAGCACCAACACCAAAGGGCCACCGCCTGCAGAGGACAACCACTGACCAGCAGTGCTGCCTCTGTGGTTATCTTGGTAGTGCTTGAAAAACTAACATTTAAAAGCAGTGGTAGACCACTCAAAAAATTAGGTACATTGCAGATACGAACCTGATACAGCCCTGCCTCATCCTTGTTTTAAAGCAAAACTCAAATTATTTCTACACTGAGTCACAGTCACATCACTGACTGAAATGGAGAGACCTTAAGAGAAGCTACATCAGATTTAGTTGGGAGAAAACCTGGTGTAACGCCCACAAAGGACTCCCTGATAAGGTGCAAGGGCACTGTGCACTGGGATGGATTCCTGTAGAGATGATGGACTGCCCACATTTAGAAAACATTACAAAGCATATGGCATTGGCTGCCTTAACCAGCTCCAAACCTTTGTTAAGTGTTTAGAATAGAATGTATTTTTCCTTTCAACTTCATGAATTTTCAAATACATTTTCTTCCTTGTTAAAGCTTTTAAAAATTAAATGACCCTTTACCTTCTTTTTTTCCCCCCCATTCTTTTGCCTTTAGAAAATACTAATTTTCTTCCTTCCTTGAAAAAAAAAAAAATGAAATGAAAACATAATGTGAAAAAAAAGAAAACCGAATAAAATCTTTTTTCAGCATTTTTCTTTTTTCCCTTAGTTTTCCCAAGAAATAAAAAGATATAAGGCACATGAAAAAGAAACCTTTCTTCCTTTTTTTCAAATAGGAGGCAAAGAAAAATATAAGAAAAAGAACAGAGATTTAAACATACTTTTCTTTTTTCTTTAAACAGAATCATGTTGTTTTTTAAGCAGACACAAAGTTGTCTTGAAAGATATAATTTAAATTATTTCTACTACTAAGTTAATGATTTTAAACCTACCCTGAAGAACAATACTATACTCCTCTCAGAAGACTAAATAATGTACCAAAAGCTAATACAGTAGCAAAAGTTATTCTTTTATTCTGCATGCATATTCTTAAAGCTGCTGGCCTTTAAATAAAGATAATATTTGAGCTAAGGAAAGCTGATGATGCATGGGGAGCAGCCCCATGGAAAAGCTGCATCTTTGAAGACTTCAGTACAGAGTTAGTATGTGTTAGGATGAGAAGGAGCAGATGGAGTTGAGACTGAGCTTAAAAAGGAGTGAGAAGAGAGGGACAGAGTTGAGGGAGACCTACACGTCAATGTCAGAAGTGCAAGACTGAAGCTGGACATGAGGCATCCCACCAGGCAGAAGCCAAATGGAGCACAGAGAATGACCAAGGACAGAGATGTAGTCAGTCTACAGCAAAAGAGCAAGAATTCAGATACCAAAGCTTTGACTGTAAGTTCAGAGAAGGAGGTCAGAAAAGGTCAGAAAAATGCAGTGGCACTTGAACCAGGGGAGGCAGCTGCTGGAGACACCAGTTAATTGTGCAAGCAAAATACAGTCATAAACTGGAACAGACTGACGACAGACGGGGCCCTTCATGAAGGAACCTGAGCAGGCAAGATGTGACCAGTGACTCCTCTTAGCTCCTTGACTGGCAAGAGTTTGGTGTGAGTGCCAGAGGACCTGGAAGCTGCTCAGCACATAGGACAACTGGAAGTAAATATATTATAATAAATAAATAAATAAATAAATAAATAAAAGCATCCCTGCATTCACCTGCTGTGAACCCTTTCTTGTGAAGTGCCTTCAGAGGGGCTTAATCCTACTGTTTAATGCCTCCCAAACCAGGAGGCTGAAATAGGACTCACTTGGGCTGGTGCCTTTAAACAAGAAAGCTTCAGAAATACTTTAAATGGGACAAGTTCCCACCAGCTGCCCTGACCAGCCGTGGACAGAGACCTGGCAGAGAGATACATAAAAAATACAACAGTCTGCACTGCCTCTGCTTGGTGCATGTCTGGACACTAAAACGTTAATGTATGCTTAATATAATGGATTTTGGAGCTACTTCAGAGGATGGTTTTCAAGAGAAACTTATTTGCAATCATAACTGGAACAACGAGCAGCACATTTCAAAAAGCTCTTAAGAGAGCTGACATGGTTAACTCCTGCTTTTACAATAAAAAGTTATATTGTACTGCCCTCTGGTGAATCTCTGTTCGGGGACAGGGATTTGTGGCTCCTGAGAGGGTGCTTCAGAGCTGGACACAAACCCTCCTAAGGTGAAGCTGACATGGGGTCTTTCTGCTGGGCTTGAAAAGAAGTCCTACCACCACCCCTGAAAGGCTGCCAGACTTGAATGGTTTAACCTTGCAGAGAGGCATTGCTGAGACAGAACAACAGTCAATTGCACTGTTTTTTGTTGTTGTTGTTGTCTGTTTTTGTTTGGTTGGTTTGGTGTCTTTTTGTTTTGTTTTCTTGGTTTTTTTGTGGTTTTTTTTTTTGCATGTGAAGATTATTTAAGGTGAATATTCTTTTCACTGTACCCTTTCCACAGCAACTTCCACATAATTTGCTTAAGTCTAAAAAAGGGTAATAGAGACAGGCTTGGAACACCTGGATAAGAACACTGGTTATTCCACCTCAGGCAAAATGCAAAAAACCAGCTTGTGTTCACTATTTCAAAGCCACCATCAGCTCAGAAAACTAATCCTTACAATATATTGAATAAAATGGCTCCTTCTTGTGGGAATGTCTTCTTGCTTTTTAGACATCAATATTTGCAATTAGTGGAACCTATATGACAAATAGCACCCACAGCCATTTCCTCAAAATTGCACTTAAATGCCCAATTACGTTTGTGGTTTCAGAAAGACAGATATTTCTATGCATGACTCGCACTTCCACGGTAAATAATGTGTTCTTTTTCCTTGCAGCTGCTGCAGGGAGAAAGCAGAACTGAGGTGGTTCAGTCTGAGTCAGTGGTGAAAGGATTGTAGGACCTGCAAGTGCAAATTTGCTGTCAAACTGAAGAAAGAAACAGGTACCTGGGGTGAAGCAGTTTTGAGCATAAGATACAGGCTGCAACTGTAGGGAACACATGCAGTGACAATTCCAACTAGTGAGGAAAAGCTTGGATTGAGACCTGAACTCCTTTGAAGCCTGGGAATGGGTAGATCCAGTATGCTTTGGGTCCAGGATCTGGCCTGGATTTTCAAAGCACAGATCTGCCCAATTTATGCTGAAGTGTGTACTGGACCTGCTTGGCAAAGAAGCAGATGCCATGCCCCAGTGGCCTGGGAGACGTGGGAGGAAGTGGCAGCGTATCCCTGTACCACCACCTTCCCATGGGCTGCTGGGGTTTAGAAACCACTCATTCAGGTCCTGCTGCATGCTCAGCCCATGCTTTCCACAGGGAAAAGACTGGGAAAAGCCAACAGCTTCATCTCTGCACTTTTCTTAATGAATTATAGATGGAGCGTAGGCAAGGGAAGAAATTGTTTTGACAACTGAGCGACTTTGAATGTGAGAAGCCAAACACAACAGGACAGGAGCTGCTTGGGGAGGGCTGCAGGATCATGACTGGTCGTCCTGCACTGTCAGGCTGGACTCAGCTAACAGGGGCACTGCTCAGGAGCTTCATGTGCTCACCTCTGTGCTCAGCTTCAGCTACAGGCTCCTTCTAGGGCTGCTCAGTCTCATCCTGCTCCCTTCTCTACCCCTTCTGCTCCCAGTGCCTTCAGTTATCTGTTGCTAAAGTACAAAACAGATGGGTCGGATCATCGTTTGGAAGATCCCCAACAGCGCAGCCCTGGGAGGGAGAGGGGGGAGTGGGGAAGAAGGACATAATTTTTACAGGAGATTTTTATTGCTCTGGCAGCAAGCCAGAGAGATGCATTAAACCAGAAGATGGTGAAGTACAAGATACGTGGAATCACAACCTAAGACGGAGGCTGAGAAGTATGAAACTGATGTCCTCTTGTCTATATCCAGCTGCAAACTCTGTCTTCCAGACATAAAACCAGAACAGAAACCTGGGCTACAGCAAACAGACAGTGGCAAAAAGTCCCATTGGTAAGAGTAAAATCCCTGGACGTAGATACTCTTATTTCCTGTTCCTCCAAAGCCTGAAAACAGACTTTCTCTATGAAGCTAGCATCCTACAGGAGGCCTTACAAGGTCCTGTTTCCTTACTCACTCTCCAGAAAACTCCCTCTGCAACTTCAGACCCAGCTCAGGCATCAGTGAGTGCTATGTACCTCCAAGAGCCCAAAGACTGAGCATGCCCCTTGAATGTGACATCCTCATACCACCTAAAGAAAACACTTCAAGGAAGGTAACATATTAGCACAACTTCTGCACCAACAAGAGCTCACACCAAACTGGACTTGATTTAGAGAAGAGGGAGGACATGGCAGATGCACTTTACTAAATCCAGAACTGTTTCCATGTCAGGACTGTTCCCTGCATGCATGAACACCATACTGCTGGCAGGGAAATGCCATTTGTGCTCCTGGCAGGAGCTTACGTGTAGCATTACAATGAACTGGGTTAAAACAAATTTAAAGCACCTTCCTTCACCCAAAGACTCCTTCTCTAAACCTCCTGATTTTGAACTGAAATTGTTTTCTGACCTTCACCATATAGTGTCAGCATGCTTTAGCAGCAGAGCAACTGGAGGCACCTCCTGAGCATCTCCCTTCTGTAGCTTGCCACAGCTGGTGTGTTCCTGACAGCATAACCTGATACAGGGCTACAGCCAAATTTTGTGACACCATTGGTGCTACGTTTGTCCTTGTGTCGGCAAAGTAATTGGGTCAAACTTTTCACATGTATCTTCTACTGCAAGTCCTGGTTTGTAGCCTGCCTGCAGAAGTTGATGGGACGTTGTGCTCTGAACATTAGGATTACATCCATAGCAGTAAATTAAGCATGTTGGGGATAATTGTCTTGTACTGCATCCTGCTGACATGGCACTGCCTGAGCCCATACTGTTACATTTTCTTATTCTCCACAGAATGGTTGTTGCACCTAAATTGTCTTCCAGGAGTGCTCCCTATTCGGAGCTAACTCCTGAGCTGTGCTCAGGATTAATTGGGGAAAAAGCCATTTGACTGCAGTCAAAATTACGCTTCAGGCTACTCTAACCTGGTATAACCAGATCCTTCATATCTCAGACTGAGAATCTGATAACACTAAGTCCTTTTGATCTTGATTCTCCTGTGCTAGAGCTCCTTCTTTCAATGTTCAGGCACCACAGGATGTGCACAGCTTATTACACACTCAGCTCCTCTGACCAGCTCCTGCCTCTCTCCAGTTCTGTTTGCTGCCTGGGGCAATCACCTCCATTACATGTGACAAAAACTTTATTAAGATATCAAAACAGCAAAAGCATGTGTGAGTACATAATAAAGTACAAAGATGTTGAAATTGTATAAAAAAGAGAAAATTCAGATAATTTGCAAGCGTTGCTACATTAAAATAGATTATACTGTGGAACAGACTGAATACACAGACATTATCTTTGCTTTATATCGGTGCTAGATGCGTAAGTGTTTCTGGAAATAACAGGCAACAGGACTCCTGCCTGGTCTGATGCCCTGCCTGGCAAAACCTCTCCTAACACCACAGTGCCATCAGAAGCAATCAAGATAGTGAAGTTTCTTCAAAAAAAGTTTTAAGACCAACTTATGTTACTGTTTCTGCATCTGTGTTGCCTTGTTCCAGGTTCTAGCTGTTTATACATAGATCCAGTACTGAACTCTGCAAACCTTAAGACCAAGATCACCTTCTTCATACAGCACCTACTGCATTTTGCTTTTGGGGGTCTGGTGCAATATATGAGGACAAATCCTTTCCTATGACAGATTAAAGCTTGTCTGGTGCAGTTGTGTTTTGAGCTGCTTGGCTTGGCAGCACCCATTTAACAAGAACAGCTAAAGACAGACATGTCTTATTCCAAGCAGTGAGGAACCGCTGCAGGAAACCAGATGTGCACATAATTAAGGCCTGGTCCTGAAAGCCTGATGCTAGAAGGAATTACTGACATGGACTACACTGCTGTTGCCATCTGTCAGACAAGCCTTGCAGAGACTGTGCATGCCATAAGCCTTCAAAATAGTTCATGTCTCTGCTTTGGGAAGCATCAGAATAATAAGTTTCTGATCTAATTCCCAACTGTATCTCCTTTTACAGAAACCATAGCTGGTTCATCAAAGGATGTGTGTGCTCTATAATGCAAAACCAGATCTAGGACAAAACCAAACAGTCCTACTTTTAACCCCTTCTAAGTCTTAACATTGGCTAAAGAGAATGCAAGTTTCTCTGAAACCATCTATCTGTGGCACTGCAGAAAAAAATTTAAAAGGCCTTTGCAGCAGTAAATGCTGATCCACACCACAATCTGCAGTCACATTCCAATCCACTCATTCATGCCTTGTCAGATCAAGGTCAAAATATTCAAAGTTGACTTGACTTACCCTTCCATGCTTTCCTCTCTATTCTTGCCAGTGTCCCAGCAATTCCACACAAGTCGGCATTGTGGGCTGCTTCTCCTCCTCAGAAAGACATTTGGGAAATTGGGAAGGATCTGGGCAGTAGTATGAGCAACTGAGCATGAGAATTCAAGAGCTTGCTTCAAGGCAGTGGAATAGTTTCTATTAAAATGGTGGAGGATTTTAGCAAATGTGTCACCAGCAAGGTTTTCTTAGCAGACTAGAAAACTGGGTTTTCAAAGGAAAGAGAGCAAAATTGCACAGGAAGATGATTATGTCCCAGTGAAACAGTTTGCATCCCAGGGTTAATATATATGCAGACTTACACCTAACTTGTCACGTAGCCGGCGCGTTTAATTGCCACAATCACAAGCTCTTTCTGTGTATAAACTATATGCTTACAAATCTCCACCAAAGGCAACTTCCATTACGAATCAAGTCTTGAGCAAACAGGTTTTTAAACCAGCAACTTAAAGCTCACAAATTCACTCCACGGTGTGTAACAACATTAATCCTGTTTCTCTACCAGCAGTACAAACCCCCCCAAACACCAGGAGGGAAAAGCCAAACGCTGCAGCCACAGCTGCTGGACGCAGAGCACCGGCTGGGCTTGGAAGAAAGTGATAACGAAGCCTCTGTGAAACAGCTCCCAGCAACATCACCACATATTTTCCCCAGGCTCTAGCAGCCAAATAATGACTGTCTCAAATGCTGACAAGTGACCATGCCAAAGATTACGGCTTAATTGTAGCATATTATTCTCTTTCCCACACCCCCACAATATCCCATCTTGCTTTCTGGCTGCAATGAGGTAATTAGGCCCTGATTACTACATACTTTGGAGCATATAGAAATGAAAGCTGTCTTTGTGTTTTTCCAGCTCTGACACAACTATTCCTGATAGCTTTGCTTTCCCTGCAACTAGATGCCATTTCATGTTAAACACAGCCTGTTTGTAACTGCACTTTGCTGTTTATGTATTCCTCCCATTCCAAATCCCCTCTCAGTCTTTGCAGTGCAACATTTTGAGAAACCCTTTTACAAACTAATAATAATGAATAATAATAATGACATGAATAATAATGAAAACAAAGAAATCCTACCAGACCTGGGAAGTGGGCACACAGGGAGGTTGCCTCTGTCATTTGACCTAAAAGACCTCTAAAATCCATGGTAATCACAGTTATTCTTAAAGTGGTGTTTGAATCAGGCCCATGAAACACTATAGACAGTACTTTTCCAGAGGGCTATTCCAATTTCCCAAAGACCCTGAACTTATTACAAATACAGAAGATTGAAAAATATGCAGCAGCAAAACACAATGCTCTGATTGTCCCCAGTGGAATGTTGCTGAAGAAGAAGCAGGACTTTTTTTTTTTTTTAAAAAAACCAAGACTTACAGTGGGGTTCAACTTCCGTATGTTTACATCTCTAAAACCAGGTTTCTATTCACTTGGACGCTGTCTACAGGATTCCACCTAAGAGATGTCACCTCTGTTCTCATCAGAGGAGAAAGACAAGTGACTTCCACTGATACTCAACTTCTAGATTGCTAGAATTTTAGTACTTTCAGGGAGATTAACTCCATCTAAACTGAGAAAAGTGAAGAGCTATTTCAGGCTCAAATTTTGCATTATTCACTCTAATTGAGTCAATGACGTGTCTTAAAATTTTCTAGCATTCGTATTTCATTAAGAATGAAATATTTGGTGCTTATATGCCAAGCCTTCCTCATTGTATTTTACCTAGGTAAGACCAAGGAAGCACATGAGAGAATCCCTGCATAAGTAACTACCTTTTAATGAAAAAGATGTCCAAGATAAAGAAGGATTCAGCAGTTTCTGAAGAGCACTTTGGCAGAGATTAAAACTGATTCCAGACATCTGGTATCCTCAACCAATGCTTTTTATGGCCTCACCTTGTTGGCACCATTTCATTGCATGTTCTCACCAAGGCTAGTGTTACCATGTTATTCTGTCCTTTCAATGGGAAGCAGATGTGGGGCAAAGGAACAGCACCTCTTGCCTGTGACCGTCCAGCACATCCTGCAGCTTCACCTCCTCACTCACTGAGTTGCAGGCACGGCCCTGTTTGCCAGCTGGAGCAGCATGGGTTAGCGAGGCAAAATAAACCCCTTTCCTGCCCCCCACCCACACCAATGTCGTGTCACACAGTGCATTTTTACCTGCCTGCTCTCCTGCTATGGAGAGGGAAATAGAAAGCTCTGGCTTTGGTCCCTAAGGACTGAGGCAGTAGAAGCTAATCATGGGTCCTGTGGGAATGATCTATAAGCTGGGTTTCCCCCCATGCACACCCAAACCCCTCATTCCCTCCTCATGACACACAGCAAATACAATTATAAGATCTAATGAACTGCAACTAATGTAATTCTGAAAGTCTTCAAGCTAATGAAAACCAGGTCTTCCCCTTCTCAATTTAATTGAGATGTTTGGTTCATACACTGTGGAAAAAAAAAAAAACCTCCATAAAGCTATGTATGGATATTGCATTTACCCATCCAGCAAATGCAGTTGCCTGTCATAGTTTTGGGCTCCTTCTCCTGACTGCTGGATATTTAATGGTAGGAAAATATCTGTGAAGAGAAACCGACTTCAGAAAATAAATACTTTCTCCTGTTGTTTCAAGGGAAATCTCCAGTCTGAACATCACCTACTAATGACCGCTTTGCAATCTGAACTTGGTATAAACATCACATTTCCTCAACATGAATAAAACATGATGCCTAATAAAAATCCACTCCTCTTGCACCTAAGCAAGCATCAGAAGACAGCATTTGGCCGGTAGCTTGTAAACTTGAATTTGTTGAATAACAAATGACTAAAAAATATCCTCTTTTCCTCCTCTTCTTCCAGTCTGTTCTTTTTGCTGCCTGTTGGCATCAGTTTTTCTGCAATTTAAGCACGACTAATGCTACGAGACTTCTCCTGCCTCTGCCTTCCCTTGTTACTATCATTAGCAGCATTTTAGCAGGAAGCAGCACAACATGGGTAGCGCTGCAGAGGAAAGGCTAAATGTATCGTGCCTCCTGCAAAAAGTATTGCTACTACTTCTGAGTTGAGAGCTGCCAAAGCATGATGACAGAGAAGCAATTGCTGGTAGGCAGGAGAAGTAGAGCATTGCATCCCTTCATGAAATCAATAATCAGCCTGGCTTTTCTTCTTCCAGGTTTCAGTTTTGTGCTGACCTAAATAATTACTTTTTTTTTCCCCAGAGAACTGGGTCCTGTTAAGGTTTTGAAGGAGAAGGAGAAGAGTAAGACTGCAATTTGATGAAAACCAATGCTGGATATAGGATAATGGCTCCTGAGGGACTGGAGAGGCAGTAAAGGCAGACCAGGTAAGAAGAACAGTCTTACACTAGTAATGTAAGATGGGAAGAGCAGGCAGCAAGCTCAAAACCTTTGTACAGCTGGTCAGTAGTAAATATATCTTATTCACAGAGGAGACCAGAGCATACACACACACATCCACCAGTCCTGAGCCCATGTTCAAGTGTACAGACACCACAAAAGCAGCTACTGCCCCCACTCTGCACAAGCAGGAAGCCTCCACATCTGTTGTCTCGCCTCCTTCTGGTACCTTCATTCACACTCAGAGCATCATTCCTCCCTCCACAGCTGCCTCCTCCTCTCTGGAGGCCATGCCAGTGCTGCTGGAGCTCATCTCCATGAACTGCCAGTTCTTCACTCACCCCGAGGCTTGGTCCTTCCAGCACAGCACTGCCACTGTTGCCACTAGCTGAGTATTTCTCACCCTGGACAACATTTTTGCTTTAGCACTTCTTCCCACCCTGAACTATTTTTCTATAATAATAAATCAATCAAACATAATCACACAAACTCCTTATAAAATTACCAGTACTGGTATCGACATCTATTGACTACTTTGTTTATGGTCTATTTAGATTAGAATGCCCAAGTAATGAGAAAAGGCAGGGCACGTCAGAAATACAAAGGACAGACAACAAGAAATACATGAAAACACTCTCTCAGAAAGAAAATTAAAGGACAGGAATGAAGTAATAGGACCACTTGCCTAAAATGTGATAAGTAACATTAAGTGACATATAAGACACAGACATATATGTGATAATGAGACATCAGCTCAAAAGCATACACAGCTACAACACATCCTTCTTCACCCCTGCAATTTTAACAGCTAGTCATCTTTTACAATTTACTATTACATCACTGCTATAATACCCTGTTCATGTCTGATTTTCCTTCACCAAGCAGTCTGGGTTTCATCTTCTTTATCTTTATTCTTTGAGAAATTTGCCATGCTCACACCTGCTGCAATACCCTTCTGAAAATGGCTCATTTTAAAGGATCACCTAACACTATATACCTCTTTGCATCCTTTTCCATCACTTAGGGAGACAGTTTTATTGTAAAGCAATCAGATTCTGCAGAAGGAAACAATTTTTGAAGAAAACATTCCCAAATCAGGCAGGTGACCAGCAGGTATCAAAAGCTGAAACACTAACCAGTGAATGTGATGGTAGCAACAGTGAATTATTTTTTCCTTTTGTTGAAAGATTTTCTCAACTACCATGAACAGCTGCCTAACTGCCTGGATAGCAGAGCTCATCCAGCTCTGAATTTACATCAAATGGATGTGCTACCTTCAGAAAAACAACTGTGCCATCCACTTAGAGAAACCTTTTGCAATTTTCAGCTGACTTGTAACACATAACCACAGACCTTAGTTCGGGGCAGCTACTAAACTACTTGCTTTGCTATGTGTTTCTGTGAATTGTTCAACCAACATGAGAAATGCCAAGACTGAGTTCAGCTGGAAGAAAGCAAAACCAACAAAGACTCATCATTCTTTTTACCCCAGTTTCACAGTCTAAGAATAGCAGAAGGGAGCGAATAGATAGTATGTGGGCAAGAATGAGAACCCAGACTGGTGAGGGGGAATTTATTCTTAGAAAATCCCTCATTTTGGAATGGTTATACAAAGGCACACATTGACCCAAATAGATCATGGCTCAAATCATTCCCTAGTGCCTGCAAACAGATAAAATGCTGATGTGCACCAAAAAGGTTTGGGGCAAAGAAGCAAGCAAAATCTGCACGCAAACTGCCAAAAAAGAAAAATTACAGCAGCTGGTACACAACTGCTAATAGGCAAAGGCAGCACTGCTGGAAAGTGCAAGTGAAGGCAGGGAAAACAGAAAAGGCAAAATGAAGATGGAAATTTCAAAGGTCATTCCAAATGGATGGAGAAAACAAGCTAGTTACCTACTGCTGTCTCAGAAAGACAGCAATTTGATTCATTTTAGGACACCAAATTTATTCTGAAGTGCCTCTACACCAATGCACACAGCATGGCCAACAAACAGGAAGAGCTGGAAGATACTGTGCTACAGGAAAGCTATGACATAGTGGCAATTATGAGAGCAGCCCTGTGGAAAAACATCTTGGGATACTAGTGAATAAAAAGCTGGACATGAGCAACCAATGTGCAATTGCAGCCAGGGGGGCCAACCACATCCTGGGCTGCATCAAAAGAAGACAGGTTGAGGGCATTGGGGTTGTTCAGCCTGAAGAAAAGAAGGCTCCGGGGTGACCTTCCAATACCTGAAAGGGGCCTATAAGAAGGCTGAAGACGACCTGTTCACAAAGGCATGTAATGATAGGACAAGGGGTGATGATTTCAAGCTAGAGAAGGGTAGACTTAGGTTGGACATTAGGAAAAAGTTCTTCAATATGGGGGTGGTGGATCACTAGAACAGGTTGCATAGAGAGGTGGTGAAGGCCCCATCCCTGGAGACATTCAAGGTCAGGCCTGATGGGGCTCTGAGCAATCGGTTCTAGTGTGAGATACTTGTAGGAGGATTGGACTAGATGACCTTTAGAGGTCCCTTCCAACCCAGGACATTCTATGATTCTATTCCACTGTGCTGGTGCTGCCAAGTGATCAGGCCTGGAAGTGTTCAAGGCCAGACTGGACAGGGATTAGAGCAACCTGGTTGAGTGGGAGGTGTCCCTGCCCCAGGAAGGTCCTTGAAACTAGATGATCTTCAGGGATCCTTCCAACCCAAACCATTCTATGATTCTGTGATTCTATGAAATAGCAATCAGAACCCAAGAGCAATGTCCCAGGGAATCTCAAATTGCACAAGCTGCTTCTAGGTGGGCAAATGAAAGGGGCCCTGATCACCACAGACTATACGAGGGCCTGGAGGTGCATTTCAGGAAATTTGCCTAGATTAAGGAGTTTTCATTTGCACTTTTCCCTTCTATCAGTAATGTTGTGCTTAATTATTACACAGATATGAGCTTCATTCTCCAATCATTTCCTACACAAAGCTGAGTGCTTTTAGCATTAAATCCTCAGAAAGCCATAAGGATTTATGCAGGGATGAAACATTTTAATCTAGTATCAGAAATATTGCTTCTCCAAGTAGAACAACACCAAGCATCACACTCCTTCCACCTGGCAGGAGAAAAACAGAATGTCCAGATTTTCAGAACCATTTACTACCACAGACCCTATAATGTTTAATTATCTGACAGTGCTTAGGACTCCAGGCAGGGAAGAAAATAAGCAAATAAAATCACATGAATCCAGTCATCAGATTAATATTTAAGACCTCTCTGCTGGAGCACCAGTGTATGGGCTCATGTGAACATTACATTAAAAGTCCCTATGCAGCTACAGAATGCATGTGTAAGCATAAGATTAACAACCAACCATCGTATTCAGGAAAAAAAAACAACAAAAACCAAGGTTCTTCTCTCTTCACAAACATTTTTTAACAAAGTGTTCATTTCCCTGTAATTTTTCCCGATTAAAATTTTATGTTACTACAAAGATATAGGTATGCAGGGAACTTCTGGGCCAATTCTGTTCCCAGTCTCCCTTGTATAATGACTGCAGGCAGAATGGTGTCCCCTCTGTGGAATGATGTGCAACTCTATTTTTCTTTTCATTTAATCTAACATTAACATGCACATCTACACAGTAAAATATTAAACCTGCATTACAGATAACTATTTGTCCAACTAATTTACATAAAAGAATAAATAATAAAGCCTTTTATTATCCATTTAGAGACCAGCAACATTAATAAAGCTACAAGAAAATGCAGAGACCTTAAGAAAAATATAAAAGTAAACAGAAAGTTTCCAGGCATTTCAAAAATTTCAAGTGAAGTCATGGACTTCTTTTATGGAAATTCTCACTTAGTCTGTAATACTGGTGTGATGCTGAGAAAATATAGCTGAAGTGTCCTGCAGTTAGTGCTAAGCATTAGTTACTATTTTGTGAAAGTAAGATGAGACTTAAATGTCACCCTCCAGCGTAGATCTGCTGAGATTGAGTCTTCCAAGAGTAAATCTATTCTATTTCAGTAAATAGATGGGATATGAATAAAGTAGGAGTTCTGCAGAGTTGAAAACAGGAACTGCCACTGTATTAACAGGCTTATGGCAATGTTACTTAGTATTATTTGTTTTAAAGTCTCAGCAGGCTTGTTCTGATGCCTATTGTGTAAAACCATCTGCCAAACAGACAGAATTGATCCCTGAGTGTGTCCTGCTTGGTTTGCAAATTTACCTACTGCGACTAAGCACATAACTCATTAGTAAAAACAGTCAGACCTGGTCTTTCCTGAGGGTAAACTAGTGTTTCTCATAATCCCTAAAAAACCTCACAGAAGAGATAAGGAATAGGTAAGGTATTTAAATAAGAGCCATTATTTGAAATGCTAACTCCCATGGTCTGAATCAACATGCAAACGTGGACTGCCAACCATCTTCACAAGATAATTATAATTCATAATTGGCACTTCTGAAGCGTTTTCATAGCTGTGCAAATATTGACTAATTAGCCACATCAGAAGCCTGTGGGGTAGGTGAGCATGTATACTAACCCCCTTTCACATCAGAGCAAATCGCTGGAAGGAGAAACACTGACCCTCACCCATCGAAGGGGCTGAGAAGGTGGGGAGGTTTCCAGCCCCTGTCCCTTGCCCAGCTCGTGCAGCATGGTACCTGCTCCTCTCTTCCAGACAGCAGAGGAGCTAAGCTCTGTTTTAGCAGAGGTCTGGAACAGTGACCAAACAACAGCTCATTATCTAAAGTTCAGTTAAACAAAAAGGTCTAGATATTCAAATGTCAAAATAGAGCCTGAGGATTTGATTCAAGTACATGCAGTATTTACATGAGGATGTAAGTCTCTTCTGCTGAGGAACACTTAAACAATGATGTAATGAACAAGTATGGCTTATTCCCAGAAAAAAACCTACTACAAAGGTAGTAAAATAGTAGAAAAAGAGCCCTACTTGTATAGAGTAAGATACGGAAAATTCAGAAAAATATTATGCACTCTGTACCTACAATGAAGGGTGAGGGAAGTGTAGAAGTCCCATTTGAGCCTTCAAGAGGCTCTACCCTCATCAGGTAATAAAACACAGAAGGCAAGTGATGTCATTAGTCAAGAAGAAGGGCCTAAACTCAGAGTGAAAATCCTTGGAAACCACAGCATCTGGAAAGTAAAATATGCCATTGCACTTTTCAGTTCAGTTGCTGTGAATACGTTCGAATACTGTCTCCATTAAATCCAGCTCTTCCATTTAATTGCCCTTAGGAAAGCAATGATCAGTCATTAATGTCTCAGGTTTTCTGGTTTAAACCAGCAAACACTAATGATGGCTTTATTCCAGAGCTTTGTTATTTATCACCACATTCAGGGGTGACAAACAGGTCTTTTCTAAATAATTGTATTATCACAAGCTTACAACATATACAATATACATACACAGTATTATTAATTTTTCTTGGGTGTAATCCTGCTTTGTCTGTTGAAGCCATTTGCTATATTTTGTGTTTAATTTCAGCAACAATCTCTTTAGGGCAAAGTTTGTGTCCCTGTGGTTTTGTAAAGCCCCATTCACAGTTATAATGGCATATAAATTAAACAAATAAGGAACTGTGGGAATTTATTCTGCATTTATCAGGAATTCACAAATGAGGATTTACATATTTTAATGGATTTCATTAAGATAGTATCTTCCAGAGATGTGGTTTACTTTTGTTTTTTAGAAATTGGGAAATGGCTTTTAATTTAACTGCAGCAACTATCTAGGTAAAAATATTAACAGGCCAAATCAAGTTGGAGTGGCAACTGGTTGAATACTAAATCCAGTGTTGCTCCACTCTGAAGTTAATTTTTCAGCCTGGTTGATGTGTAACAAGCAGGTTTCCATCCCTGGTATAGAGCACTAACGTAATGGTATTTTAACTTGTGCATTAGTTATCTACTCCGAGCAAGGCTAGACAAAACAAATAGTAGGAACAGAGCAGAGCTGGATGCTCTAGTGAGCAAAACTCATTAAAAAAAAGCCCAAACTAAAGGAATACAGATTAGGTGGCTCAGGCTGCAATACAATAAAGGAGCAAAAAGGGCTTCTGTGCTCGGAAGCTTTGTAATGGTAGAAGTGATGGAGAAGTAAAAAACAATAGATTACAAACATTTTATAAATTGGGTACTCCTGGCCACTCATCTCCCAAGCACTGGAGCAGGGGCTGAGGGATCATGGCCACAGCCAGAAACACACTCTTGGCAGTAATAAAGGAGAGTCATAAGCCAAAGCAAGTCTATGATAAGGCTCCATATGCTACATTTTTTTTGTGGACACATTTTTTTCCTCTTCAGGAGGAAAAGAGAAAAAAACCGAAAACAGCAGCAATTTTTATCTCTAGATAGAGATACGTTCATGAAAACAAGTGTTCAGCTTGCTCTGAGGTTTTGAGGAGTAGCTCAAAGGACCTCAGGTGACCACTGGGCTCTAGCATGTGGAGCTGGCAAGTTAGTGAAAGCACAGTGACTTTGGTCTGTTAAGAATGAAAGACGAGGACAGAGCAATACTGGTAAAATGTGTTATCTCTGTTTCTGGAAATGCTAATTGTCCTGGCTAGCCTTCTGTCCTTAGAGCTGAGCAACTTCATATGCCTGTAAGGTGAGGGGTCTGGTCCCTATGGCCAGAGGGTGTAATTACAGATGGACATTTCCCATCCTTCAAGATCCCAAGCCCAAGTCATTGAACTAATAATTTTTCTCATTTTCCTTTTTTGTTGTCAAAATTAAAACCTGTAAAGGGAACAGCATGGGAGGTCAAGTCTGTACACTAGGATGGAAAACAGACACATTTGCACAGAATTGTTCTAAAATGTCCATTCACTCTCAAAAGACATTATCATCTAATAGCAGCTGCTCATCCTCTGAGTGCAGATGAGTGTTGGAAAGAGGTATTGAAAGGCTTTATCCTAGAATTACATGTCACTATTTTAAATGTGATGTGAGGAAATTATTTTAATTGCCCTTATCAGTCTGGAACTGAAATGGTCCTGTACTGGGTGCTGTCTTGGTAGGAGTGGTGCAAATGTCTTTCATTGCTCAGGGTGTTCTTTGAGAAGAACATGTAAATACTTGAATGTTCAGAAAGCTTCACCACTTAATACAATGAAAGAAAATGGCTCCAATAAAATATCTTTGCAAAACATGAACTAGTAATGATAGTTTTTGACCTCAAGACTGATATACAAATATCTGATTTCTTGCAAGTATGAGCACTAGAAAAACGTGAACTGTTATTTTTAGATAAATGTTACAGTTCAAATGTCATAAACTGCATTAATCACATTCACAATTGGCTCTGGGATTTAAAGGGAATAAAAGACTTACACTGTCACAGGAAGGTTGGTGGTGATCACAGTGCTAATGACCATGTGAGAAATACAAGATTTCTTTTTAAGCGTCATTATCTTGTGGCCTTGAGTGCTAATCAAAACAATGACTGTAATGCTTGCTTTAATGGGGTTTGTCTCAGTAATGCTTCTAAATGGAATAAACTACATTAAGCCCAGACAAGCTACGAAGAGAGATAAATGGCAAAACAATACACTGAAAAGCTAAAGATTATTTTACTCTACTATTGAGTTACCATCCATGGCATCCACAGTTAACTGTGGTTTTGTAATGCATTTGCTGAATTGTACAACTAAAATAGAAATGTTGCTGTCCTTCTGTTTAAAACAAGATATTAAATAAAGCCCAAATTAACCTCCAGAATGGCTGGTTTGGCAAATACTGTGCTAGAACAGCCTGCATATTTATTTTGGTCTTTAAAAAACAAGAAAACAGCTCCCATGGAGTTTTTTCTTTAATAAACAGAGGGAATCTGACCCTGCTGAGGTAGCTGAGCTTCTGCACATCACACAAAGGATGCCCTGGGCAGACCATGGGCCTCACACACTCCCTCACCAACCACTGCCATTCCCCACAGCTCCAATGCTGCAGGGACAGATGCAAACTGATCTCTGTAGGCTTTGGATCATCCTCTTAATGTTTGCAGGAACGGGCACTGAATTCAGCCCTATCGTCCTCCTTGTTCCTTTGGCCTCACTCATTTTCTGATGTATCTGCCTTGCTGTACCTTTCACACTGATGTGGGAGGATCCTCAGCAGCTGAGGAGGAATGCAGACTATAGGATTTTTGGCAGATCCTGCAGGAAGAGGTGCCAATTTACAGATAAAATGACAGCCAATGTATAGAGGTGGTGATACTTTTCTGTTCATTTAGAGGCAAGAGTGAAATGTTTCCAGGGGTTCAGTCTTTGAACAATGGATTAGCTCTTTCTTCATAGTGTACAGAGCATGTAGGATCATGCACCTTATCTTAAGGAAATTTTCAATGAAAGCTTTTTAAAACTGAAGCTGTAGCTTAGAGAACATATAATTCATTCTGCAATTACCTGGTTCCCCCCAGTATGTTAGAGAAAAAATCCCTGTGGTTTGTATTGCTTTTGTAAAATGGTTGCTCTCCTGCTCTCAAGGGACTGTGAAAGGTCAATGGTGCTGAATATACATGATTTATAAAGTACTCTGGGATGACAGGTGCTGTGTAAAGGTAAAATATTATTAAAGCATACTCTCCTTAATTGGCACACACTAAAATGGATCTGGCTGTGCCACAAGAGCAGAGGTAAGAAGCCAAGTTACTCTGATGACAGGAGATTGTCTCAGGCTACCGGCAGCCTACAACAGCGCAAGTGTAAATTCATCTTATGGACAGATTCACCCAAAGCTGAAAGTTACTGTTGTTCATCTGGAATAGGTGCCATGTAGACATGAATTCAAAGACTGTGTTATATCGAAATTACTAAGTAGGCAGAGGTCACAGATTACTTTGTACCTGGATGAAAAAGTGGCTGCTGAAGCAGCTGCAGGCATGGGAGCTCCTGTCCAGCCCAGGCACCTTCTGCAGAAACTCTGCCTTACACAGGTTGGTTCTCAAGCATATGCCAGAGATGCCTGGGATGCCATGGTCCTCACATGTTTTGCAAAGCCACCCTCAGATGGCACTTTTAAACTCAAAATAATTCATCCTGGTTTATCCCTGGCTTTGATGCCCCTGTCTTCCGAGTTCCCTTTGCAGATGTGAACCTCAAGATTTGTTCACTTACAGCTGTATCCAAAGGGTCTTCATAAAAAGCAGTCTCTTACTGAACTGAGTGAGAATGAGCCCAACTGGACTAAAGGTCCCATCCCCTCTCAGGGAAGCATGAATTACACTTTCACCTCACTTTTTGGGATAGATTCCAATTTCCCTTTTCTTCTGACTGCAACTGTCTAACAGTGCAATGAATACTCAGTTTGAAGTAGATTTTAAAATATTTTAACAGCTGGGGCAATGACATTAGTACTCCACTTTACCCTAAATGGAAAAAGTCCCATTTCCACTCCCAAAGAAAGACAGAGATTGCAGATCATATTCTGAATTCTTTTCAAAACCTAGGCCAAAAGATCTCACCAGCACAGTCTGTTCCCCTTCACATTATTATTCCCACTCTCACAGATTATTTTATCTAATTCCCTTTCTCCCTGAAGTTTACATTGTCATTCCAAACATTTTTCAACTGCACTTCTCTTCCCTACTCTTACTCTTCTTACTCTTACTCTTACTTCTTACTCTTACTCTTCCCTGTGTCTCACCAGCCATCTAAAATCCTTCTTCAAATGATGTTATTTTCTTTTAGAAAAACACTACGAATTCAGCTCTACAAAGTAATCTATTCCTACCTTTTCTCCTGTGCTAAACCAAGCCATTGTAGATCCTTTTTTTTTTTTTTTAAATGCAATACAGCAATTTAGCAGAAGTATATGAGCTTCCTTCTCACAAAGGGAAAAAAGGAAGTTCTTGCTTTTGAATGTATTTATGCATTCCCGTTAAAACTGACACATCTCTCTGAGAGGTAATGAAGACTTGGGATATCTGCATTTGAGACAATAGTTACATGAAGTTATTGCATAAAATGATTGATTTTCTAGCAGTAGTTTTATTCAAGGATAACACTGTTATTCGCATCTATACAAAACACTTTTCATCCATACAAAAAAAGCCTCTTAATTTCCTCTATACTGAAAAAAATGCTACTGGATTTTTCTTTTCACTGATGACTTAAGTATTTGGCTTCTTCTACTTTCTTTGGATGATTTTTACTTTTAATAGATTTGCTCATGTGGCTACAACTAAATTGCTATAGTAATGGCAGACAATTACACTCTTGGGCTATGCTATATACAACTAATCTGTACTCCAACTGAAAGCATTTATCATCTGGGAGTTACCCTTCCCGTTTGTCTTTTCCCTGTTTTTTCTGTTGTCCTTTCCTAACAAGGAGAATGACAAAAATCAGTATGGGTTTTTAACCCAGGAAATTACATTTTTAGCTCTGAGGCCTATGTGTAAATGTAAATTTCCAGCTGTTAGAACAAAGAAATAGCAAATGCGAGGCAGACGATAATATATTACCCATTGTTGGTACACAAGCAAAAATCAACTCTAAAAAATCCCCCAACTGTTCAAGTAATGAAAGCTTACTTGCTCGAGTATTTACATAGATCTGTGCCTACAGAAATAAGATCTAACTAGTTTCTTGCAATCCATGGACTCTTATTGAATCCTCCATGTTGTTTCTTCCTCTTCTGATATTAACAATCCACAAGCTAGAACATGTCTCTTCTGCTTAGCAATGCGATGAATGCCCAAAGACCATTGAGGGTCTTTACTTCTTAGCATCTACTGCATGATAAAGTCATGTGCTATCTGGAGACATCTGGATCCTATGCTATAGCACTAATTTTCAAGGCCATATTCAGCGCCAAAATGAAATCCCATATCTGGTTTCTCTGAAGTGCCACTTGACCATAAGTCTTCAAGCCCTTATGAAGCCAGTGTTGGCAAAGCTAATAAGCAACCACTCCGAGCTCCGTAAGAAATCTGCTTTCCTTTGAATTCACCAAAAACCTGAAAACCCCATGGCACATTTGCAAGTGAAATAAGGTGCTTCTTGCTGTATCTATCTTTGTTGCTTCTACCATCTTCTAAGTCTTGGGAAGTTCTGAATTAACTGTCTTGGAATGGTGAACACAAGACAGGGCCAGAGGCATGGAGGAGCATGGATATTCAGAGGATACTTACAGTTCAGATTCTCCTCGAGGGTCTCCAGCCTCTCTCCAGGTTTTACCATGTAACATCTCTCATCATCTTCTCTCTCTCATCTCACATCATCCCTCCCATGGACCTCAGATCCCCAGGAATCCTGAAAGTCCTTCTCTCTAATGTTAATACAGCAGCAACTCCCAACCGCCTTGTGTCAGGCCCATTTGTGTTTGTAATTCCTTTCACACGAGGCAATTCATTAAGGGCTCTGTTTTGATTACCAAGATGTGTGAACACAATTTTGTACCTCATCTATACAGGGTCACTCAGCTCGATTTTGACTGTGACAGTCTTTTCCCATCCTAAAGGCAAAACAGTGTTTACATTTGGTTAGTTAAAATATTTACATTGCACATTCAAATGATGCTCTTTCCCAGTGACAGGGCTCTCTGTGGTATTTCCTCCTGTACCTACTATGCAGCGGAAACAGATGATTAAGATGAATATTGTGAGTGTCTCTAAACAAGCAGACTAAGGAAATAAGCAGCACAGCTATACTACACTAACACTGCTGAACTCTGTTATAGCCATGTGGGTTGTGTAATCTGCCCAGCGTTGCTTGGAAGCCTGTCTTTTAGACCCCCAAATAAGAAGAGCTGCACAATATCTGGTATTTCAAACAGATTCTTAATTTATTGACCATTTATGATCTTGGTCAGGGTGTGAGGTAGACTAAAGCATGACAAGACGTAACTCCTGGGAGAGGAGTAAGGATGATGCTGTTTGCTGATCATCAGCCTGCCTGTGGATAAAAGCCTTGAACACCCCATGTCTGGAAGGGTGCAGAGACAATGCGGGTTGCTACCCAGCAGGACAAGACAGAAGTGAAGTTAAGAAGGAAATGTGACACTAAAGCTGGCAGGGCAAGGCCACAAAGTGATGGCACTTGTGGGAACAAGAAGACACATTGGACTCTCCTGATTTAACACTTCAGAGTTGAATAAAATATTGCAAGTGATGCTGCACAGGGACCAGCTGCACCAAGAGGTACACCAGACACACAGCATGATCCTTTCCCCAAAGGGACTGTTTGAGGCTCGTGGGAGAGAAAGAATAAGCCTATAAAACTTCACACAACAGCCCAATTCAACACACTTTAAGATGTATTTTCATCTTCATAGTAAACAGTTAATTTTGCTCAAGTACTTGTTGCTACTGAACAACAAAGGACCACCATATGCAAGCCCTTCTGAGAAACAATCAGATGTAGAGTGAAGCAAATTCTCACATGGAAACTCCGTAGCAATGCAAAATCAGGAAGAACCTAAACCCCCTGTTTCTTAGTGGGGGCATTCCTTACCTTACAGCTCCATCCACACAAGTCTTCATGCAGGCTCTCCCAGCAAGGAGAAGTGAAAACTTCTGTGCTGGAAAAAACAAAGTGCAGGTTAAGAAGCTGCTGCAAAGGCACTGCCTGTGCTTATGTCCATCACTAACTCTGCTGCATCTTTTTGTTTACAGAAACATATACAATAGATGAAAGTTGACTGTGTAAGCAAAAGCTATCTATTTTAAATTGACCTTGCTCACTTAGTGTCATACACTCCCAGAGGAAATGGGTTGTAAAAGTCACTGTATAAATGAGATGTACAGCATTTAGCAAACAAACTTGAAGCAGCGTAATTTTATGTGTGGGAGACATATTTGCTCCACTTTATTAAATGAACAGTAAATGAAACTTTGCATTTGTCAGTTAAAACACAGCAGTAAACATGAAGTAACAGACTCTACACCAGTGTACCCCAGTGTACTCAGAACAATAAATGACCAATTTTGATTTAAGGCAAAACTACATTCATTCACACATACTTTATTGCCTGGTAAGAGTGCCTATAGTAAAGCATCCACTGGAAAACGGTTGTGAATCGCAGCCTCTTTATCTATTCTGGTTCCATTGTTTATGCTTGTGCAGACAAGCTCTGATTTGTGATTTCCACCCTTGCTGGTCCCTGGTAAGCACAAGAAAATAATTCAGATGCACAGAATCTAATCTAGGGTCTCACTTCTCTCTCTCCTGGGGGTAATGACAATAAATATCTCTAATTTGACAGATACAAAAAAAACCAACTTCACAGGTCTACTTGTGTTCATTACTACTTTAAAGTGTCCTTCTTTACTGTAGCAGTGTTGTCCAGAAAGTGCCTCCCTGATGAGAAGGGCACCATTAAGATGCTGGCAAAACATGTGGTCCAGCCTCTTCCTCCCAGCCCAGCTGCCTGGCCGCAGAGCCCTCTCCTCTCTCTAGGCAAGGAGAGGCACATGGGGAAAGGCTCCATGGAGGGAAGGAACAGGCTCATTGCCTGCCTGTGCGGTGCCCGATGTGGTCCCACCACCCGGCAGGGCTGGCACAGCGGCACGAAGGAGATGCCACAAACCCCTGGCCAGGATAAACCCAGGTACTACATTTTGAGCAAGCAATTAGCAGCCTCAGGGGTTCCCACGGAACTTGCTCTGGCCACCCTGGCTTGCGGGCCCTCTGTGACAGTCACCTCACAGCTACAAAGCTGGCAGCTCCCAGCCCCCAGCTGGCTGGTTAGCAAAGCCCTGCTGGTTTTGGCAGAGGGATGTTCAGCATGACGGGCAGCGGCTGCTCCTGGCACCAGCAGGATGTTTTCCAGAGTTTCTCCTACAAGGCAATGTGTTTATTCTTTGAAACAGTTGCTCCCTAACGATTAAAATCCAACAGGAGCACAAAGGCAGTGTTGTGTGCTCCGGGGCTGCTACGTGCCATCGGGCTAAGCAGGAGGTGCGAGCTGTGTTCTCCTGAATTACACAGAGTGCACAGTGCTGCTACATCAGCAGCCTGGCAGAAGAGAATAAGGCTCTTCAGTGCACAATGGCACACTCTTCTTTTTTATGTCCCCTTAGAAAAAAATCACACCCCCTCCCCAATATCTTTCAAATGCCACTTGTGACATTAAGCACCCAAATCTGGAGTTGTGCTGGGAGGTCCCAACCACAAACCCAAAAGAGCATCAGCCTGGGCACACAACATGAATCCACAGCTCCAAGGAATGCACTTTTAAGCTCATTATCAACCCCAAACAGCACTACAAACACTCAAAAATACAGTTAACCATTACAATGGACAGACAGAGAAGAACAGCAAAGAGACCTGAAGACATGCTCAGAAAAAACACACCTTTAAAGGGGGAAAAAATAATAGTAATTTAAAAACTACGAAAAATACTGAAATAGCAAGAACACAGGAGAAATATTGGTGCAACCACATAACATCTGTCTAGCACAGTCTGTGCAATCTTAGTTATTACAAAGAGGCTGAAAAAATAAATGCAAGGACAATATTTCTTTCTGCTGAGGTATGTGGAACAAATGTTAATTTTTTACCACTGTACAGGATGCTTTTTACCCAGGGAGTACCTGCAGGGGGGAGGAACTGTCTCTGGTAATAGGAAGAAGTATTTACCTTGCCTAATGGCTACATGTTAATGTATTTCTATTAGCAAAATCCTTTTGATGTTGCATATACGTAGTCTCTTCTGGCTGGAAAAGTAAGAAAGCTGGAGCAGCAGGCTAAGTGGTCTTTTCTTCTCCTGATGGGAACATACACAGATTTTCTCATTACTGGTAACACGAACTAAGCCTGCATAACGGGGAACGGACAAACTTCAATAAACCTCTGCCACAGCACGATGCCACCATGAGGCTTTATTCTCCTGAGAAGTACAGCAGACTCCACAACTTCTCCTCTGATCTTATCACCTACATTTTAATTAATAACTGAACAGCAGCAATCGCTACCGTATAAAGATAAAAACCTTACCTTTGATTAAGAAGCCCCTGTTTGCATCGTGCAGAAGACACCAAGAGAAGCTGCCAGTGGGGTCTCAGACTCCCTCCTATTTATGCAGCTCTAGGAGTTTCTTGCCCCCTGCCCTGGGCCAATTCCGTATGCACGGCGCAGATCCCCACCTTCCCCGGCTGCCAAGCCGGCCACAGCCTGCGAACAATGCTGCCTCTGTCAGCCTGCCCAAGGAACGCTGGCACAAAGGCACATCGGGTACAGCCCTACACTTTCTTTTTTTCCTTCTTCTTTTTCTTGGAGTACAGGCTGATAAAAGCAGATGGGAGAAAAACACTGATGTATTTGTGATTAGGCAAAGCTCTGTTACATTCAGGAGGGGCAAGACGACATCGGCACAGGACGGGCACCCCAGCACCTAGAGAAGAGACAAAATCCGCGCTGGTGCGAGCGCTCCCTGCCTTGCTTCGCACATTTTTGTTTCAGATCTGTGGGTGGCTGTGTGAGCAGGCAGCCGAAACAGGGGAGGAGTTACACAAAATGCAATTCATGACTTGAAGCCCTGTCTGCCTGTTTGAGAGCAGGATGGAGAGGCGCAATCGCCATGCAGTGCCACAGCAGCGTGCCTCACCCATCCCACCTGCCACCGCCCGCCCACCCGCACCGCTGGGGAAGGCTCCCCTCCCTGCCAAGGCTTATCCCCGGCATGGAGCACGGACACCATGGCTGCTCTTGCACTGCTCAGAAACCACACTCTGGAGAGCCTCTGAGCACACAGGCTGTTCACTCCCTCCCCACAGCATTACCAGCTTAATTTTCAAGAAGGCACGATGCTTCACAATCTTAATGAGCGACTGTATGATGAGACAAGGAATGACATCCCCAGCAGACGTTTACAGCTGTCACTAGGAAGGCAAGAAGTCGGCAGCATCTTAAATCCCAGTTTTCTGCAAAACTCCCCTTGAAAATCAGAGAAGCAAAGCAGAAAGCCTTTTTAACATCACATGCCTGTATTTTTCTTCTTTTGAAAGGACTATTTGATGCAACTTCAGGTTTGTTTTCTTTCCCATTAGAAAACAAGTAGCCATCTGGCCTGGTTCCAGAGAGGATGATGATTCTCCCTGCTGAAACCAATTGGAATTTTCAGTTTAACTCAAACATTTCCAAGCCAAGCTCCATGATAGATCATAGCTGTTTCAGACTCCTCCACATTAATTATAATTGAGATCTTAAAATACTACAACTGAACAGACCAGTAAGCGATGATGCATTTTCTTCTAGAAGCAAACACCAAGGGACAGGCAGCCCTGGGGTGCAACACAATTCATTCCTGGTCCCTGATGAACCATCACAGTGTTACAGTAATTTCCCATGCAATTAGCATTAATTGGTGACTTGCTGACAATCCCCCAGGGGCCCTCTCTCACCCTTTTAAAGCAGGTCCTATCAGGTCAGGTTTGAGGATCATCAGTAGGGCCAGGCAAGCATCATTGGTGCTCCAGCCCACTGGGCCCATTTTTGCTGTGAAATTTTTGGGGAACTGGCAAGGGTCACCTCAAGCAACAATCATAGATATGGAACTTCCAGTTTAACGCATAGGAGTTTGTAACATGAGACAGCAACATAAGAAGGATATTTCTGGAGGGAATTTGTAACTGATTTCAGAAAACAACTTGTTTCAAAGCATTTCACTGCTCCAACATTATTTTCAGGAAAACTGAGAGGCAGTGTCAGTGAAGTGTAACAGTCCTGTAAGACTCTGAATCTCATACACAAAATTCAGCTGTAAATTAGCAACCACCTCTTCTAATTTTTTTCTTTAATAACAGTTCTTAAGGAAACTTCTTCCTTTTATGACAAATCCAAATATTCACAAGTTAACCTGCAAAAAGTGCAAAGAAAAAAATCTAGCTGTAAATTAGCAACCACCTCTTCTAATTTTTTTCTTTAATAACAGTTCTTAAGGAAACTTCTTCCTTTTATCTATTAAAATGATCAAGTTATTTGTCTTAAGCATCTTGCCAAATAGACTTAAGCAGGATCAGGATTGCTTTATGCAAGCAGAGCCAGAACACTCCATGGCAACAAACAAAATCAGATGTTCTTTGACAGAACATCATAAATATCTGAAACATATTTCAGAGTAGCTTCCAGGGTCAGTGTCACAGCTGACGGATCTCAAACATGTTCTGTTTTTGCTCTGCAGAATTACATAAGTAATCGCAAAAATCCATATACTTCTATCCTTTAAAAAATGAAGTGCTGAGGCAGTTACTTAAGAGTCAAAAAGATGCCCTGCATGAGAACTGCAGGGAGATCAGCCTACATGCACCATTCAATAACTAGTAAAGGATGCAACATCTAATGATAAAATACATTAAGAAATGCTTGTTGCCAGAGGCGAGCAGAATTACTTCAACTAATACAGGTCAAGTATAATCAAGAGCAATGTCCTACAAGCTAGCTTTATTCCTCCTCCTTTTTCTGCTTCTCCTAAGTTTCTCTTCTTTATGAATCCGTGGCCCTCGTAACATTTTCTTCCTTCACTGTGCAGCGCTTGGGAACTGCAACATAGTATCAATAGGTTGCTTAATGCAAAATGTCTAGTACATAGTATTCTTTGGCTTGCAGGTAATCAAGAACATTAAGGATGGTTACTTCTCTTGGGAATACTGGGTCAGGAGCAGAGCGCTACAGCCTGCCTGTGCCACCTAAACTCAAATGTAAAAACTAGAGTTCATAGTATTTACATTGTTCAGCAGATGTATAGAGATTTATCTACATATATAGGGTCTATGACAGTTTATAATTTTTTTTCTTGGAGAGCCTTCTCTCTCTGGATCTTTGCGATCCTACTTGATTTTTTTAAGGCTTTATTGCCATTTTCCCCCCACATCTATGGCATGTAAAGATCCAGCCATTATATTTTAGTCTCACATGAAAAATGAATACTTTCAGATTATTCTCACAATTATAAGTACAGAAGATAACCTCATTTTCACTGGTGTAACTTCCAGTAATTCCATTGACTTCCAGTATCTTTGGTTGTACACCATCCATCTGAGATGTCCCTCACCCCTATCTCACACATCCCTAGCTCTCAGAGTATAAAACCACAAAGATACTGCTCAGGGCAGTTTAGGTGGCAAGAGAGTTTTGTCATTCAGTACAGGGATGGATTAGGAATGACAGAATGGAAAGTTTCCAAGATCTCCTTCCATAAAAACAAGCAAGAGAAAGTAGCACAGTGCAAACTCTCGCAGGGGCAATAAGGTGCAGAATGTGTCTTCTGAGTTGCAGAGGATTATTAGATTTCATAGTATGCTGCTACTCTGAAAATGTACTAACTCTTTTACAACACACACACGTTCACACTCCTAAATTACATCCACAACTAAGAGACCCAGGGATATAACATGCAGTTTTCACAAAACATAAGGCCAAGAGTTTCTTTCTCCAATGAAGAATGTCTAGACTTAGTCACTGACACTCTATTACCCTGATAGAAAATTAATTCTTCATAAAAACAAAGCAAACTTCTTTAAGCAAATTTTGAACATCTATGTCCATACAGATAAGAGTTACACTTGTAAATGACTTCTCTAAATAGGTGTTTCATCAACTATTCAAAGATAGATGTGCTCAGCCTGCATCAGGTGATAATGAAGCCTCAACCCTTGAGATCTTAGTTAAATTTGGATTAGTTGTTGATGAAAACCAATTTGATAACTGTTTATTCTAGACCTCCCTTAGTTACACTTTTTCCATACAAACCTGTCACTACTATTCCTTTCTGCATTAATTTTTAAGAGTTACTTCCATGCAGTTTTATTTGTAGCACTGCACAGCATCAGGATATGCACATCATCATGTCCTTCCACCTGCCTGAGCCCAATGCTGGGCAGCACCATGTTCTGTCTAGAGGAGATTGAGGGACTAACCACATAATTACAATTAATGAAGCATCAGTTTTTGCTCTGGTTGGGAGTTTGTCAGTTCTGGGAAGGACATGCATACCTCCAACACGTGACAAAGACATGCACCTAGCTGTGCACAAACAGCATTTGGGCTTATGGTCTGTTCCTTGCTAAAAGCTCTTAGCTGGCTCAGGCGAAGACATCATCTATATAAGCTGCAGAAGACTTACAGCCATGTGTACTTCAATTTGGCATATTTATCATGTGTCTAAAGACCTTTCTTAGACAAGTCAAAGCCTTACAAAGATTTTAAGTGTACCAATACAACCTAAGATTAATATTATATATTACAAGAAAGCAAATTATTTTCTTAAATATTTTTAATGGAAGATGATTTGCAGCATTATAGTGATTATAAACTATTATAAATTCAGCAAAGTATAGTAATAAGAATACCTGATGTCATTTGCAATTTTCTTTCTTCTCTTTCCACCTGTTAGATTAGCACTGATAATGGAACAGAAACTTTCATCTCATCTGTTTCCAGCACTTGAACATGGCTTTTTGGTTTCCATTTGCAGTAACCAGAATGTCCAACTGTTTTTTTCACCCAAACACTTGATAGATTTGGGCTTGCTTAGTGCAGACAATCTGCTATAGTCAAGACTAAATACACATGGTTTCCTAATGCTACTCATTAGGACATGGGCGGCTATAAATGTGCTTCCTTTGACTTCAGTTTGTCTTTTATTTTTCCCTGCGGTTTGTGCTTTTTTATAAAAAAAAGAAGAAACAAATCACTAAGTTTTCATTTTTCTCTCTTCCTAATTGTCAAATTTATCCTATTTATAAGACCCAACTTTTCTAGTCAAGATCCAGAAGAGCTCTTTAGACCATTTAACAGAAGTAAAATCTTTTGAATGACCAGGGATTTTCTTATTTTTTAATCTTCTCCTACATCCTCCCACTTTTCCTACTTTCCACTCCTTAATTAAATTTCAGGTCAAAGCACATTCTTACTCATGATTTTCAAACGTTTTCAGATTTGGTAAAAAAATTGTACATTATTCTATATTGTCATAGCTAACCAGGAGAAACTCTCCTGAATTATTTGGATATTTGGACAAGATCTGATTATCTAAATTGAATTGCTAATCCATAAATGTATAAGGGAATATAATAAAAATAAAAAACATCAAATCTGATTAAAGTGTGCTCAAAATAATTGGCCAGACTATAGGATACTAGTGAACAGAGGCTCTGGAAATGGAGGTGACACCATCCTAATTAGCAAAACAGACACCAGAAGATATAAATCTATTTACGAGTCAAGGATTTAATTTTGAGATTATAAATCCAAGAGACAAAGAATGACATCCTCCTGTCATTGTTGACAAGGTGTGATAGAGCAGCTGAGAAGAAAGATACTTGTGTCACCGCTTCATCACCAGTCATGGCTGCTCTGCATCCTGCCTCTGACAGATGACTTGTTTCTGCGTCCTGATCCTGTCAGACCTGTCTGAATTATCCCAATTTTGCTGCCAGGAGTGGTGGTACCATACTCAGCAAAAGCATAAGGGATAAAACTGTTTGTACTCAGTAAGTTGCATGATAGGAAAAGTAATTATTAAGATGTAAATTCCTTTGTAGAAGCATATATTTGCACAAATTATACAAATCCTCTCACCAGAGCTACTGCTCTGTGGAAACTGTTAGATGCACATTTAAGTATTGAGTAAGTGATAGAGATATTGGTAGCACTTATGTATTCACAAACCATGGGATATTGAAAAAAAAAAAAAAAAAAGAGAGAGAGAAAGAGGAAAAAAAAAAACAACCCTAGAAACTTTGGTTAAGCACAATTAATTGAGATAGACTTTAATACTCAAAGATTCATTTCAGGAAAAATGGGATGGGATGTAGACTGTCAGCCAACAGTTCTTGGTCTCTTTGATGATCACCACTACATCCTCCACAGTGAAAAATGATTTAAAAAGCAGGAAAAACAAGGTGAACAACCTTAATCCCCTTCAAAACATAAATTTGGTTAATTATGGCAGGTATTTTTAATGCAACCAAGGCTGTTTGTGCTGTTCTCCTAACTGCCCACAGGACAAAGCAAAGAGCTGGCTGCCCATGCACGTGCCTGAAATCTAGCAATACTGCCCAAAGTTTTAACTACATTACTGGTATAAAAAGGAAAAAAAAACACAACAAAAAGCCTAAAGAAGCTGCTGGCACCTCAAATTCATAGAAGCAGATGAACAACAGATCAGTAAAAGAAGGTCCTTCCAGCTTTTTTCTGCTACTGTTGTGTTGCTTTTTGCCTGGACTGCACACTTCCTGTAAGAAATCAGACCTAGTTTTATATCTAATATTATTTTATCCTTAAATATTTTGGTCTCCCTGGGCCATACTGACCATGGATGGGTTAGCATATATCTAGAAGCCTCTCCCAAAGTTGGTTCATCTGGACTGAAAGAATTTAGGGAGTAATAAAAAAAATAATAAAAAAAAATAATCTCACAAGTGTCTGATAAAGTCAGGCTTACACAAGAGTGCTGAGAATCTGGGCCCTGCCCTGATTTTCAAGTATACTTTCAACTCCATGGCACATCTGAAGCAAACACTTCTCAGGGTGAAGTGGCCCAGTAAGCCCAAGGTGCCTGAACACCATGGGAGCTCTCTGAAAGCTTTGTTTGTTTGGTTTTTGTTCAATTGAGCAGCTAGAAATACACCTGAACTATTTAGAGAAGTTGCAGTCCAGGAAAGCTCATCTGCACTGCAAAAAGCCACTGAAGCAGAATATTCAACCCCTTTTCCACTTGCTCCCAGCAGCAGTAACTACAGTTGGAAGTGCAAAAATTAAACCAAATAAAAATTACCAATTCCTCCCTTCTTGGTTCATGAAGGTTTTTCCTTGTTCACAGAGTACAGCTGTGACAGAAGCTAGATCTGTTTTTTGGTTGTGTTTTCTTTTCTACAGCTAACAACATCATTAAAACTATCTTAAGCATCCATCAATCACAGCCAGCAAGCAGGGGCTCAGCCTTTGGTGTGCCTCCACTCAGCCAGCCTTTGCCATTGTGCAAGCCAGAACCTGCATTGGAGCCTTTACCCTGTAATTAAGTAAGTCTCTACAGGACCACGGCTCCATAAAGCAGGCAATGCCAAACTGAAGCTGCTGAAACAGACCCCCACCAGCAAACCTTCACCTACCGTGATGCCTTCATTTCACCATCCCTGGAGGTATTGAAAAGATGAGTAGATGTGGCACTTAGGGACATGGTTTAGTGGTAGACAGACTTCGCAGTGCTAGGTTTATGATTAGACTCGACGATCTCAAAGGTCTTTTCTAAACTAAATGATTCTCTAATTCTGTGAGTTTTGCTGCTACCTGCCATTTGTGGGCCATCACCTATCATCTTCCTCCTGTGTGGGAGGTGGCAGATGAAGGGGACTGATAGACAGTGAGTGCAGAGAATCACCACTCTGACCAATGCCCAGACAAGGAGGACTCCACAGAACATTTGTCTCTGTCTTTGAAAAACAAAGTTTTATATCACTCTGCAAGCCAAAACTGAACACAATGCTTAAGGAATCCTACAAAAACTTGTGGATGATGATGGTTTTTTTGATCTTTCAATGTGAAGTCTGTAATTTTTACAGAAGTTGCTAAGACACCCAGTGGGTTACCAGAGCCCTATTCACCACCTCCAGATTCTGTGCTGCACAAAATACACTAGCCAAGACAAGAAACAGTATCACCTATGCCAATTTATTGAACTGGGAGAGATGCTAGAATAAAACCCTAGATCAGAGATCAGAAGGGGCATTTGCTTAACCAAGCAAGCTTTGCCATAAGATGTAATCGCACACTGCAGAGGATCCCATTAGCCTTCCTTTAAAAAACCCCCACACTTACCCAAATCCTGAAATTCTTGTTCTGTATTTGCATTTAAACCGTGGAAATCGTATGGGCTCCCGCATGTGTTTCTTCCCACTCCAAAGCAGCCAGACAGGGATGTGAGAAAAACATTTTCTATAAAGCTTGAAGAGAGATGAACAAGCAAAGAAGCCCCTATGTGCCTATCCCCCAACCAAAGTATGCCCCCCTGGGCCTTATACTCAGAGCCTGGCTTTCACAGAGCTCCCTTCCCTGAGAACAGGGAAAGCAGAAGCTGGGCAGCCAGGAGGGCAGTGCTCCTGCCAGCACCTCCACCACAGCTAGGAAGCGTTCCTGGAAAGCTCCATGCCATGTTAGAATAGGGAGCAAGCCTGGTGCTCCTCATCTCCACTGTCCTGCCATCTAGGACAGCCCCAGAAGAGAGGGCACCCTGATTTGAAGATGCTATTTACTGCAATACAGAAACTGGCTTTGAATAAACAGGTCTTTTTTTCTACTAAAAATAACCTTCCCTAGCTTGATTCCTTCCCAACAGTTAATGCATTTCATTACAGTTTTTCTCCTTTTTAATGCACATTCCTCCCTCCTTGAGAAAGGCACAGGAGCAGCTGCAGACAGCTGTGCACATCCCCATTGGGACCCTGACTGCTGCCTCTGAGACATCAGTGACAGTCCTGCAGGGATGGAGAGCACCTTAACTTCAGACAAGATCACCTGCTGCTGTGGGAATCCGGGCAGCCTCACAGCCAACAATCACAATCAAGTCAATTCATGCAGGTCTCTTGATTTTTTTACTTGCCCAATTTTATAGAACAGAGAGAAAATAAACTAAACTAAGAGCAGGTCACCTCACATGTGTAGCCCCCTAAAAACTAAACCACAAACATTAAGAATGTGAAATACCAGCCATATGGAGCTTCTCCAAAAGATCCAAGTAGCACAGAGATACAAGTGGGCTGGTGGATATGCCTTCAAAAATTGCAGTTCTTGCACACACTCTGAGAACTCTCTTTGCCTGTCTTTATTAAGCAGCTTTTTTTGGTGGGGTTTTGAGCAGGGTTTTTTTTTCGTTTATTTTATTTTTTTAAGTTCAGAATTTCCATTCATTCAAAATTCTAATTGAAAAAAAAAAAAAAACAACAAACAAACCCAACTTATTTGTCTTCTGTTTCATGAGCTTATGACCAAGAAAAGCTCCATGCAAATATATGAACATGTTAGGCAGTCATTTTAGAGATTTGCTCATCTACATAGGAAGCCATTCTTTGCATGAACTTAATGTTGTGGGTAAGCCTTGAAGTGCTTTGGCCTTTATATTGCTTCTTACTAATTTAATAAAAAATGCCAATACCTTGCTTTTTAAAAAGTAAAATACTCACTAGGGGGTATTTGGGGCTTTTAACAAAATTTAGCACAGGGGAGAGCATAAAAGAGTAAGTAGCTGAAGTTACTCTTCCAGATAACGTACATATTATCCCCCAGTATAGCTGCACAAACAAACCCACTGTTAACAGACAAAAAGACAAGACTAGTTAAGGGCAAATGTTACCTGTGACCGGCCACCTACAACTTCCGCTCAGTGCTTCTGCTCTTCAGCCACCCTCTGCTGCAGCTACATCCCCATCCTTTCGCTGCCAGCTGCTCCAGCCCTCTCTTGCCAGCAGTGTTAGCAGTACCACTCACAGCACTGGGTATCGCCTACTTGACTCATCACTGAATCAACACAACTCCCCCAGGCACACAAAAGCAACACTACATTAATGCTTCAGCTACGCTGCAAGAGCATCTCCTAAAACATCCAGAAATCACTGCAAATGACCATGGCTTTGTTCTGGCTGCACACTGGTCAGGAGGTGGTTAAAGCGAATGGCAGAACCCACTAGAAATAATTTGAAAGACTGCATTCCCATCGTGTTTGTCGCTTGAAATCCCATTTTTGCCTACTGCTGTGCAGCCCTCATGAGATCATTAGACATGCTTTGGCTTTGTGCAGGTGGAACAGCCCAGAAACTGATCCAGCACACAGGAGCACCATGGCCTCACCTGCTAGGAGCCTGCAGGACCACATCAGACCTTTATTTCTCCAGACACCTGCCTGCCCAGGATGAAGGTTTTACCACAATTACTTTAACTACATTCTGTCCCATGCAAGTGTGCAGCCAAAAAAAAATTAAACCCTGCTCTTGACATCGTCTTTTCAACAAAGATGGAGTTCAAAGGAACCACTTCTCCTTCACATTTTTATTTTCAGCTTTATCATTTCAATTTGCTCAAGACTGCTTGCTACGTCTCATTCCTATTTTGGTGCTAGCCTTAGAGTAGTCATACGTGTGATTGTTTTGACATCCTGCTATCCTCAGTTCTGCCTTAATGTAAAAAAGACACGAGCAAAAGCCCAAGCCTTCAATCTTTAGACTGCAGTAAATTCAGACACTCCCAAGTGGGTAAAACTAGGGAGGAAATTTGCTTTGTGAACAATTCCCTTTAAAAAAGCCTGGTAAGGAGCTATTTAATGGTGTTAAACTTTTGTATCTCTTAACCACGCAACTCTCTACTGAAATCGGATAACGTGAATTAAAGTACCGGAAAATGAAGTGGCTTAAGATTATACACAGTCAGTTGGGCTTTCTCTAAAGAAACGTTACACGGACCTTTTACAGCTGCAAAGCTGAGTTCCTAGACAACGAAAGAAGCAGCACGGAGCAACTGAAGGCTCGTGTCAAAGGACAGCAGCAGGCAGGGTCCTGCACAGTGGGTCTGCATTGCAACCGTGCTCATACCCTCAGCATATAATAGGCCAGGAGTGATAAACAGGAATGAATGGGAAGATTAATTCCTGGTGGCTTTTAAAGCTAACAGTCATACCATCGGGACAGCAACATCAGCCAAGACATCTTCTTCCCCATGGCTAGGTTATTCCCTGCTCTGAACTGGGACCTTGACTCTGCAGTGTCACAAGGAGGACCATCTTGCAAACACTACAGATGAGGAGGCTTCAAAGAGCTGAATGTAGAAAATATATAAGAATGCAGCACTCTGTGTGTTGCTTGAGAATATCTGATTCTGGCCATTCAACCAGCCCATCATTTCTCCATCATCAGGAGATCATCATCTCCATCATCATCCATCATCATCATCCACCCGCAGGCCTGTGCTCCATGGAGCACTGCAGGAGGGTCAGGCAGTTGGGAAGAGAAAGATGGATCTTTGAGCCTTTGGAATGATAGAGGCTACTCAGGATAAGCAGGTTAGATGGGTATCTGTGCTAAACCAACAAGCTGTGAGACCAATGGGCTTGATGGCTAGGCTGGACGGCTATCTGAGATTTGCCAGGCTGGAGCTATTTGTCCAGTAGCCTTCCAGACAGTTTAAGAAAAAGTACTCTGAAACAAGATTAAATATCTTTCCACTGGAACAAAAGTTCAGAAAGCTCATAATAACCTTGAACCAGTTTACTTTCCCGAGTGAGATCCAGCTTCTGTCTGGTCAATGCTCAGGAGCTCCACAAGGCCAAAGCTTTCAAGTCTCTCATGGAGCCTTGCTGTAAATCTTAAAACAGTGGAATGCTGAGTTCAAATAATCTCATTCAAATAAACTTCATTCACTGAAAGGAGCAAAAATGAAAACAAAGAAGTTACACTTGAGATTCTTGCAATCACTGCCAAAAAGTGGAACCTACCATATGAGCTGAAAAATTCAAAATGTAAGAGTTGAAGAGTGTAGGAAGAAGTAGGTTAAATCAGAGCAAAGATACGTCTTACAACAGAGCTATGAAAGGAACAGTAACGAGAACTGGTAAAAACATTGGCATACTTCAAAAAAGTAAAAATAATAAAAAGACGTAGTTACAGGTAGGAAAAGAAAAACATCTGTAAGGAAAAAAATAAAGCAACTTGGACATGAGAAGTTGTTTTGTTTTGTTTTAAATTATACAGCTTCCTATCTGCTTGTGGTCAGCAAAGAAGCCCTGATCCATACCAGAAACCTTCAGTCTTCCACTGCGCAACCACAACCAGCTTTGGCTCTCCATATGTCACTGGAAACGCATCTGAGCAAACCATGCAGCTCCACATGGAAAGCAACAGTGCACCTCTGGGGCTCCAGCACCCAAAGGAAAATACTCTTTAATTTCAGTCCTGAGCTCACCTAGAGGCTTAGCACAACAATCCACACCAGCCTATAGAAACGTGTGTCCCTCCTGGGTGTTGCAGCCCAGCGTGGTACCTCACGGGCAGGAGGCGGCGTTGCCGCCATCCCCCGGCATGGCCTCAGGACCACAAAAGCTCTCAGGCTGACTGCGAGGGAGGGATCACCAGAGGAGAAAAGTCAGGAAATGCAGGGAAATTGAGACAAAATGTCCCTCCACACAAGGACCTTTTTAAGCCGAATCAGTATGTTTCAATTTTTTTTTATCCTCTTCACCCCACGTGCCAATACCGTGATCCCTTCCAGGCTGAGCAGATCACTGCGGCATCAATATTTGTAGAGGAGGTCCTGAAGAAAGTTCATTTATTTTTCAGCATTATTACAGTTAATTGGAAACATCTGCTACAAATATCTGCATGCCAGAAGCATCGCAATCTACTAGGCAGTCTCTGCAGGAATACCCACTCTGTCCTTTCTGGATAGGTTTTGCCAATGGCATCATTATTGTCAAAGAAAAGACACCATAAGACTAATTGACCAAATGTGGAGTTTAAATTGTCTCTGCTCATTTTCACACAAAGTAGTAACATATGTTGTGCTGTCACAGCTGTGAAAGATATTTTCATCTCCCCATTTGGCTTTTAACTGCTTTCTTGCAGGGAAGCAGGTCAAAGAGTTTTGGGAATGCTGCTCCCTTCTGACACCCAGTAGCATTCTTAACTTAATGCAGAGCTGCAGTGAGAATATTCAAGTACATGTAATTAACATTATACATTTTTATTGAGATTAATGTCAATATATTACATTAATATAAGTACACAGTTTAATGTAACATGAATGTTAGCAATTTGTGTAAGTATTAACTTGAATAAAAGATAATTATTTGAATGTCCAGTGGAGAAAAAAGTTCCTGTGGGAATAGCAGACAGTCTAAGTACAAAGTATTTGTAAAACCCAATAAATATACTTGTTGAGACCTACTGAACATCTGGGCTGGAACTTAGAAACATGGGATTTCTAAACAGGTTGTCAAAGATAATGAAAAACTTAAGCACAGTCTGGACTTTCTAAATATTATCATCCCTCTGTCTCACTCTGCTCTAATTTTCTTTTAAATAGGATGAAATATGAGATACAGCCATTTATACATTACATACAAATATGTAAAAAATGTGAATAATTACATAAAACCAGAATGTCAACTTATTTTTGGTTTAGGGAAAACGATGAAGACATTCACATTAAGGATGAAAGTGTTATATCTCTAATCTCTAATGAAGACAGACCAAACCAGATGTCTATACTATAGAGCTTACCCACAACAGCTGGGGACATCTTACTGGCTGTACAAGGCAGCATGACAGAAAAACTTCTTTTAAAAGGTAAGGAGTAATAACTCAGAACCTCCAAAACCATCTTTGAAACAGATGCTCTTCCCTGAGATGTCAGACTCAAAAAGTTTGTTCAGGGAGGAAAAAAAAAAACAAAAAACACAACAAAAAAAGTGTGAAATTTGGAACCAGATTTTATTTAAAATAAATTACTATGGGTAAATTTTTCACACAGATGGCCACTATGAATTCTAATCTCAAACCAGATTAGAAACAGATTTCCCTTTTACATGAAAAGCAGAAATCAATCTTCTGTAATACAATCTTCTTAGATCGTCTCCCACCCGAAGGGAAAGAACAGCCACAAATTTATCTTTGAACAGTGTGGGAATGGACATTTTTTTGTCGACAGCATTAAGAAGTTCCAAATCATGGTGAAGGAACTTGCACACATCCATAGACAGAAAAAATGAACTGTGAAAAGCAGAAGATCACGTAATGTCTGGCTATGTATTTTCATTTGGCAAAGTTATGATGCTGATAGTAATAATACAAAAATAATGCGGCCTCTGACTGAAAGAGCAAGTATTCCCTTATTCCCTGAAACAGAACAGTTCCCATATGACATTATAACTGCAGCAGTAATTAGGATGTGAACTTTTGTGCCATCTCATGTAATGAGTTTATGAGGACCAATCATCACTTCATCTCCCAAGTTTGTATAAGCTAGTTTGTATTTCTTTCAACTTTCTTCAAGAAGAGGCAGTCATAAGGCTGGCAGTGACTATCACCTGCATTAAATTCAAAAAATATTAAGTGAATAAACCCATGAACCTCAGTGTTCAAGTTAAAGTTCAATACTGGTTAAGTAGGATTCTTGAACCCTCACCATACTGCTATACAAAAAGTAATACAACTGCTCTACAATTTTAAGGCATCATCAATCAGAAAACTATACAGTGAAGTGTGTAGTCCCTGAGCACACTCATATGTCTTTAAGCCACAAAAAATAAAATTACTCCCTTTCCCTCATTTGGACTGTGAAGCAGCTTTCTCTCAGAGAAGCAGTGGGTTTGGTGGACAGTGCCACAGATTGCTCTGTCCCCTCTGGGAAAGCCCTGACCAAACTTTTCTGGATTCACTGCAGAAATGCAGAAGCTGTACTCACAGGAAGGTGGGAGATGTGCCATTTCTGTTGGTATTAAACCGACCTAGATGACGGAAAGAAAGGGGAAAATTGCACATTCTTGTTTGTAGCATCAAGTTGCTTTGGATTCTCACATTTGCTGGCTTGCCATGCTGCACGTCTGACACAAAAGACAATCTTACTCTCAAAGCAGAGTAAATCAGCAAGTAAAATTCTTGGAATAACAACAGTGAAATCTGCTCCATACTTTCCTAAAAATGCATATTAAACCCTCTTCAGCCATGAAAACTTGATTAGTGTTTAGTATATTTGGAACAAATAGACATTCCTGTTAAGGGTAAACACTGTAAGCATGGAAACTGGGTGAGAGTAATCTTAAGAAAAAAATGAAGCAGATGTTTCATGATATGACCCTACTAAGGACAACCATTGTGACGGCTGATCCAAAAAGCAATCTTCATGTGCCCTAAGTGGACTAAATTCCACTTTTCCCTTGCATGACAGTAAAGGAAACATGAGCATTAGCATATGAATGGACAACACAAATGGCTGGATTCCCTGTGAAGTCTTCTGCTTTCTCAAGACTAGAGAGAAGACAAATCATGACACATGCTTTCTCCTGAAATCCACAGAGCACTACCAACCTCAGAGGACCATATACAAGGAAGGGACACAAGCAGTGACAACAGTGGAGACAAAACTGCATCAATGGGGACCTGAGCATCACAAGCGTGGTCCTGGCACGGAGGGCCTGCCATATAGCTGCCATCAGACCCCAGGTCCAGCAAAACACCTGCATGTCCTCCTTTCATGCCCAAGCTCCCTCTTTCACCTGTCCAAGGTCCTCTCCCAATGGTGGTACTTAAGCAGCAGCAGCACCACCCTTCGCTCAGAGCACCAATGGCACAACTACATTATCTAAATAGAGCACCTTTAGGCAGCACGTGCCACTGGCAGGTGGCATAGCAGAGCATGAAATAGAAGGTCAACAGGACCAAAGAGACAATTTAAGAGCTCCAGCCTGCCTTTGGGAAGGCAACCAGGTAAACAGGGGATGCAGCACTTACTGCACTGATTCAGCACTCAACTCTCATCTCCTGTACCTTAGCTACCTAAAACTCACTCCAACCCCAAACCTTCTAGTAACTTCTGGGTTTCTTCCTGTCTAATGCCTGTCTGCATGATTTCAACCCACTTTTCCACAGGGAAACTTCAACAGGTATTGGGGTCCTCATCCTGGGAGATATTCAAAGACCATCAAGTCCTGGACAACTGCCTCCAGGTAGCTCTGCCTAAACAGATGGGTTGGACCAGATGAGATCCAGTAGTCCTTTCTCACCTCAACACTTCTGTAATTCTCTGAAATTGCTGAATTTTCCTTCACAGCAGAAGTAGTCCTCCAAGAGGGAAAACTCTGTGCTGTAGGAAGAAGATTTTCTATTTCTCCACAGGCAGGTCAATAATTAGGTTAAGCTCATGAATAGTGATCACTAATTATCAAAACTTAAGCAGAAACTCAGCAATGTTCCCACAACAGCAAAGGGCCTGAGATGAGTGGATGCAAATTATGACCTCCCTTCAGGAGATGCAGGGTTTGCTGTCTCCTAAGTGCTTCCCCTTCCTGCTGCACTGCAGCTGCATGCACAGAACGTGTCCTCTCTCGCGCTGCCTGCAGCGCGCAGACACGCACCCCGCCGGGCGCTGCTTCAGGCACGCAGGAGCAGCAGGCAATTTAATTAAAACAGTCACACATAGAGAGGCATTTGCACATCCCATTCCTCAAGAGAAACACCTTAAATAAATACAGGAGTCTAGGACTGCAAGAAAAATCCCAAACCCCTTCTATCAACTGAAGAAAATCCATCCTAGAGCTGTTCTCTATTATTACCTTTGATGCTCCAGAAAAGGCCTGTCACAAACCGCAGAGGTAACTGAGGACTGTCTTCTACTGCCTGGCCTCACTTCACCCATGGTTTGTTCACTTTCCTGGTGCCCGCTCTGTAATTTAACCTCAAATTTAGCTCTTTTCACTCCCTGGTGTTTACTCTCATATATTTACCTTCCTGAAGACAGCAGTATCTCAGCCTCTGCTTTTATCTGAACTAGCCAAGGTTTTTACAGTGCCTCCTGGTACAAGACGTGATCCATCACCCTCCCAATGGTTCTGCCAGGCCCTCTCTGAGCCTGCTCCGGAACTCATCTTTCTTTTACGTGAATGGTGCACATTGTTCTCACTGTACTTTGTTAACACTTCAAAATATGTTGTTAATGCTCTTTCCTACCAGAAATACCTCACCCACTATCCTCTTGGCATGCATTTATCTCATTAACAGCAGCATCGTACTGGTAACTTAAGCCTAGACAGTATAGGTCCTAAAATCTTAGATCTACAATGAGCCACAGATCTAAGATCCTGGTCCTAGTTACCATAATACAGCTGTATTTATTTTTTTCCTGTTTTTCAGCTGATGAATTCCCAGCTCTCAGACTAAATGCAGATGATTGCTCCCTGAAAGCATGACCTTGGGCTTTGCACAATTCCTTTTCACGCTATATATATTACACCAACTTGGAAAAAACCCCAATCTTTTCTGTATGACGTTATGATCCTTTCCTGAAATGTCAGTGACTCTTACCTTTAAGTCATTTGTAAATTTGTAACTCCACTACTGCTTATTTGTAAGAATGATGAGGAGATATTAAACATGTTTGATCTCCTTTGAGGAACTTAATTAGCAGCCTCTCTTTGGCTCAATGCTTCCCTTTAAAGAGTAACGTTGCCATTTCCTCTTTACTACAATCTCTACCTATTTAAAATTTCTTCTGTAAATCTTCTTTTTTCTCTTACCATATTAATAAACCTCCATGTGGGCATCATATTCAAATTCTTTGTCAAAATCAAGATGAATTACAGTTACTGACTTTCTTCAGCAACAGAACTTTAGAAGATGAAACAGCTACTGTCGGCACAAAATATTTATTAATTTTTTTTTATTCTATCCCATTTTCCATTTGCTTCCCTGACTTTTTAATCTTGTTCAAAATTTCCTCTAAAATATTACATACTCTAGAAGTTGACCATTGAGGCTGTTATTTGCAAAAATCCACTTCCCCTGGCTCTATCTCATTATTTGAAGTAAAAATTTTGCATTCCTCATTCTCTTCTCCCATTGTTCAACAAATTAATTAGAAACTCTGCAATCTTATTTAACAATGTATGTGTTTCCAGAGAGAAGCATAAATGGTTTTAGAAGTAGAATTTGATGACGTCTCACTGCTAGTCTCTGGAAAAGAAGTGCTGGATATTATATTGTCCCTGAAACTGCACTGCTGTTCTTAATGTCATACTGTACTGATGTTGGTTTTTTTTAATAGCTAACATGGGAAACACGTGGTCTCTCTTTACAGAGGCCTCCCAAATGAAACCTAAAATCAAATACCTCCCCATCACTTAATTTAAAAGGTTAAAAAGGCCAAGATTCTCTTAATCACCAAAGGACTTCTCGAGTTCTCAATAAGGAATTTAACTCTCTCATCTGGAGTAAACGTGTGTAATGCAAATGGCATTCAGAAATTCAACTGCACTTTGGAAATAAACCCACTTTTTACAACTGTTATTTTAAACATCATCAGAGTCTGGAAATGAAACAAAGCTTTGTCTCATTGACATATCCCTGCATTAACATGAACTTCAACAAATGAGTTTAAGTGTTTTCAGCCGCCAGCTGTGGAACTCTGCTGTATGTTCTGCTGCAGGCCAGCCCAGAGTCTTATTAGCAACACTCTGCTAATACTATGAACAAAGATGTAATTACAAGCATGTACATATGCAGACAGATTTGCAGAAAAGGGAGAACTAATGTGCATCCCCAACTGATACCTTTATTAACTCATTCTCAGGAGCAGTATCATATACAGTGTTCATGTGAGGTTAATGTATACCCCACACTGTGACCTTTCATGCTAAATTTAATTGCATCCCTACCAAGGCTACAGAAAAATGATAAGGTGCACATGGATTGATTTTCTTCTTTGCAGACCACAAGAGCTCATTTCAACAGAACCTTGCCATTAAATTTACGGCGCATCAGAAAAAGAGTTTTAAATTATACACACCCTAATCTATTTTTTTGAAACTGTTATGTCAAAGACTCTCCATCATAAGCCACAACATCTCCATTTACCTCTTCTGGAAACCCTCTGTACTGCATACAGCATAATCCTTCCATTGCTAGCCTGCTTAAAACTTGTGTGTGACGCTGTCAGAGCCCTACTGCCAAGCTTTAAAAAGCACTTTTAGGCATTCTTCCCTGTAATCTTTGGGGACTTCAGTAACTACAAGTCAGGAGAAAATCAAAGTAAAAAGAAAAGACAGGTCATCATGAATCTAAATGCAATGTAAGCTCACAACAGACATTTCGATTGTACATACACAACACATTTAGCTCTGCAAGAATTTTACTGTCTCTTCTTAAATAAAGCTGGGTTGAGTGTCTTTATGAACACATCAGTGCACAGTGAACTATGTGAACTGGGAAATTTTGCTATAATATTTTATGAACTATGATTGCTGGATAATCTAAACTTTATTTTCTTTGATGCCAACTTAAGATTTATTGCTAATTTTTCATTGGTCTTTTAAATGAGTGATTTTATGCTATTTTCAGTTATTCCATAGTGACATTGCACTTTCCACTAAAAACACCCACAAGGAACTTTGAGACACATGTTTGTTTAAAGCAGATGAAAGTAACAGCCAACCACAGTGGGGTTTCAGAGCTTTTTTACAGAGTTGATGGCAGGCATATTCTGTTATTAATATACAAGGTTTTTAGCTGTTAGAGTCATCATCACATTCAGAACAACTCTTCTACATTAAAATACTGAAGAACACTGAGAACAGCTGAACCATCACTTGGATCAGCTGCATTTAGAGGAACAGAAACTTGGATAAGCCCCAAATTATGGTAGACCTAACATCTCATTTGCCAGCAAATCATTTGTATCAGAAATGACTTTAAATGACAATACTAAAATTAAATTTGTCCCATGTTTAACATGCACATTAAAAATAAATCCTTCAATGCCATTCACTGAGGCTCAGATGGGGATTGACAAAACGACCATGTGGTTGGTCACAGCCCACCCCTCATCAATATCCCCGTCTTAGATCATCTGCAATGGCTGTGGAATCAAGGCTGAATCTATTTGCTCAAAAATTCACGTTTGCAGCTCTGCTCTTTCCTTGAGTCTCTGATGCACCAAGGTACTGGGAATGCCATTGGGAGCTTCAGAAAACAGAACTCTGGGTAGACTGGGATAGTCTGACCTATGAGAGTTTTTGTTGCTTTACCCAGACTCTATTATTCCCAGCAAGGCTGCACCCGAAGCAGTGCTGGAACCCCCTGAAGCCTTTAATCAACTGGACAGCCCTCCAGAAAGCAAGCAGAGTGGCCGCAGCAGGCTGTGGAGGACTTTGAGCAAGGAGTCAGTGCTGTAACAACATAACCTCACAAGAGCCCGTTGTGAACCTAATTCACAATTTCTCATTTAATTCATTAGAATGGAAGCTCAGTGTGAACAACTCCATTAAGACAAAGATAGAATTAGCCTCATCACACATGCAGCAGCATATGCCTCTTTCAACATGCGCTGCAAAACAGATACTGAATAGAGAACAGATGATTTTTAACTTCCTATTCTGACTACTGGTAAAGAAGAAGTCTCAAAACTCTCCATATCTTCATGTAAATTACTCTATTGCAAAGATAAATATCAAAGTTATGTGAGATGCTAGATACGTAGCTAAAAAGGCTTAAAAGAACAAGGAAAAAAAAAAACCCAACAAAACACCTACAAAATCTCCAAAGACAAAAAATAAACAGCAGCTTATTTGTGTTCCCAGGAAAGCCTAAAGCCAAACATTAGCATTTTCTTTTGGAGGCAACTTTCTGCATATTGAGAGCCAGCTTAAATAAATGGCTGTCTTTTCTTCTTAGAACACTGGAGCAGCCTGCAAATGTTTTTCTCCTTTGAGAAAATAAACATGAAAACCAATACAGGAAGCACTCCAGGCAGAAGAAATTAAAAAAACTTACTATAACTATAACTGAGATTTTGGCCAGGCAGAAATGCATACAAAATGCTGACAGGTGAAAGTGTCTGCCAGTCGTCCTTCAAGAGCAAAAATCACAGAAATCCACCCCTGTCGTTATCTTGCTGATTTCCTTTCCCACCCTTCATGAATTGTATATGGTGTTTCATACTTATTCCCATACTTCTCTCTTAATCTTGCCTTAGCCCATCCCCTGGCCCCCCAGGGCTCTTCTTTTGTATCCCAAAAGCCTCAGTTGAGGATTTGCTGGTATCCAACATGAGAGGTTCAGGGGCTCCAGTCAGCTTTGGGCTGCAGTAATTTTTTCTACTTAGGCCTGAAGGGAATGTACCTTTCCTTCCTTGCTAGATAGTGAACAGTCCTCTTCCCGTAGGCAAACGAATTATCTTCTGTTATTTGTAAAGACACTCAAATAACATCCTTGTTTACCTTTATAAACCTCTTTGTCCTGTCCCTAGTCTAGTTCAGGGAACTGAGCCAAAGGTATTGCAGGGTGAACAGGAGCAAGAGCCTGAACATGGAAGAACAGCCCTCAGAAACATGCAAAGGAAAACATGGAGACAGTCACTGAAGTCTGAGTTTGGGCTAAGATAGCAGCAGCAAAATGGATCTCAATAAATACCTTCGGTGAGCATTTTCATTTGACTCATCAAAACCACGGTTTTCTGCCTCCAGGGGAGGGTGCAACATGTACTCATTACTGACTGTTTGTACAGATCAACACTGCCGCTGCTTTTATTCCCCCCCTTACACGAGGTATTTCATGATCAAAGTATTGAAATCAACACTGCCAAAGCAACATTATTTGAGCAGTCAAGTTAAGCATGTTTCAAGGATCAGATTTTAATGAGGTTTTTTGGCATGAATACAACAAGCATTTCAACACAAATATAGCTCTGCCCAAGCAAAGTGAAGGGCTTTGCTCATGTAATTAGCATCTACAAGAACAACTATTTATAGGAATCAAACAAGTCATTAAATATTTATTAGATTATTTCATAAATAGACTAATTAGTTCTGAAAAGCTGCTTTCTTAAACTATATGACCAATATGTAATAGGTTACCCTTTGCTTACCAGTTTTCACTGAAATGAAACCTGTGAATCTGACACAACTCCATTAAAATCAGCAGATCACTGGTCAAATCTTTGCAGGTGGTATGTGAAACTCAATACAACCAAAAGAAAACCAGTGTACTGCCATTCTAGTCCATAAGGCTGCAGACAAACTCACATCTTTAACTTGGTCAGCACAACCTCAGCTGTTCCATGTGCATCAGCATACAACTTAGAGAACATAAAGCCTGCTAACTTGCTGGGTCCTTCTGAAAACAAGAACACATCCACTGCTCACACAGGTTAGTTTCAATTACCAAAGCTGGCTGTAAATTTACCAAATTTGGGTTGAAACTGAAGGTGACTGAAATGTTTTGCAGTCATTTGTCACTTCCTAAGAAACCTGATGTTAAAAACATATCCCAGATGTGGGTTAAAATTTCCAGATGAACAGAGAGAGCTGGAGAGGTGTTCCTGACTAAAAGCTGCTGACTGCCTGCATTAAACAGAATTTGCCCGGGATATGTCAGACAAGAGACCTGAGACTTGTTTCTTGGTGCTACAGCAAAGGGCCTGGCCAAAATATACTTGCCTGTTCTGGGATGAATTTTTCTCCAGCTTGTTTCATTAAAATTTCTAAAGTCCCAGTTTTACTTCTGTATGAAAAAAAAAAAAAAGGCAACCGCGTTTTTATATCTAGCATTTTGCACCAAAATACATTTGGGAGTTTGACAAGACACAGACACAAGCAACCAGGCTTCCAGTTCATCTCCTGAACTATCAATGCACAACAGAACCTTAATATGAACTTTGCATAACATTAAATATAAAAGTTTCTGCCATATTTCAGATTGCTTTTTTTTCCTGTGCATTTGCTTCATTCAGAACCACTTTAAACTTACTTATCAATAAACTACACAAGGAACAAGGCAACTGACATGGTAAAACCAAACCTAACACAAAAAGTCTCTAACATACACAGCAGAAACAGCCAATAACTACAAAAGCACTATGGAAAGAATACAGAAAATAAACTGAAGCTATGTGAATATTTTCAAGACAACTCCTGAAATTATTATATCAATTTGGATTTGTTCTTCTCTCATCACTTTTCCATCTTGTCAGAAAGTAGTGCAAAAACACTGCAATCAGTTCTCTCTTGCTAGTCTGGATTGATAGATTTATGTTAACTGAAGCCATCTTCACAAAAACACTCCTTAGTATTCTTCTGTATGACTTTTACTGAGGATGAAGTTCTAAACACAGAGATAAAGTAAAAATACACTGTTTTTTTGGTTTTTTTCCAGAGAAAATTTACCTTGTAGCACACTTTCAGCAGATGTCACAATAAGGTCTGATTACTCCCAGTGGCTTTGATCTTGCTAACATGTGGTGGCTCCTGATTGAAACAAGTGACCTCAGGAGGACTGGGAGGGAACAGAGATCACTGAGCGCAGAAAAGGTCTCCTCACATCAGACATGTTTTTTCATACTCTATTTACTTTCAGGCTGGATTGTGTGAAGAATCAAATCTCTGCAGTTCCAGCTAATGGGATGGGAGTTATCAGTCCCTCAAAGGTTCCTGCTTCTTGGGTTGCAGATAGGACTGCAGGATACCTGCTCCTGCCAAAACCCTCTTGGTCCTGGTGGGGAATGCTGAACTTCACCTTGGCTCTGCAAGAACACCCAACAGCAAAATAACAGAAAGGCAACTAGCCAGCATATTGCTTTCAGCTTTCAGATGGGGAAAAATTAGAAGAAAAAGCCTTAGCCAACATAAGTTCATTTTGTAGTATCTGCCACTTCTTTCAACAGCATGAACTAAGCCCAAACGAGCATCAAGTGATGAATGAGCACCTTTCCTGGCTAAGGGCTGAGTTTAGATCATGGGATAGAAGCTAACAAGAAAAATAATTGAAAATTAAGCACCTGTTGACATTTACCAATATGCACTGACCTTTCCAGTACTGTTTGGCTTTGTAGCACAATCACATTGTTTCAGCTCTAGCTATTGATAAGATCCTCATAATCTGAATGCTTTCAAAATCTTCACACTTCCAGTGAGAGCAGAGAAAACATTCCTGAAAAAGGACTGTCTGAAAAAGATGTCAAAAGCAGTGACACCAGAAAGCCTCCCACTTCGCTGCTGGGGCTAATTGCTCACACCACCACACTGTAACCTACCTAGGTAAGTACAGCACAGAGACTGGTGACTAACATGAAGACAACTCCTGGTGACAGTGACAGCAGTAGACAGCTAAATGGCACCAAATGCAATATTCAAGGACAGATTATAGAAAATGAATCTTATATATAGAAAATTAATCACAAGCATACCTGCAAACCAGAAATAATTTCATTATATGTGAGAAGAGCCAAAGATAATTTATCACTTAGAAATAAAACCCCATATTCTCCCTTACTTAACTCCTCTTATGAGGTTGTAATTATTAGTTTTATTTCTAGCAAACCTACAGATTTGCTCTCCTTCACTTCCCCTCCTCCATTTACATTTGCTGAATATGCAAAGGTAATACATTTTATTGAAGAAATAAGGAAGAACTGCATTAAGTCACGTCTGCTTCAGAACCCTGTTGACTCCCCACCAGCTGGAATCTATTATTTGATTAAAACTGCTGTTGTGCCAGCTGCCATGCAGCACGTTTCAGTACCCTGATTCCTGATGGAATTAAATCCATACTAAAATGTAGCCTAGCATGAATCAGCCTCCTCTCAATATTAATGCACACCTGGAAAATAAAAGCATTAAAAAAAGAATCCAGCTCTCCTAGACCTGGCCAACCCAATCTTTAATGCAGAAGGTGCTCAGTGGGGAAGAACACACAATTTCACAGCTTATGAAGTAGTAATTTCTTAAAGCAATGTCCTAATTACATGCCTAGGTTTGTTTTTAAGAGTGATATCTCTTGCCATAAAAGCATACCAAACTCCTCTTCCCAATAAAAGATGGTTGCTGAGTTTAAGTTGATCTTCCTGAGGCTCTACAGCAGGACCTAGACAGGCTGGATTGATGGGCCGAGGCCAATTGTTTGAGGTTCAACAAGTCCAAGTGCTGGGTCCTGCACTTGGGTCACAACAACCCCATGCACTGGCACAGGCTTGGGGATGAATGGCTGAAAAGCTGCACAGCAGAACAGGACCTGGGGGTGTTCACTGACAGCCAGCTGAGTATGAGCCAGCAGTGGGCCCAGGTGGCCAAGAAAGCCAACAGCATCCTGGCTTGTATCAGAAATAGTGTGGCCAGCAGGAGTAGGGAAGTGATTGTCCCTCTGCACTTGGCACTGGTGGGGCTGCACCTTGAGTACTGTGTCCAGTTCTGGGCCCCTGCTGCAAGAAAGACATTGAGGAGCTGGAGTGAGTCCAGAGACAGGCAATGAAGCTGGTGAAGGGTGGAGAACACTAGTCTTACGAGGAGAGGCTGAGGGAACTGGAATTGCTCCGTCTGGAGAAAAGGAGGCTGAGGAGAGACTTACCACTCTCTACAACTACCTAAAAGGAGGTTGTAGTGAGGTGGGGGTTGGTCTCTTCTTCCAGGTAACAAGCAACAGGACAAGAGGAAATGGGCTCAAGTTGTGCCAGGGGAAGTTTAGATTAAATACTAGAAAAAATTTCTTCACTGAGAGGGTAATTAAACAATGGAATAAGCTGCCCAGGCAAGTGGTTGAGTTGTTTAAGAGACATATAGATACGGTGCTTAGGAACACGGACTTGGTACAGTTAGGCTAATGGTTGATTGAGTTAGGTTATGGTTGGACTCGATGATCTTAATGGTCTTTTCCAACCAGAATGATTCTGTGATTCTATGTCATTAAAAACTCTTGTATCTTACTGATTTGGTGATTTACTAGTGAAGGGTAATTAGTAGGGAATGTGCCCAGAGCAAAAAATAATTTATAGTTAAGTCTGCTCCTGCTCATTTAGTCAGAATGAGAGACTGTGTCAGGCAAAAAGCCCATTCAATTTGAGGAGGATTTCTGCCTGTTGTGGACTGCAGGAATATATGCCAAGAGTATATGCTGTGAATAAGCACTGAAAACGTTGCTCAGCTTCTTGCAGTGCAAGAACATTAAAAGCTTGAAGGCAATCATTTGCAAAGGCATGCTTAAAAGGCATCCAAATAGAAACAGTGATGGCATATTGATAGGACTGATTTTTCTCATTAGCTTTTTCAGTTATTTCAAAGCACGTTGAAGACTACAGCTTCACTAGCTCTGAAAAAAGTCCATCGGTAGATCTGAAGAAAGCTTGTATTCAGTGGGATGTTTGCAGCTTTCTTTGTTCAATGGATGGCCATAAAGTTAAAAGGTTTTGATGGCTTCAGACAAGATAAAATCTCTTAATATACTGACACAAGAACATGCAGAGGTAAGGCTGAAAGCCTAAGCTCACATCCATTCCTGGTGATGTCGAGGCACAGCGTGCTCAATACTTCCTTTAGAAGAACTAAGTATTATGTCAATATTTCACTGATTAAACTGATTAACAATAGTAAATCTAAACCCTCAAGAAGCAGTTAAGTTATGCCATGTATAGAAAAACTGGAAGGGAATACTTCAGGTTTTAGTCACAGCAGTGAACATCATTGAGGCATCAAGTCACTACTGAGCCAAGCTCCTACGGCTTGATGGTTGCTGACAGTGAATGGATGATCTGAGCGTGGCAGAGAGTAGCCCAGTGACTGCACTACAGAAAGTGCCATTGCAATGGGCTGCTTTGCTGGCTGTGTCTGCAGGGAGTCCCAAAGGTACTGAAGTCCTCTTCAACCCTGAACATGAATATCCAGTTCAGCCTGTGCAGAAACAAAACTAAACTAACTTTGCTGCATCGTACAGATATTCCTTTCAAATATGATTTGATACAGTTTGGAAAAGCTTGACCTAATACTTTGCGTTTTGTGGTTTTAAAAAAATTAAATTAAAATTTAAATTAAAAAAAATTAATTTCCAAGATCTACTGTATGACTTCCCCAATAAGCAAGAAATGGATTAGCTCATGTATTTTTAGATTGAGCTTTGCAAATTTTACCTTTTCACTCTACAACCTCTTTTACACCAGTAAAAAGTGTTGTAGTGTAGCCCCATCTATGTTTGTCCAAGCACCAACTAGAAATGTACTACACATGCACAGACTGGCAAACATCCTGTAAATACAGAATACGTGTGAATAATGTTTATGTACTTCTCCTATCACTAACTTTTCTGGCAGTAGATGCTAGAAACCGCAACCTATCATCATCAAATGAGACAACCTGCCATAGGTGCACTCCTCTTTGTCTATCATGCAGAATGGAGATACTCTCCTTGCCAAAGACGTGAAGTACCTGGACTTCCAAGAGTACCTACATTATTGAGAGAAAGCAGCAGTTCATCTAAAGGCATCACAAAGATGATTTGCACCACTGAAAAGGAAGTTTAATTTATCCTTGTTATATGCTACTTGCCTGTAAAGTGTCACAGGCAGTGACATTTAAAATTGTGATGTTCCTATACATCAAAAAGATCCCATACATGGAGATTTAGTGTGATTTCAGGGATGGAACAGCATTGAATCCTGTATAACAGGAGTACAACACCCAGATATGCCATTAAAAATAGGTTAAATGGTAATTACAATATTATTATCCCAAATGGTAGCTAAAACTTTATCTTGCTCTATACTGGCAGGTATTGTGTGCAGGCCCTACATTTCAATAAAAGGAAACATGCTTTTAACAGCAGACCGCAGAGTTTTTATGAGATATGAGATCTACAGGAAAACTATTGTCCTGCAATAAACATTTGTTGACTAAATATGCTATTTCAATTAACATAACCCTTATTGAAATATAAAAGATACTGAAGTTTAACTTAAATTTTAAGAAAACTACTGAGTAATCAGAACAGTAAAGTATTTCATGTAAAAAACTCCTCAACATTTATATTGCGATAGTACTGGTATAAAAATCCTCCATACATGGACCCAACCACATCTGCCCAAGCTGATGCTCTGGCTGCAGCAGCGTGTGGAGCTCCTGACTCTGCCACACACACATGGCTCTCTGCAGCAAGACACACAGTGCCCCAGAAGCACAGCTCCTAATGCCTGTGGTCCTGCCTCAGCCTGTCCCTGCAGTCCAGGCACAAGTCATGCCCTCATGTGAAAGCTGACAGTCTACACAGAAAGGTTATATGAACACAGGTGGGGCGGGCTCTAATATTACTGATTTTCTGGGTATTGTCAGGCCACAGGATTGTGTTGCCTGTGTTCCATCATCTGGAAGGCATAAAGTCACCATAGCAGAAGACCCAAAGGAAGGGTTATGATTAAAACGTGGCATAAGTTCTGGCATAGTACTCCTATAGATGCTTGGGAAAACACTGAGCAAAAGTTCCATCCATACTCAAACCTCCCATCTCCCAGGCTCCTCACTTGCAGCACTGCTGAATATACACCTGCAAATGGAAGCACTGGCAAGATCTGATATTAAATACTAAGGAATACCACAAGCCCTTAAGAAAAAATGTACCCATATTTCAGCTCAGACATTCAAAATTAATAGCAGTATTTTGAGAATATTCCTTATTAAGGACATATGCCTTGATTCTGAACCTTTGCCATATGATAACAACATTCCCTCACATGGTGCTGTGAAAAAGCCCATGGAAGCTGTGAAGCACTGACCCATCACAGTTATTTTCCTTTCCTTGCATTATGGTAGCATCTAGGAGACCCAGGCACCAAACTCTCTGCAGGTGCACCAGAGGCTGTGCTCAGAGAGAAAAAAAATATTATTCTTGCCTCTGAGACATTAAAGACATTTAGACATTAAAAAATAAGGCAGTAAGTGGATATGGAAGCAGGAGGAAACAAACAGACAGCATCAGTCTAACCTTTTTTTTTTTTTTTTCCCCAGGGATTATGGCAGAGGAGATTTTAAGAAGGGATTTAAAAGGAGAAAATGAGGTTAAGTGTGTTGATGTCTGCCTACACTACAGCTCATCCTGAACTTCAGGAGTAGCAACAAATAAAGCCCACAGATGCTGGTTTGGATACATGGCAAGTCAATGATGAAGCTGATACTGCATGTGAACTGGAGGGATGTGTGGGCAGATGAGCCAGAAGCCCTCTGGATAGGAAAGCAGGCTGCTTCTTACTACCATGATAAGAGAGAGACACCAATATTACAGAAATGGTCACAAGAAAACAAATTTGTTTTTAACAGCAGGTTTGAACAAGGTAAAAGCTACACAAGCTACATGTGGACCATGCTTGACAGTGCTTCATGACTGCAAGCATCCCTAGGGACAGCTCTTCATCTACAGACATGTCTGGTGGAAGAAGTATGACTTATTCAACATCCTTCACGGTTGATTTTTTTAAGCCCAGGACATCATTAGCCAAGCTGATTGTTGAAAGAGTTACTACCTTCTAACGACTCCTAAGATATCTGTATGTAACCGTTGGAAATTCCTGTGTTCTGCAATTAATTTGGTCTTTCATAAATCGATCTACTTGCTATTTAATTCTCTTAGAAAATATTTCAGATAGTATTTTCTGTCGCCTTGTTACCTCAGTTACTTTACAAAACGAAGAGAGCAGGGCATCTAGGGTTCATTTGAACTCAGCAACAAACCTTGGTCTTAAAACACACTTGCCATTCAGTGGATAAGTTTCAACAGCAGTGCTGTCTTCTATCCAACTGACCCTTGAGGTGGACTAGTATCTGCCAACCTCTTCCTAAGCTCCAGAAAATACCTCCGGAGTTGTTTCTCTGGCGAGGTAAGGTACTTCACCAGAGACACATTGACATCAGATAAATTATTGTTTAGAGGAAAAAAAAAAAAAAGGCAAAACCAGAAAAAAGCAGCAGACAATCTTCCCATACATGACCTTTTTAAGGGTGGTTTCTAAATCAACTACTTTTCATCAGCAGTTCCAGCAAAGCATCAGAAGAAAGCAGTTTTAGGAACACAACAGCATGACAAAATTAAAGAAACTCTTTTTGCTGTACTGTATTCAGATAAACCTTAACAATTAAATGCCTATTAAAAATATCAGCAGACAATCTTCCCATACATGACCTTTTTAAGGGTGGTTTCTAAATCAACTACTTTTCATCAGCAGTTCCAGCAAAGCATCAGAAGAAAGCAGTTTTAGGAACACAACAGCATGACAAAATTAAAGAAACTCTTTTTGCTGTACTGTATTCAGATAAACCTTAACAATTAAATGCCTATTAAAAATATGGCTTATTTTTCCATTTTTTGCCTCGTGCTCTTCAGTCTGTCCTTTAAAAGCTAATAAGGATCCACACTCAAAGGAAAGCCAGCAGGTAATATAATAGTTAGCAAATTATATTTCCAAACAGCCGTAGGATGGAGGAGCACTCTGAGGCCCAGCTTCCCCTGGCTGGAGGGAGACCTTGGGTGTCCAGCTCTGGTGCAGACAGCCTCTGCCCCAGTGTCCTGAAGAGCACTCCAGGCTGGTGAAGCAGAAAATGTGTGTATTCATGTTTTAGTGCTTTATCTAGGGTTGGGTATTCTTCTGCTGTCAAAAGCTAAGAGTTATGTTCCTGACAACAGTAATGACAGAACTAAATTAAGAAAATAGAGTTCAGAGAGGCAGAGAGATTGAGTTGAGCTTTGGATGAACAAATCTCATTAACTGACTGGCTAGCAGCTATCTAAATAGATTAAAATAATTATTATTACAGCCATAGTTTAACAGTTTGGAAAAGTGACATTTAAAGTCACTATTTAACATTCAAACATCCTTAACACTATGCATTAAATTTGTTATTAAAAACCTACTTGTAAAGACATGGTAACTCTTGCAAGTTAACAGAAGCATTCAGAAGTATTGATAAGAACAAATCAAAACGGAGCCATTTTTGAGAAATGAAGTATTTTCATTACTTCATTTTCTCATCTGATAACAACTGTAAAAAATGTGCCCATTGTAACATGTACCATAGGCCACAAAAATGTCATTTTTGCAACACTTTCCTCAGATTGAGTCCAATGAAATTAGATTCTCTAATCCATGAGAGACAGGGATGTGAAAAAAATGCAGTGCTTCCCAAATGCCACCTTCATATGTCAGAACACTAAATCTGAAAGTTCACATTTGATTTCCTAGAAGACACCAATAAAGTATTCCATTTTTCCCTTCTTTTTAAAGACGTACCACTTCCTTCTGAAAAAAAATATGTGTGCATGCTTCAAGCATTCTTACTTATTCTGGATAGAAGGATTATGCTGTCCCAGTTGAGTGACTTAAAATTGCATTTATTGTGATGTTTTGTGATAGAAGAGGTCAAAGCTTTCCCTGGGGAAAACAACTATAAGGTGTTCTGCAGGCCAATTTAAGGAATTTGTGTTAACTTCTTAGCTTCATGAGGATAACATGTGCCTTGATTTCACTGTAAATAACATGGCCTTCTTCTTAACAAAGAGAAAAACAGTAACTTCCATGTCTAAAGAGGAGAAAGTAATTATTTTCTTACAACCCCCCCACCCCTCAAATATGCAAAGCAAATTTTGAAATTCCCAACCTCATATGTCAAAGAACATTCAGGTTCAAAGTCAAGTACTAGAAAGTCAAGAAATGCCAGTACAGACTTAGTTCACCTCCCTTGTGTTCATACATTAAGATGAAATATTTAATAATATTTAATTACATGATGATGTGCTATTTTTTCAACTGCGTTATGTGTTTTAAATAGCAAGGAAAAAATTCCACAGTGGCCTGATTCAACAAGATATTCAGATGTCTATCCCATGTAAAATATAATACTGCGATAATTAAGGTTATTTATCTCACTGAGAGAAGTGTAAGGTCAGATAAAAATTTCCCTAACATTATTTGTGAGTTCTAATTTTCTGTTTCAGTAGACAAAATATTTTAGGAAATAAAATATATCTTCCACCAGCAAAGAATGCTTGATAGTACGCTGTGATCTGGTTTTGAATGAACAAAATCAGAACAAATCTCTTTTTGCCTCATTTTTTTTTTCAAACAGGTCTATCACAATGACTAGCTTATCAAAATATTTCAACAGACATTCTGAAAACACCAGCTATTTATGACTTTAACCTACCATACAGACATCCACCTAACACTCAATTAGAGTAAGTGGTTATGAATCATGCACATTTCAGGAATATCTGGCTCTCACAACAATGTTTGGGTTTTAAGTCATTATTGATAAAAATACCTTACTTCCAATAGGAATCTACATACACATGTGCAAATTAGGGCCAGAGCAGCAAGCCTGCTTTATGGCTGAGAGGTGTCTGGCCTGGGCTAGCTGCCTTCTATGCCTACTCCCACCTTGGATCAGATAATTGGAGTGAAGATAAATGAAAATTTCAGCCTGCAGTTTTAATAGTATCTATTTGTTATTTAAATTTCCTTTTCCACACTGAATGATTGCAAGAATGTGTGCACAGAATTAAAAGCCTGCTCTTTAGCATCAGCACATTGATTTCTTGGGGTCCTTGCAAAGCTTTTCACATTGTTTCTGGACTACAGCTCTACACCCCTCTAACTGCCTGTCAGACATAATTTCTGCTTTATGAATAAATAATATGATGCCCATGGGAAACGTTGGGCTAAGACAAAAAAATCAATATGTGTCTAGCATGTGTTAGGCTGTTGTTCAGCTGAAGTCTGCCTCAAATATGTGGAGCAATTTTAATAACAAAACAAATTCTCCCTAAACTGAGTTTAAAGGAGGGTTATTAAGCCAGCACTACCACGATGCCACTCTGTATCCTATCTGAACGACAGTAAAACTATCCTCCTAAAATGTGACCAGATATTCTGACTGCAAAGAATTTGGCAACTACCTGTCTACAAATTTAAAACATGGTAGCAACGGATTTTTTACTCAGTTCCTCTTGGAGTAGTTTTGGTACAGGTCTGCATAGTAAAACTGTTATTAATTTTTTTTTTTGCAGAGGGCCTGGGATCAAAAGTGAAACAAAAGCAGGGTAAATGAATCATTCATGCAGCTCCATAATCGCCTTAGTCACTCCTGCACTGTAAAGCCTATTTTTGTAGTCAGCCCAGTTCATGGCTCAGACACTCACCACTGTAGTCCTGCAGATGCAAACCTGCCACAGGAATATTAGAATTGCTCCACTTTTTAGGACAAGTCTGGGCAAAACAACCTTAACTCCTGCCACGAGCCCCTGCTGATGGCATGTCACCCCATTTCCCCACTCATCAAGGCCAAAGTCTCATGGATCCTCACCTTTTCAAAAACGACACCTCCCCCTGTTCCTTGCAAATATCAGCCCCACACTGGAACCCCACAAGAAGATGGCTGGAATGGGGGCCAAGCTGCCAGCACTCGCTGCCAGCAGCCCTCACAACAGCCACGCTCATCCACGCTGCAGCACAGCCACAAAAACAGCAGAGGAGGAAGAAACTGAAGAGGTAAAGGCAAGACACTAAGCTGTAGTCAGCCCTGAGAATGACCTCTGAGATCACTGACCCCAAGTCCCCAGCATCCAGCCCAGGACATTGCTCTCAAAGGGTTTTTTTTCACCTCCCTTCTGTTCCACAGACCTTTTAGTGCAGATCCCCCCTCGGGAACATGCTGACAAGGCGGCTCCTCCTGTTACATTCAGCATAATGAAAAGCACAAACTTCATGGATTTATGACCCTTTCAGATTGAGGAGCTGAAGCTGAGTGCCCTTGCCTGGGGGTGCTTACTCCTGAAGGAGGACAGGCCATCTGGAAGACCAATCTCAAGACAGCAGAGGGAAAACCTGACGTCTGGAGGAAAGAAACCTGCAGACATGCAGAAGCTACCACTGACAGTGGCAGAGATAAGAGAGGTCTTGAGGCTCACAATAGCCAACGTGGTGGAGCCCATTAGCATCAACAGATAGAAAACGCTTTTATCAACTCAAAGAAAGTGAAATGCTAAAGACAAGGAGATAGAGCTCTCAAAAAAACCCACAAAACAAGCAAACAAACAAAAATAAACCAAAGAAAAAACCAAAACAAACAAAAAACCAACCAAAAAACCACAAACAAACCCTCAAAACCTCTACAAGCAAAAGGAAGAAAGCTCAGGCTAAAGCTTGTATGTTTTTCTGTTTATGCTGAATATATACAAACCCCAACCCCTGGGCACAGCAGTGAACTGTTCACATGTGAACGTTATTAGAGAAACAGGCGGGATGGAAATTGAAAGCAGAGCAGCTATTCCTGAGTGACTTCCAACACAGGCAAGCTGTCAATTTCAAGCACCAAAGCATAGAGGCACTGAAGCCACTATGAGAGAAATGCCTCCTCATCCTTTCTCAGACCTTTCTGGCAGCCAGCATGGATAGGCTCCTGATGGTGCTCCACCAGTGCTCATGAGAGCTCAGATGTCACCAAGCCCTCTTCTACCAGTACCTGGCTCACCAACTCATACATTTTCCTTCAGCCACTCACCTTATGCTTCCACCATGCCAACACCAGGCCAGAAAATCCAGAGCAGAGACAAAGGGAACACAGCAGACCACTGCAAAGCCCAGCAGTGGCCACCACATGTCAAAGCAGGCCTATATGCCCTTTGCGAGATGCAGGTTTGCAGGGGAGGATCTGAAACTACCTTAGCTCTTCTGCTATAGAGACCTACCCAAGAGACCCCTGCCCTGCTCTTCAAGCCTCACAGGTCCCTCACCCAACAACACTTTTTCCAACTCTAAGATTCCCAACTTTTTTTGCACTGGAAGGATGATTTGTTGTACCTATAGCTGTGCTCAGATAACCCCGTGTCTAATGTTGATGGACAATTACATGGCGTGATAACCTACTCACCACTTCTAATTTCCTGTTCAGGTTATTCAGCTCCTTTAGACATGCATCAGAGTCACCAACATATTTTTACTGGAAACAGAATTTGCAAAATTATGACCTAGTTGACAGGGAAGAGAGAGAGAAACCTCCCTCACCTTTCAGAGGTGTTAGACATCCAGATCCGAGTATCTTCTACAGAGAATGAGCGTTCAGAACAAAAACACTTCTCTTTGAAAGACTTAAAGACAACTATCACAGCCCTCTGGTTTTCACAAGGTAAGACTCCAGCATGAGTGCTATTAAATTTATTTTACATTCATTTTAACTCTAAGGTGTCTGGTCAAGTTCCTGGATTTCTGTGTTAATTTTAAAGACAAATACTACCAAGAAGCCACATTTCTGTGAATCCTATGTCAGTTTTATTAATGCACTTCTCATGGGCTCAAAATTTGGGATTGAAGCATCTCCATACTATGTACAGAAAACAAAAAGAGTCTGGGAGAGATTTGGAGTATATCCACACAAACTTGTAAAACCAGTCACTGTAGCTCAGGAAGCACCTGGTCAGGTAAGTTGTGGTAACTGAGTATGTTACCAGAGATGCACTCTCCATTCCTGCAAAGGAAAAGTTAAGCCTGAGCAAACAAACTTTCCTTTAGGCCCCCCAGCAGGGGCTGAGATACTTGGAAGCAAAAAATAACTGCAGTGTTTGAAAGTTCACCATCTGTCAGCTATTCAGAGATGTTAATTATTCAAGTGGCAACCCAATATAAATTTGATGTTCATCAAATCTCATCAGACCTTCAGGAAATGAATGCAAGCAACACCAGCCTACATACTGACAACTGGATCTCCTGGGTTTCCGTGCAAAGCTACCAGATACGCTTCGCAGACTGCACGCCCAGACTAACTTCCTAACCACAGGATTCCTTTCTGTACCCTCTGCTGTGGGATAGCTTTGTAACTTGAATATGAAATATGAATCCCCAGCTGTCTTATTTTGTTATTTAGCTTCCGTCCATACCCATGGAGTCCTCATTAGCTATGCTTTCAAAACAGCTTTGAAATGAGCAAATGTGATGTATAGATCTGCAGCAAACACGATAGCAGAAACAGCTTTTAAGAACTTGGCAAAGCGACCAAAGACGACGATTTCCAATGAGACAGTCACCACTCTGCTACACCAAAACTGATCCACCAACCAAAAATCCCATCACCTGGGGCAGGAAAGCTTGTCCCAATCCTGCAGAGCACATGGTGTCACCCACACAGCTGCAGTAAGATGAACACATAGAAGTCTGGGATGTTTAGGAGTAAGGAAAGACTTTCTGAATGACTGTATGCAAACCCTTATCTGTCTGATTTTATCTTTCAGCTGGGACTGGAACTGCTGCTTTTTAAGACATGAAAACAATTGCATTTTCAAAATATAGCACGTCTTTTTACACACACTGGCAATCTCACACAGCACATCACGAAGCTGTGAGCAACACCTTCAGGAAAAGCTACTTGCAATGTTGCTGCAACCCAGTTTAATTGCTTAGCACTGGTACCTTCATAAATTACAGGGGTCTTCAGAAAACTGAAGTAAAGCCAAGCTGATCACCACAGGAAACATCAGGTAGTTGCATAAATAATTACCATGGAGTCTTTGTAGAGCTTGTCGTTCAAGTGGTATACAGTATTGACAAACGTTTCCTCCTAGGAAAAAATAAAAATTCACAATTCTGAAATCAATTATGCCACATCACAAGAATATAATTGACATTATCCTCTATTTCTTCAAATTTAAAATAACATCCTGAGAAAAGTACTTCAGAAAATGTTTCCTTCCTGTATTTAAAATACTCAAGAGTGACTAACAGTTTCTAAATTCCTTTTTGTTATTTTTGTCTGTTTACTATCTTCTGACTTTCAAAGATCTGATAAAGAACTTAGGCCGTGAATTAGGACATTTTTAATCTCTCATCTATGTAATGTTGCCAATAATACTGAATCTCAAAGACCAAATAAAAAGTAAAGGCTCCTATATGTAAATTTAGGATAGTTTACACTCGTGCATTGACAGTATCTTCAGAGAGATTTCTGCAACTGCTCAGGTTTTATGAGCAGAAATTTATTGTTACTTAGTAATGGTATTGGTTTGGTACTTAAGGAAAGAGCATCCAAGTCAGTGATGAGAGATTTACTAGGAACAGAGAGATAAAGAGGCTGCCAACTTGCCATTAGCACCAGCCTTGCAACATGTACTTTCAGTGATGGGGTAAGAGTGGCCATGTGGTTGCAATCAACCCTGCAAGGCCTGCATAGTAAAAATGTCGAACTTCTCAAACTGATTTATTTCCATTGCCTACTTGAAAAATTAAAGTAACTTGGTTTGTAAACTGACTCATCTAGAGGAAGGTACCTTCCTTCCCTGGATGTTTATTTCAGATTTAAAGGGTCTTAACTTTGTAGGGAACTAGCTTGCTATAGAACTGTAAGACTAGTTATACCAAACTTAGAGCAAGAAATAAATTATGTTGTACAGTGCTAACCAGTGATATTAGGAAATGCAATTAACAACAAAGTAAGTAGAAACAGATATGAAATAGACTATTTCTGAAAGAAGATGCCTTTTCTTCTACACCATTAATTTTCAGAAGAGACTCAAATCTCTAAAGCAGCTTAAGAAATCAGAGCTACTGTCAGCCTATCTGCTTGTTCAGACCACAGAAGGATACACTGATTCAATTATTCTCTTTTGACATAAAACCAAATCAAAATCAGTACAAGCACATATTACAACTCAAACTTTTCACACAAAGACAAATAATTTATTTTTTGTAAGCATTAACCAGTTGCCTTGCTCATTCAGCCCCCCCCACCCCCTTACTGGTGTAGTCTACTAAAAATAAAGCAGTGCAAGCTCCCAGAGAACTGTTGCTTAGCTACATTCTCAATTATCACAATGCTGGCCTTACTCATTCAGTGTCAAGGTCAAAGCAATTGTTTCTTTACTTTAATGATGAAGTATCCTGTTTATAAAAATCTTATCTGTTTCCTACTTGCTAAAATATTGCACATTTCAGTCGATCACTGCTCGCTTGTCCTCCAGAGAGACAAAGTGTGAGAACATAACCAGTAGTGTTAATTTTTGCCCATAACAGAGAGCTTTTTCCCCCAACTCCACCCAGAATGCCAACTACCTCACACTGACACACAAGCAACCAATTATACCAACACGTTTTTCCTTCTTTGCTGTAGCCAGGCAAGTATGGCAGAAATGCAGTACTTGTAGATCTATTCTTATTCTTCCCCCCCATCCAAAGTGGCAGCTTTTAATTAGCATTGACCTCCAATCAGCATTACAGGAAAGCTAAAGCAAAGAAGGAATTGCCCCTTCAGTTTTAACGGTGACAATTTTTTGGTTCCTCTTTGCCTTTGAGGGCAGGTGTTCAGCTGCAGAGACTGCAATTCTCCCCCGGCTTGTCCGGGCTGCTGAATATTTCATAACCCCTGAGAAACGCAGCTGTAATCAACTTGCAAATAATGAAATGGGCAGTGATAATAGAGGAGAGGTAAAGTGCACCATTAGAAAGCATCAGTGCTTTTGCTGCTGCTGCAGTCTTGCTGTAACAATCTACCAGGTTATTTGATAAAATGATAATATTGCTATCAACTATGGAATCAAAATGAAAGTTATGCCAAAAAAAAAATCAGAAAGCATCTCAGGTGGCCAACATGAACAGCAAAGAGAAAAAACAACAGAAAGAGAGCCAAAGGAATCACATTCAAGACTGAAACTCCATTAAATGTTTTAATCACACGCCAATTGCACAAAGCCATGTTAGGGTATTAAGATAAAACTAAGTTTACAAAAGTTACTTAAGGCAGGAAACTTTAATAAATATTAAATAAAACAAAGAAAATATTTAAGAAGCCATAGACATGTTTATTTCAATCAAAGCTTGTAGAGTAACCCAGCTGCTGTCGTAACTTTGAAACAGGATCTTGAGGTTTGACATTTCGTACCTCGGATGTTTACAGTGCAAGCATCGAAAGGCGGTGAAGGACCAACAGTGAGATTACTGAAATGGCTTTTCCTGAAGATATGACATGAACTATGATTAACAACTGCATGTTGAAAACTTGGAACGAGCAAGACGTTAAATGAAGAAGGTAGTGATCAGATGGATAGAAAGGTGTACCTGTGAACTTCACAGGGAAGCTCCACAGGAAATAATTCTTCATCTCACTTCTGAAGCCTCACCCAAAACCTGACTCCTCCTGATCTGCTGCAGGTTTCTGAGGAACAAAGCACTGACTGCTTGAAAAACATTAATTAATGTCACAGATGATACTTCAATATTTATGTGGTTAAAGGGGCCAGTTCATACATAACAAACCATATGGATGAAAAGTGAGACACACCACATGACACTCCAGTGTAGAAAAGGGTAGAGACTGTCTTCCCTGGCACAGATTTCCCCAGGCACCAGAAGAAATCCTACTGAACCACAAATCCCACGGTTGCACAGTCCTTTCTCATCCTCCCTCTAAGCAAGGAGAGACACTTAGAGCTGCCTTCTGATGGCTACCCAGAGGTAACGTGCCAAAGCCATAGGCAATTCATGGAAGGCTGACACTGGCTCTATTATTTAACTCCTGATACTCCCAAGAACAAGCTGATTGTTATTCCTAGAAATTAAAGGAAGGTCTAGACACAGGGCTGATGGCAGGTTCACATGCAACACCATGTTTCAAAGAGAAGTCCTGACAGAAGTGTGAGGTTGCTCAATGGGATACTGCAAATACATGTGCTTAAGAAAGAAACTACCTTCAGGTAAGACTTTAATGTTAGCCAGTCACCTTTCATGTGTTTCAAAAAATAGTTCATAGAAACTCCAAGAATCCAAGCAGATTGTAAAAGAAATATTAATGAAGTTGATACACATAACCTCTCCCTTTGGTCCCTTTGTACTTGCTATGTTCTCTACACAGATACTCTGTGTTTTTCTTTCTTTCCTCACTCCAGTAACAGACACAGGAGGTGGATGGGTTTAATATTCCAAAGAAAATCCAGTGTACACATGGGCAGTGAAGCAGGGGGAAATGAGCTCTATCAGCTGTCACTCTGAAAGAAAGTGGTGTCTCAGGGTGATACTGCACTGGAGTAATTCCCATGCTTTGATAATCAAAGGACTTCTCTTAATGCTATCTTCCATCTGCTGGAGAAGAGATCACACAGATAAACCTTCAGCCAAAAATTCACTTCATCTATCAGAAAACTCAGACATAACTGAGATGCACTCATTCATATTCTCCTCCTCTCACTCCTGCAAACACTCAAAGATAAATTACTCAAACTCAGATTTAGACTTCAAATGTCACAGGCAAATCTTATGCAGCTCATTTTTTCTTTCACTTTTTTTTTCCTGGCATGAAAGAATTATTAACTCACTGGGGATCATATCTTCCTTTCATTATCTGGGAAAAAGCACAATATGACAGACAGACTTTGTACAATATAAGGTGGAACTGCTTTCCAAATTTACCCAATAAAAATCCAAATATCTGCTTCAGTAGTTGTACATTTTCTGCAGTATTGCCAACTGTCTTCTGGATATCAGCATCCCAGTCTGATCCTTCTACAAAAGGGGAAGCCTATGGTGATACAGGCTCCCATAATTTGTAAGGTATCTTCTTTTTTTTTTTTTTTTTTTCATTTATTTTACATAGAATTAGTCTTGGAGCTAGAATGATTAGGAAATATATGGACATACAAACACACACACAGAGTCCTACCATCAAGGGACTCAAACAATGCCCAGCTCCAAAGTGGGACCCTCACTCTTACAAACCAGCAAGGCAGGCAGCAGTTCACTGCTCATTTATCTCCTTCTCCTTGGACAGCTGACTCTACTGGGAGCCTTGTAAAATCTGCAGCATCATATTAGATCTTCCCAAGACAACATATTTGCCAACATGTTGAGAAAAAGAACTTTGAAGACCCTTACCCTGAGGGTAAGTACGAGAGGTGAGACTAGCACCAGTGCCTTATGACAGCTGTCTGGCACTCTCCTTTATCAGAACCATTTTCAACTGTTAAAAAATGAAGCCTCAATTTACATATATTTTGAGGTACCTCCATTAAAACAGTGCATGTTTCTGAAAATAAAGTGAAAGTACCCAAGTTAAAAGGTCTTGGCATCCTTTTTCTTTGAGAAGCTCAAGTAACTCTACTCTTTGAAGCACGGACTTGCCAAGACCTAGGAAAAAGCTTTATGTCAGAGAGATGCTTTTTACTGCCTTCTGAATTAGGAAAGGCATAACTTGTGAAAACAGGAACAAGATTAAGGAAACAGAAGAGTAAGGAAATGTGGAGTAATCTGGGACTGAGAGATATGTGGGGAAGATGATGGATAAGAATAGGCAAGGAAATTTGGATGGAGGGAAAAGGAAGATTACGGAGATGAGAGAGTAGGGAAGAAGGAGGGTGAGAGAGTCACTCAATCTAGGCTAAAGGTAAGGAGAAAAGAATGTGTGAAAAAGGAGAGTGAAATCAGGAGCTACAGGGACAAGAACAGGGTGAGCAGAGACCCATCCAACATGCAGCTGGCCCAAGGGGAGACTAGCACTTCCTTGACAGAGACAGGGGGACACAGAATTAACGAGGCTTGGTGGGAGGCTGGCAACAAGGAATGAAGCAAATGACAGGAAAGTAATACAAGTCCTTTCGGACAAAAAGAGAACACTTACAGATTGCTAAGATAGGAAGAGTGACTGTGGAGTGAAATACACCCATGGGAGCTGAAGAGTGAGGAAAAGAGGCTTTGGAAAAGACAAGCAATGTAGAATTAGAAGGACAGAAGGCAACATGCCTAGTAAAAAGCAGAAGGTCAGAAGAGATTCTTTTGGCATAACCACACACGAGATATAATATATATTCCACTCCAGAGCCAAGTCCATGAAGGAGTGCAGATATGCAATCACTGTAAAGTATACACTTTCGGGGCAACTGGCCTAGAATGTATCTTCTGCTTTACTTCATTTCTCAGCTCTGCTATCACCAACAGCACAAAGCAGTAGAGTAGTAGAACGGACCAATACTACAGGTTAGTTCTCTCAAAACACAAAATGATAAGGTTCTGTGCCTCTTAATTATGGGATACCAGTTTACATGATGCAATCACTGTAAAGTATACACTTTCGGGGCAACTGGCCTAGAATGTATCTTCTGCTTTACTTCATTTCTCAGCTCTGCTATCACCAACAGCACAAAGCAGTAGAGTAGTAGAACGGACCAATACTACAGGTTAGTTCTCTCAAAACACAAAATGATAAGGTTCTGTGCCTCTTAATTATGGGATACCAGTTTACATGAGCTGCAGATTTTGTTCAGACTGTCTTCTTTAAACATGCCAGTGGCTCAAGGGTCTGCCATAGGGAGTCCTTACTCCCTGTGGAAAACCAGACTGGCCTGCCCCGTAACCTCTTCAACATCCAGCATCTGCAGAGAGACTGTGAAGAGTCAGCTCCAGCTCTGCAGGGTGCTGACTTGTCCCATCCTTGCATTGCCTCCAGCACAAATAGCGCTCTCCAGATACAACCACAGGGGTGGAATAAATGACCCTCAGCTTCTGCTGGACATGATAGGGACTCAGCTGGCAAACTGCATGAGAGGCAAGCAAGATGGGTGGCCAAGTCTTTTTGTGCTTCTGACTGAGGAAAAGAAAACACCTGCCTAAGTAAAGAAAGACCTGAAACCTGCCAGAAATGCTCAGGCACTCTTGTCACTACAGCCCTCCCCAGGTTTCCGGAGGCTGCCAAGCAAAGCAGGGGGAGTGAGGGGTGTGCTCCCTTTGTAGCCCACAAACAGATGCTGTTCCTGCAGGAACCACACTGCAAGGGAAGTTGAGAAACAAGAAGGGAGGGGACACCTGCCCCAGTCTCACGCAGTGCATACCCAGATCCTAGTGCTTCTGGGTCCACTAGTCCAAGTGTGCCCTTAATTATTTCCATGGTAACTGCTAGGTACCCAACCACCCTCCTTATGCTGTATTCTCTTTCTGCATTTTAATTCATGGAACTGGAGTGCAGAGCCTAGGAAAAATGACTGTGAGATTTATCACTTTATTGAAAAAGCTGCAAAACTGATGCTGCTGATGGCTGTTGTGAGACTTATAGATGCATCAGGGTAAAATACTGCACTGAAAACCTTTCCCATGACCCAGTACGGAAGTAGCTTTTAAAACAATTCAGCAATAGACTTATATGTCAACAGCAGCCTCTTAGCTACTAGGAAAAAAGTGTGTGTGAGAGATTTCACCACTCCCTGATGCAGTTGTTCCAATGAGGTCTAATTTTACAGAATCAGCTAAAGCAAGTTCAGGAGAAGATCTGGGCTGGAGGAGAGGTAGGAAAGCCAAAAGAGTAGGCAGGAGTCACCTAATACCATAAAGCTGATTTCCTGGTGTTCCACCTACTCGTAAATTGGTAATTCTATGCCCAAATCACCTTTAAAGCCTCAGGCAATATTTCACAGAATCACAGAAACATCATGGTTGGAAAGGACCTGTGAGACCACCGATTCCAACCATCAGCACAAAAAACCCCAACAACCAACCAAACACAAGCAACCACACATACTCTCCACCAAAAAATCACCCACAAATAACCCCACAACCTCGACCACTAGAGCGGGCCCTGAAGTGCCACATCTGCATGTTTCTTGAATAACTCCAAGGATGGGGACTCAACCACCTCCCTGGGCAGGCTGTTCCAGTGACTGACCACTCTTTTAGTGGTCCTCACCTTAGCTAGAGAAGTCCAACTGTCACAGACACTGGAACATACGATACAAGAAGGTATCCATCAAGACTTTACTCCATGCATCTTGAAAGAAGTGCAGAACTTGAGCCTCACTTCTTACTCCTAGCACTGACCAGTATAGAACACACACTGTTTATAAAAGCTTTCTCCTGTAATTTTCCCATGTCCTGTAGAGTACTCTCCAACAAAGTGTGATCTGGTTCGCAGCTCTTGAGCCAAAAATGAGGTGAGGTTACTGTCTTGGATCTCCACAGAGCTTTCTGTAGCAATACCCCAGGAAATTCACACCAGCCTTGGGGCTGCACCAGTGACTTCTAAAACCATGAAATAAATATCAGAAGTTCTAGTAATGGTAGAAGTATTTTATATTAACTAAGGATTACATGGTTTCCTGTAGATTCAGGAATACTGTTGCTTCAGTTTCTATCTCTTTTTGCTCTTTTCCCTTCTCCATCTGATCTGCTACCTCAGACTGCTTCTGCACAGTCCCAGTGCAATGGTATTAAGTATGAAAGACTGAAGGTCTCCATGTTCCTCTGTAGTAATCTCCCACACTGACTGCATTTTATAAGAAAAAAAATACTGGAAAGAACTCTCTTCCTCACAGAGGGATTAGTGAGCTGCTAATTATTCCTTTAAAAGTGAGATATAGCAAGATACAACTACTAAACTGGCTAGCAGCACAACAGCTAAGGCAGTCTCTTGCCCATTAGTTTAGATCCAACTGCGAGGCACTGAGCATATGCGATGCATTTAAGAGTATCACCCAAGCACAGTTTTCTTGACCTTCCTCCTAATGGCCCAGCACTGACCAGCACTAAACTGCCCGTGGAACAGAGCACACAAGAGAGGATCATTGCATGCTACCATGTCAGCAGGCTTGCTTTTAATCAGGCAGCACAGCTCAGAGACAATTCAAAAAAGGCATCTCACTAAGAAAATACCCTGCATCTCAGCCACAGAGAGCTGGCTTCAGGAAATCTGCAGACAAAGCTGAAAAATTTGGCAATTTAAAAGGAGCAAAACTGGACAGTAAGAACATTGACCTTTTATCTGAAAATGATTCATGAGACACATCTACAAAGTGTCAGACAACAGCAAAGCAGTTCACCTACCACAGACAACCCAGCACTCCCAAGACACCAATAGCCATTTGAGTACTCCTAAAGTAAATTCAGCTTCATCTTAATTATTTTCTGTATTGGAAGACCAGGGACATATTCCTGGATGTTTACACAATGGCAAGTGAGCACAGTATTGCATGTTTTACTACACTACCGAAGCAGAATCTCCTTCAGACACCGCTACTGTATAATTTCTGTCTTTCTAAAAGCTGGAAGGTAATCATTAAAATGTTAGATCTGGCAAGTTCATATTATCTGGTAATTACAGAAAGATGGAGAAGCCTTCAAAAAAATGTCCTCCAACTTTTGCCTTTACTACACACGTGATCAAAATACTATCACCATTACCTAAATTAGCACATCTTTCACATAAGCCATCATTCAGAACACTTTAACATCAGTACAAAAAACATTAAATAATTATTAGAAGCCTTACCAACTATATTTTATCCTCCTTTCCAACTTCAAAAATATAAAACTATCCAACGACAACCTGGATGCAGGAAAACATTTTAGTGATAGTGGTGACAAGCTAGGCTACATGGTAATTTGTTGGGCATCACTCACCCAAATGAACACTACAATACAGCTCTAGTTCTTCAAAATATGTCTATCATTAGTCAATGCTATTCATACTGTGGCAGTGTCAACATGCTAAATACACACCAAAAGATAATCCCATCCCCCAGAGACTGCTGTAGAAAAAGACAGAAAGAGACAAGGGAGTGGGTTAGGGCATACACATGCATACATATAAAAAGCAATAGGGACAACTGGCCTGTGTCTCATTACCTCATTTATTCATGCTTCAGGTAAAGGGGAGACAAGGCTGTGCCAGGAAGACTGGGGAAGCTGGGACAAAACAGCTAGAAAAGGAGCTGCAAGAATAGAAAGGTAAGTCCAACAGAGCTCAGAATGTGCGACCAGGAAAGAGAGAGAATGAAGAGGTTCAGCCAACAAGGTTGGTAAGATTAGGGCAAAAAAACCCCCAACAAATGCAGAGATAAAACTGCTGGGAGCAAATGGTGCAGGAAAGGTCTGTGAGATGCTCTGGCTGCTCTGCTCTTGGGCAGGGGCTTCACACACTCCAGCATCTCACAGACCCCCAGCCAGCCCTGCACTGTAGCCTAAATGACACTGACCAACACAGGGCTCCTTATCTCTCTGGCTTACTCACCATTTTAATCACACTGGTGGTGCGGGCCCTGGGCGGGCTGTCCCTGCAGGGGCTGGCTGCCTGGCTCAGGGCTATCCTGCAGCACTGGGGGGTCCCTGGAGGGCCCCTTCAGCCCCTGGCTCTCGCCCCAGCCTCCCCTGAGCTGCAGCACTGTCGACCTGCATCCCAACTCATGCCTGTTGTTTTTCTATATAGAAGCCTTAGGATAAGGTAGAATCACAAAGGCTGCAGTAAAAGCACTTGAGGACCTGCATACTGCTCCTTGCTAATTCCCAAAACTATAGCAACAAATAGATTAAATTACCAAGGCAGACACTAGCCCAATTCAAGGGGACTGGTACATGAGTTATAACAAGATGCCTGAGCCGCAGCCCAACTGCATTTACATGAAGAAATCATTTTATGCAAATCTCTTATCCAGGAGTGAGGGCCGTGCAGAAGAGGAGAAGCACCACAGTATGCAGATTCATGATGGATGGCAGATGGGCAATTTAAGGCAAATCATACAGTTCAGTTATACAAGACATATAACCTGGGGAGAAAGTGTGTAGCTTCAAAGTCATAAATCATTTATAAATTATACAGCCTTCTCATGAAATATCCAAAAGGCCAAGCACGCATTTTTCTCATGATTTTTCTCCACTTTCACAAATCAGAGAGAAGCTGAAGAGCAGTATCTTAACAAGAACAAGATCGTTTTGGGGTAGGATGGGCTTAGATGGTAGAGCTTTGTTGCAGGCTCACAAACCAGAGGGCAGGAACTGAAGGCAGGACCGCTGTGCCCACCCACCTGGGAGTGCAGCAGCAGAAGGCAAAAGAAGGGAGCTGGAGTGGGCCGAAGAGCAAAACTGTCCCCTTAGGAGCTCACACACCCCTAGGACTGACACTCCCAGCCTGTTCAAAATCAGCACTTTCTTTCCATCAAAAATGTCAGGTTTTTTTAAAAGAAATCCAGTGCTCAGATTCTCAAATCACAGCAGTGGCATCCACGTGCATGTGGGTTGTTATCTGTCAGCAGCTCACGCCGTCTCTTCAGAGGGCTGGCTATGCTCTGAACAACACACCATGGCACCTCCATATCCCATTCTCCAGCTTCACTCAGCACATCTGTTGGGACCCCTCAGCAGCCCAACACCTTCCCATCTTCATTACCCAATGCAGCACCTGCCTAAATTCCGCTGTAATGACCAACTCAGACAGCTTCCCATTTTCCTGATATCCTGCCTCGTCACCCTGCATGCCCACCAGTGCTCTTACAGCTATCCAGCTTTTGATAGATATGTACACAGTTCATTTACTTTCATGTTGCAGATTCTTTGCTCTTCAAAGTCCCTTTCAAACCTTCAAGCTCAGTTTGCATTCGATTCAACCCCGTCTGGCTGGGGTTTTTTGTTGGAATCATTAGGGGCAGATGCCCATAAGCTCAAGGGTATCTCTGTACCCTGAGTAACTCCTAACATTTGTCTTTCAGCAGACCAGCTCTTCTGCTTGCTTATATACAGATGCCTTATGTGACTTTTACAATGTGTTTAAGCAGACTCCCATGCCAAGGCTGAGGATATAAATTTTCTCCCTCCTGACTTTTTCCTGTTTTCAACTGGTCTCCTGTTGTTCAGGTATTTGAAAGGTACTTCAGTGTCTAAAAAGTCCTAAAAGTCCTAAAAGACAGATGCGTACACTCGCAATTCAGACCTTTTCTGAAACTCTTAGAGGTTTTGGTATGCATATTCTTTCTATTACAAATGGTAAATTTGCCTAAATGCAACTGGAGTGCCATTCTTGAGTTCACAGCTCAGACCACACATGTAGCATAAGGTAAATAAAAAAATGATTGCAATGGAATAACAGAAGATTATTTTAAATTTATTTAGTTTTGAGGCTATCTGAAGAAATGAAAGGTCTTCAGTTTTCTGATTACATTTGCTTATATGTTTAAAATATCTGAACACATAGACTGTTTATGATGTGTTTAATTTTACAGAATAGAACGGTCAAGGTTGGAAGGGACCTTAAAGATTGTCAGGTTCCAACCTCCCTGCCACAAGCAGGGACACCTCACTAGACGAGAATGCACAAAGCCTCATCCAACCTGGCCTTGAACACCTCCAAGGAGGGGGCACCAACAACCTCCCTAGGCAATCTGTTGCAGTGCCTTACTACCCTCATGGTGAAGCATTTCCTCCTGATGTCTAACCTAAGTCCCCCCTCTTTCAGTTTAAAACCATTACCCCTTCTCCTTTCACCGCCCTCTCAGATGAAAAGCCCCTCCCCAGCTTTTCTGTAGCCCCCTTCAAGTACTGGAAGGTGCTATAAGGTCTCCCCAGAGCCTTCTCTTCTCCAGGCTGAACAGCCCCAACTCTCTCAGCCTGTCTTTATAGCAGAGGTGCTCCAGGCGTTTGATCATCTTGGTGGCCCTTCTCTGGACCCTTTCCAACAGCTCCATGCCTTTCCTGTGCTGAGGGCACCAGAACTGCACACAGTACTCCATGTGGGGTCTCACCAGAGCAGAGCAGAGGGGCAGAATCCCCTCCCTGGCCCTGCTGGCCACACTTCTTTTGATGCAGCCCAGGATGCAGTTGCCCTCTGGGCTCCAGCACACACTGGCAGCTCATGTCGAGCTTCTCATCTACTACCACCCCCAAGTCCTTCTCCTCGGGACTGCTCTCCAGCCATTATGTTGAAAATAAACAACAGAAAAAAATCCTTGATTAATTTTCTTATTAGCTACAGACACTAACATCACTGTAATAAAAAGTCTGAAATACCAGAATGTTTATTTTCAGTTTTAGGAGTGTTGAATTTTTTTGCATGGGCAAAACTAAAAATAAATATACATCTAGTATAATAAAGAGCAAATGTACAACCAAGTGTCACTTGAGCCCTGCTGTAACCTCTCTGCACCAGAGGCCTGCATGTATAATCCCTCTGAACCTACAATGGGGTACAAACATGCAAATTCCAAAGTGAAAAGAAACCTACATTTTCAGTCACAAATATTCTCAGTAGCTATTGTTCAAGTACCATTGGGCCTATAAACCTACAGAACCTTTTGGTTAACAATGAGTTTTGCTTCTGAAACTTCCTAAATATTTTTAATTTAAATGTCCTGTGAATTCCAAGCATTTTTCTTCCCACACTGGAGATTTTAGGTACCAAAACCAACGAACAAAATCTCTTTTCTCTAGGAAAGAATATCTCTCTTGGTTAAACTTTTTTCTACCTAAGTCTACATCTACTTCCCAGGTCAGATTTTAGAAGAAGACATTTTCACCTGTTCTGTAACTCACTAAGATCTGAGCTACTCTGTCACAATGCAGCTGTTTCTCTTTTGAAGCCTCTGATACTGTGAATATATTGAAACCTTAAACAGTACCTAAGCTCTCCTGCATGCCTGTAACTGGGGAGGATCTGTGTAAAGGCTTGGATTTCACCCTTTCCTAAAACGGGAACTCTCCTTCTCCTTTGGGAAAATCAAACAATTCAGGTTAAGACTGTGCCTCTTCCACCACAAAAAACTTTACCCCTGACCTGGGAAGTCTCCTACGGTCTCCAGTGACTGCACTGGAGCCATAGTATTTACACTGAGAAGGCAGCACCAGTATATCAAAGACCAGGCTCATTATGAATTTTAAAAATTATTAATAGGAACTGAATTTATATGAAAAACTCTTCAGTCTTTATTTTGCAAACAGAGGGTCAGGGGATAAAAACAAACTGTGCATCAACAGTCAAAGAATAACTCTACTGTTGCTGCACTACGGATAAATAAAAGCTATGCTTCTAATTAATATAAAACTAGCTTGCTAGCCAAATGAGAAAGCTAAGGTCACTGATAACAGCTCCACTGCTCCCACGTGCACAAAAAGCAGCACACTTGGTGGGGGTCTGTTTCCAGCAGCTGTTAACTCTCCAGGATGAGGAAAGCTGCCCTCACACACCGTACCAGTGTGGCTTCCAACAAAAGTCTGCTCCGTAGGTTGCTGCTGATAAAAGTCTCCTGCCTTGAGTCCTGGATGTGATCCTACTTAAGGCCTATCAGTATGACAGCTAAGCTCAGTACCTCGACTGTTATTATGTGGAGGCACATGGGACACCACGCTAGCTAAAACTGGCTTGGAGATGGAGCTAGTAAGAACTGGGCTTTAAAGGAAATTAAATACTTAGAAAAACCAAGACAAGACGCTTGCACATTAAGTGTTATTTGTCCAACACCTACAGGCTCAAGTCACTGTAAAGAATGAGATTTTTTCCTTTTTTTTTTTTTGTTTTTCCCCCCCAGATACCTGGTTAGAACAGAGCTGAAATACCTGCTCCTGTGCACATATCCTGCAGAGACAAGAGACAATGACAGATACTGCAACCCCAATGTACAATCCAGGGAACATATAAGTGATTTCCCATTTTAAAAACAGGTGAAAAAGTGGGAGTGAAATGAGAAACAGACATAAGGTACCAAGAACATGTTGCTATTCTTTTTTCAGTGAGATGGAGAGTATTTTTCAGATTTTTAAAAACAAACCAAAGAACTGTTATTTTAGAGCAGGTTCTCTTAAAAATTGTCTGTCTGGAAAGAAGATGGCACAGAGGAGGTCCTACCAGCCACCCAGCACAGCTGCTTTAGAGTGTAGTTGGTGCCATCACAGAGTGGTTGAGGTGGGAAGTGACCTCTCATGGTCATCTGGGCCATGCCCCCTGCTCAACCCTACAGCTAGTTGCCCATGACCATGTCCAGACAGCTCTTGAGTATCTCCAAGGATGGAGACTTCAACGCCTCTCTAGGCAACCCATGCTTGTGCTTGGTCAACCTCACAGTGAAAAAGTGTTTCCCAGTGTTCAGAGGGAACCTCTCATGTTTCAGTTTTTGCTCATTGCCTCTGCTCCTGTCACTGGGTAACAATCCAAAGAGCCTGGCTCTGTCCTCTTTGCATCTTTACATTTATGTAAATAGCTGGAGATCCTCAATCCCATGTTGGCTACATCCTCCTGCAAGCTTCACTTTGCAAGCTACACTGTATCAGCATCCCTTCATTTAAAGCTTAATACTCATGAAATTGCCAGATTATACTTTCGGAAATGAGTCCTTTTCTGTATCAAGCACCCAGCACTGTCAGGGCTGAGGGACCAAAATCCACTGGAGATGATCATACAGGAGAGTGAGGAAAAGGCAAGTTGAAGTTTGCAGGACATGCCTTCAGCCACAACACTTCTACTGCTGAACTGAAACACCAGCTGCAGGAAGAGAAAGCTGCACCGCGCTTCTCCCTGCCACCAAAACCTCACTCTTTCAGCATGCAACTGACTTTACAGCACTGTTGTTTGGCAAGAGTTTGCTCTCATCTGCACAAAAGCAGGCTGATACACACCACAGGCACTGGAGAGTTAATAAAATCAGGCACAGCTAGGTGTTTTAAAGGTATAACTCTCTCAGCCCTGATAATTTATCTACAGCAATCTTCACACTTGTTTTTTTCCGAATTCAATCTTTGCAAGTACCAGCTGCTGATGAACTGCATGGAGCATCATTTTTATTAAATGATGAACAGTAACATTGCAGAGTTATACATCAAAAAACTGATTACCACCTACTGACAGACAGTTAAGCACAGAAATTCCTGAATTTGGGTTTGTTTTTTTTCCAATTGCTATAGACTCCAGTGAAAAGAAGCCTTTTCTGTTTAAAGATACTGCTTTTTTGAAGCATCAGAGTAACCAGTCACACAGGCTAATACTTAATATAGAACATACAACTGCTTTGTGGAGCAGGGCACACATTGTACAAGGTGGAACACAGAAATTCCAAGACTTAGACATTCCTCTTCCTAGGGAATTACAGTCTTGCAATGTAGAATTTGTGCCTAGGTCAGAAAACCAACAGCAAACAAGTTTTCTTGGTTACTGCACTTCCTGACTAAAATATTATTTACTCCTGATTAAAACTGACAATACGTGCTAATTTTACTCCTGTCCAAGAACTAACATTTCAGTAATTCCCACAGCTGGAAGAAGCAAAGAGTGACAAAAATCAGCCAAGGGTGTCCCAGTTCCCAGACTCCAAATGCTGAGGTCCAAACCTCCAGGGCTTTGGTTTCCTGGGGTAGCTACAACCAGCTCCTTGGGCTACCTGACTCTGCATGGAGCTATGTCTCATGACTCCAGCACTCCAGGCTCCATGGGCCACAGCTGGAGATAAAACCACAGCTTGTCTGTATCCAGAAAACCCCTAAGAGAAGACTCCTGCTGCTCCATGGTATGATACCTGCCCTACCATGCCAACATCTCTGCAGGTGCTGGAAACCAGGACATGGCCAGGCAGGTCTGTCAAGGCCACCCCACTGGAGTTTGGGAGTCCCCTCACTTGTTTCACAGACCAGGCTTCCCTCTCTAGGCCAGCTATGGGTGTTGATGTGCCTGCTGGGAACCAACCACAGCATGCTGTTAGTGCACACTATGCCTGAGTACTGAATACATGGGAAACACATAAATGCTGAATTACTGGCTATTTGCCTGCTTTGCAAGTAAACAATTTAGCTAATTTCCTCATAATAATGACCTCTCATTTTGGTGGGAAATGAATCCTCTGCTTTTGAGCTAGTTTGCCTCCTTCAGTACTTTACTAAGGCTGTTTTTAACCAAAACTGCCAAGGAGGATGATCATAGAAATCACCCGGAAACCAGCAACCATCAGCTCATCATAACTGGTCAGACCCCACAGCATAACACACTCTAGTAACCAGACACAGATTCCCTACCATTTACCCGACTGTTAACCCAAATTAATCCCTGGTGTATGTGCTTTCCAGAAATGAGATGGATTTGTTGGGTAAAATTAAAGATCGATTCTGAGTTATGGGCTTCGGGGTTCACTCAAGCAAATTCAAATACACAATTTATACTAAAATGTAGATGAAGAGTATGAAATTATTTTTCATTCTTAATGTGAAGATTTAATAGCAATTCTTGCTTTCTCTTTAGTTAATATAATTGAATGGAACAACAATTTAAAAGATTTGACAAACCGTCCACCAAGATACCCTGGAAAACTTAACTACTGTATCATACTTCTACATAACTAGCACAAAGCAATGCATTAGCAAATTTCACACACTGAATTGCCAGGAATATTTTTCCCAAATTCAGCTACAACGGCAACACTAGCAGGTGACTACATGCATGCATCCCATTTGACTTTCAAGGACATAGTTAAGAGATAAAACAAAAAGGAAAGACAATCACATTAAAAAAAAAAATTCAAAACACATTAACAGATAACATTTGCAGTACAGATTAGTTATAGGTGGTCTACAGGCAACTATCCACATGCATAATGTCACATGCTACTACTCCCTTAAGTGATGAATTAATCCACACAGAAAAGCTCTGTGACAAGTCACATCATAAGAACCATGAAATGGAGGTCACTGTGCCAGCTAGCAAAGGAGACATTAGAAAGGGGGGTGGGGGGGAAGCAGAAAATGCTCTTTATACATTCCACTTCACTACCAACATGAGGAATTTATTTCACTAATCCATGGCTGGCAGTGTCAGAGCTACTTGGAGCTGCAGAGATGGAGAGAAATATCCAATTTTCAAATCCCCTCCAGCTACACAAAGGTAAGAAGGAAGAGCACTTCTGCCACCACTGAGCTGTTATTGCACCACTGCTTAAATTAGGCCAATACTATTTTCTGAAAATGCTAAATTAGAGGCAGGCACATATCACAAACTGCCTCCTCCTATAACCAGGACAGACAATTAAGATGGTCAAGACAGTGCCAAAACGTACCTTTTAACAATGTGCTCAGCTGTAGTTTATTTTGCTTGCTCAGTAGCAACGTTATATTCCTACATATGGAAATGTGAGGAGGAGGAACTGCAGAAGTAACCTTGCCTATCCAAATATGAGCTTACTCAGACAACCTAAGCATTAGGTCACAATTTACTGCTCTGGGGGAAAATCAGTTTCCTTTCTCACAAACTGCACTAAAAATGAGGCAATATTTGACACTACCTCAAGAGTGTGAGAAAGAATACACATAGCTAGTTTAGCCTTTATATAATTTCTTCTTTTTCCTTAGGCAAGCAAACCTATAAAGCTTCTCATCTAATGTGTGGGATTAATAAATGATGAAGCTACAAACAAGAGAGCCCCAACCTTCTATCATGTGCACTCAATTATTTTGCATTTAACAAGAGTAAAGGAAAATGAAATTAATTTAATCTTTGTAATTGTCAAATTAAATGACAGAACCTCGCCAATTATAACAGACCAAAGCAATACATTTACATTTACCAAATCACTGTTAAAAGTGTAAATTTTATTCTGAGAAGGATTTTTTGTGATATATTATCTTCCATTCCTTGAAAAGTGCTTACCAAACACTGCAGCAGAGGCCATGGAGACCTAGGCTCTGGATCAGAGATACTTTTAAACTAAGCTATATATGACAGCATTTCAAAATAAAGTAGTATTATATTTCTGAGTGTGCTTGATGAATATTCCTTACTAAAGTCAGTGTGAAACCACAGGTTTTCTTACAGTTTCCAACTGTCCAAACGGTGGTCTATGCATTCTACTAGATGGAAAAGTAGCTACTATTAAAGAAACTTCTACATGCAATCAATGCAATTTCTTCAGCAATTTCTTCCTTCATCTCCCTTACTCTTCAGTCTCCTAAACCAAGTTCCCTGGGTTGCAGCAGGTAAGAGAGCATGATGTAGGCAACAGTCCTGCTCAGCTGTCCACACCCCCAAATCTGCATCCCTTTTCCACTGCTCTTCCTCACTCCTGCTCCTACTGCACATCTGACCTCTTGATTAACTCTCCTCCATCATGGCAGTCCCTAAAAGAGAACTTCAGGTCCTATTTCTCTGTCTACCTCTTCTACTTTGAAATTATCTTGCTTGGACGTGAGTAGCAAGGCCTACCAGCAGCACCCCAGCTAAGGTTTCTCTACAGCCCTGTAGGGTGACAGTGACCCTTTCACACACCTCTGGGAATAGTCTGCCTTCTCAACCAAAGATTTTCCTCTGCCATTTTTTGTGGCCAAATCCCAGTGCTGGATCACATGTGGCAACACGCATATCCAGGTCTTTCTCTCCTTCAGTCATTTCCAATAACGAGCCTCTAATCCCTTTGGCTTCAGCTGCAATATTCCCATTGACTGATAATGGATTTTCCACTGATGTAGAATCAGGCACTTCCACTACACCACTACAAATTAATAGAAGAGAGCTCTGTTAATCCCTTATAAGCAAGCTTAATCTTCCTGTTTATAGAAAGAGTGAAGGCCCCCTTTTCTCCAATATCAGGCAGAATTTTACTACTCCTCTGGAAAACTGTTCTTATTTTATTTGATTGAAACCCGTATCTTTTTTAGAAGACAAAAATCCAGACAACACCACACATACACACATCTGCCAGGTAAAACAGGAAGATTTTGAGCTATGAATCCTGAAGCTGAAAGCTGGGATCAGCGCTCTGGGACTCAGAGGTACTCCACAGGTAGTGCTGTCATCTGGGAACAGCAGGCTGACAAAGCCTTTATAGCATTCACCTTTCAATTAAACAAGAGTAACACTCGAAACCTCACGTTAAAATAGCTGTATGATTTGTTAGGGTTCTCACTCAATGATGTGATTTGAACACTTCATGTACATCAGCAATAGTTATAGCTATTAAACTACAAGTATTAGCACCTTTAAAGACTGTTACAGAACTTGGCTAATAACTCTAAAGCTATCAAGCCATCAGAAAGATGAATTGATCTTACATTGAGACACTTTTTCCATTAAAATGAGATTCTGTTTGATGAACTCAAATACACTTTATTAAGTCAGTGGGTAGCAGAACAGCTCTTTTTTGCAGGACAGGAAATCCATTACTACATTTCAATGTCTAGTAAATAAGAGCTCAATCACACAAACCTTTGCTCAAATGAGAAACCATTGCTCACAAAGACTTGTCCCATTGCAGTCAACAGGCTGAGCAAAGATAGTTAACAGCAGTAAAATCTTGAAAGACAAAGCCCAGATATCACACTTGCAATTGGTACTGCTGTCAAACAGCCCTTAATTTGACGTCCTATCCCACCATGCATCCACTAGATGCAAAATTTGTATTGATTTATTAATTCATCATAAGCACCACTTCTATGCTAGGATGAAAAGTCTTTAACACAGCAGCTAAATGGTTCCTGTAAAACACAGGAAT
>NW_009970723.1:2480180-2485073 GCF_000747805.2 Chaetura pelagica
AAGGACAATAAGATGCTACTCTTTTGTCACGCATTTCACTGCCACTGTTTAGTTGGGTGACCTGAAAGGAGCAGCAGAGGCTGACTTACACCTTCATTAAAGCAGTTCCTCCTCCTTCCCCTACATCTGTGAGAACAACAAGTGCGGGAGGGAAGAGGTGAGCAATCCACAAGGTAATGAAGAGATTTTTTTTCAGAGAGTTATCAATTATTTATGAGTAAATCCCCATATGAACACATCCAAAGCTGAACAGTTTTTAGTATATTTCACTTCTGTACAAATGGCACAACACAGCCAGGCATGAGCTAAATTGGATGTCTGAGTATTCAAGGTGTCAAATAGCAAATTGAATCTGGACTTTAGTAAATCCTTGTTATGTTTTTTTGAAGTACAACAGCCTGCTAGATTTAAAGCTTCTTCACAAAATTCCTCCAAAGCTCACAGAAATCCTTCTTTATAGCATTACCCATTCATCAAGATCTCAGCAAAGCAAAAGCTCACACTGAAGCTCTGTAATTACACTGACATAGTTGTCTAAATAGTCTAATATTCCAACTCTTAGAAGTGTACTGCTCAGCTTTGAATGGAATTGTATTCCACAATGGAACGAAATGGACCTGAACTTTTCCTATTAAGAACAGACCAACTTATGGTCATCTTCTCCAAAGCAGGGTTTATCCTTTTCAAAGCAAAGCACTTGTCATTAAAAGTAAAATGGTTTTACAACTGTACATTTTAAAGAGAAGATTGAAAGACTTTCTGTGATACAGGAAATACAAATGTTACAGATTGGTCTTCTCCACAAAGCAAGCACCTTGAAACCAAATGGTTGCATTTGCTAGGCACACTTTCCCTAAGTTGTTAATCTGTTTGCAAATGTTGTCACGAAAAACAGTCATCCTGAAAGTTTTGAAATGAAAACAAGCCCATTGTCTGCAATAAATGTACAGATCTGCAGAACTGTTCTTTGAACTCCTCCTTCCCACAGCTTCCAACCAAGATGCTGCCAAAACCAACACCACCACTGCAGTCATACTTCAATGATTATGTCTATAGCAACTGTCACAGTGATCCCAAAGCCACCTTAACACCAAACTCAAGCACTCTGTGCTAACCCAGGAACGAGGCTGGGGCACCACCAGGACGCGCCCTGCAGAGGAAGCCCCCCAGGCAGGTTAGCTTTGGGCCAAGTGGTGGCACAGCATGCCCAGGCCACCCCTAAGATGGGCTGCCCTGCCATCCCAAGCCTGGAGGGTGCTGCCTGGGCTCAGCAATAGGGAAAGGAGACCAGCGGTAGCCCAGGGGGGAGCAGAGAGCAGCCTCTGTGGGTTCCTCTGCCCCCCAAAGCCTCATCAGCTAGCTGCCTTCAAAAGGGACAAGCCTGGCAAGAATTTAATCAAGTAAGATGGTTTAAAGCACATGTAGAACAAACTCTTCCTGGGGAACAGCACGGTCTCTCGTGTGTTCTCTGCCCCTTGCCATTCAGGCCAGTACCTTCACACCTCTAGGACTACCCTCCACTCTCATCCTAGCCTGGCTAGACTGAATTTCTCCAGCACCAAAAAAAGAGCCACTGAGAAATCAGTTTTAAATTAGTTTGCATTACTTTGGAGGGTTTGTTATGTACTTGGATGAAAGGAACCCATTAAGTACATCTATATTTACTTCACTACAGTGTGGCTCTTGAAGTTAGATGAAAAGATTTACTCTGGCCAAGTTTGTTTATTCATCAGCATCAGCTAAGATAAGTTTTCAAAGGCTCATCCTCATCACATTTACATGAAAGCACACAGATTTTTTTCAAGGGTCATATCACACTCTGCGAGCTGGAAACGGACAAAAGAAACTTCTGTGAGAATTACGAAATCAAGGATCGGCACAGGAACATCTCCTACCATTTCCAGTTATTTAGGGGGGTGGGGTGAAACTTGAAGTCATTCTTCCTCCCTCTGCAGACTTATGAACAGCCAGAAGCTATAAATGGATGATCAGCTACCATGCCCCCAGCCCAGATATCGGCAACTGGCACACTACTTAACCAGGGACACCAGAAGTGAAATGTTAACTCTCGTGCTTCCAGTGTGGTTTAAGCAAATGTAGTCTCCCGAGTTTCTAATAATTCTATTTGTACTTTGACGAGAAAGAAGAGCTCTTCATATCTGCTAGCAAAGCATTACGTAGAAATATAGCCCATCACTGACAAATCCCAGCTGTACAAGTCCTAGTTATCACTGACAGGAAACCAAATATGACTTGGTACTTGCATGCCTTTAATATCTAAATTTTTCCCCAAGTTATGTAAATATTTAAATGACATTTATGGACTGTATCTTCCTTCATGAATTTACACTTTCCCACGGAAGACTTCCAGAGTGATTAACAATGCTGATCTTTATCCTTCACACTGACTATTCATTCATCCTTTCTAAAACGAATACTGCTTACATATGACCCAAGAGGGCTGTAACAAGGCAGTATTTATCTGCCCTAATAATCTACCACTGCTGCTTTAATTAAAACTTGGTTATATCACAGCCACCAAGCGAAGGAATGCCTCTCACCATCTTCACCTGACAGCTGTGCTTGGTGCACCTTTGCTGGAGCAACTTTTGGAGGTCCAACCACCCGCAGCTTCTCTCCCCAGTCCAGGTAACTGCGGGCACAACGTTGCAAAAAGACCCTTCACCACGGAAGAAAGGCAGAGTGAAACTGCGGAGGATTTTGCAGCCCGGGGCCTCAAGTGAGTCACTGAACGCTTGTGGGTTGGTATTTACCCCTGTTCCTGAGCAGGGCAGTCCTGTCTGCACGGCACACAGGGGTTTTGGCAGGTGAGGAGCTAGGGGAAGGTGAGCTGGACATAGCACACGTGCCCATGGCCAACCTACGTGCAGAGAAGCTGCAGCACAGAATAGCTATTCAGAGCGTGAGGGATACCAGGATGGAGATGGGAGAACAGCAACCAAGGACATCTCAACTCCCCTCAGTAAATTTGCAGCTGTATCTTCAGGCTTCGGCTTCCCCATTTACACAGCAGGATCTTACAGGGCCTCCAACAGCCCACACAAATGCACAGTGATTTCACAGTCTTACAGAGTTTATTGCTAGCGGTACTACACAAATGAGTGTGCACTGCCCACCCCTTTCCATGTTTCCATCCATGCAAGTAAGTTCTGATGATACACATGTTTAGAAACACATCATTTTCCCAAGGAAGAAGCTGTCCTGAACTTCTACCCTCACCAGAACACAATTTTTTTTGGCATCATTATGTACAACACAAGCCCTGTATCTGCCAGCATCCCTGTGATGCAGAGATGGGCTGCGAGCAGCGAGGGCTGCCTGCCCGCAAGCTACAGGCTGCACAACCAGGGCCCCAGAACCCTGTCCTGTTCCAGCCACTGAACTCTACAGCACTTTACTATCATCATCAATGAGCTGATAAATCGATCTAACTCCTCTGTGTGTTAATGAAGCTCACAGTGCCCCAGTGAAGAGTATTCCTTAACCAAATGCCACTGCACAGCCAGTAAGGAAAACTCCATTGCATTTCTCAGAATACAGCTTCTTAAAATAATAATTAGCTGTAGATTATTGAGCATTTCTTATTTAGGACTTGAAATCCAGAAGCCCTATAACTTTAATAGCAGGAAAAATGTAGAGCTTAAGTTATCTGGTAGCAGTCATTTGTATACAATACATGATCTAAAAGCACATCAAGCCTGGCGATGAGGCTTATGGGGAGGACAGTGCCCTAAAATGCAATGGATTACCTGTTTGCTTTCCTCATTGACCTTCCGTAAAGCAAAATGAGCAAAAGATAGGTGAGCTAAAGGTCCCACAACCTTTGCTCGTATAAGCAGTGTGTTGCCTTCAGAAAAGCTTCTCATTTAAAAGTTGCAGATCCCCATTGCTCATCTGAATATTGATTTTATGCTAAATAAACCCTGTGCTGAAACACTGTTGAAGTAATGAAATACTGTGCTGAAATAAAGGTTAAATTGCTTTTGTACTTCAGGCCCATAAGATGTGTATACTGTATTCACAATTGTTTTTCCATGAGAGTAAAAGGTACTCACTCCTTCCATGAGATGCCTCATACGCTGCAGAATCTGGCCCTTGTTAAATAAGCTAACACCTGAGTTCATCACTTTTCTAGTAAGGGAAGGCACTTCTGCTATAACGAAGCACGTCACATACAGGCACATTCACCAGGGCAAAACTTTAAAAGACGTTAACATAAGAAACCCTGAAATTTGAAATTTCTGTTTCTGTATTCTCTAAGAGAAACCAACACAATAAAAAAGTACTTCCATTTTCCTACTGGTTCTCCTCAGCAGTGCTTGCCTGTGCAAATTCTGCTAACACTGCTGTGATCATCATTCAACTGCAACGCAGACCTACAGAGAACTAAGGCAGATCTGCTTCTGGTTCCACACGGCACACTTTTTTTTTTAAGTTTAATTTAATAAAATAAGTACTCTGGATAAAAGTTAACTGAGCACAGTTGCTATGAAAGGGGAAAATATTTTCTGCCAAAATTGTATCTTTGCTCCTTCTCTCTTTTTCTGCCTTTGCTGCCTAATGTCTCAGCATTATTTCAAAGGCCATTCCCTTCACAAACGTAACCAACTCAGGTATTCAGCACCACAAATGATGCATTGCTCCCCTTAAAAGCAAACCTCTGAGGGACAGATTAGAAAGGAAGGTTAAAGAGCTCTATCATTCAAAGCATTATAGCTCAGACACCTATAAATCACTGCGTTTGTCTGTTTGGATAGCTGGGTCCATTAGCGTATGTACCATTCAAAGCCACGCAACTTTCCGGCACGACCGCTCGCCAGGTCCCTGCCCACCCCCCGCAAGCGCCGGGGGAACGAAACGAAACGCTCCCGG
>NW_009970723.1:2486332-2509463 GCF_000747805.2 Chaetura pelagica
CCCCCCCCGTTAAGTGAGCGTGACTAACGAGGACGGGTTAACAGCTGAAAAGAGAGCTCTGCGTAGTTACTGGGGGCTTTTTAATGTGGCACCAAGGTCTTGAAGTGAAAGAGCTACGTTTTACGTGACGGAGGGAAGTGCGGGGACTCCGGGTGAGAAACACTCACAGCAAAGGCAGGAAAGGCCACAAAGGCAAAATGTTGAACTTAGACTTCTGGGGATTTTTTTTAGGGAAATTGCACAATTACCATAAGTTTCCACCCAGATACGAGAACTGACCTAACTCCCGGTAAGTTTCTTACTTCCTGAGAACGAGTCCAAACCCTGTGTCCCATCCTGCAGCCACGTGTGTGCCTGGCCCCAGGTTTGGGCCTGAATCTGCAGTTGCTGCTGAGCAAGCAAAGATGTACTTGGGCAGGAGAGTGTTGGTTTTGTTTGGTTTTCATAGCCCAGGTGCAGCAGCACCATCAAGCATTCTCACGTTCACCTAAGATTATAGCTCAGTTTATTATCTCCATGCACATCCATCCAGTGAATCCTCAGAGCTGATCCTTTCTTCACGCCTTCCAGTATTGCCAGGTGTTGGTTCCTCTGTTTTCTTTTTCCTTCCAAGCCTTCTTTAAGCTCGTTGTCGAGCAACTTCTGTCCTCGCTGAGAGGTACAGCCCATGTTTAGCAGAGTCCAGCCAATCTCAGTTTGTCCACATGACCCCTGCAACAAAATAATAATTATTATTCCACCATGTAGCTCTTGGAATATCCAGCTGATGATTGTCGTTTTACCAATCTGGTGTTGCTTTTTTTCCTCTAACACGCCACTACACTGGCACATTGTAGCTGATCTAGTGATGTTTTTTTCAGACTTTGTTCTGTGGTTTCCTCTGCCTGTCCTTCTTGCAGAGAGTTTCCATCAAATTCTCCCGCTAGCAACAGCCAGGCTTTGTGAAAGAAACCCCTGACATCTGCATCCACATCCCACATGGTGACTCTGCAATGAACCCAACTGTCTGAATGACTTTAACTCCTTCCACCCCAGTTGTGGTGATTTCTCATCGTTGTAGTCAATGAAGATTTGCCACATGGAGTCGTTAATCGGCACTTTTGTTCTACCTCTGTCCTTCCTCATTCTAGACCTGGGAGGCCTTTGTAGAGTTTTCAGTTTAAATTATGAATTCACATTGTGATTCATAGGAAATTTTGGAGGCTAACAGTAGTATGTAGGTCCAAAAAAGACTGGGAACCAATGTTCTAGCAGCTACTGCCCTTCAGCCATATCTTTTGGCACAATTTGATGTCATCAGCAAAATGCAGTTTTCCTTGAGTGTTCACAAAGGATGCCAGATCACGGAAACCCATGGGAACTTTTCATCCCTTCAAATCTAGTGCAGACCTTCCCAGTCCTCCAAATACTTAGCTTATTTGGATATAATTAGTTGAAAAACCTTCCAAAAATACTATAAGCTCAATTAAAACCATATAGTTGCTTTTGAACAAGAGTCACTACATACGGTATGAAAAGGGTATTACCATAATAATTTATATTCTCATCTTAACCTATACTCCTGTTCAAATACAAAGATGAAGGCAGCTCCAAAAGAAAGGGGCAGCTCCCCTTTGCCTCTTGCTTTCTTATCTCCCACCTCCTCTCTCCCCTTTGCTCTCCAACCCAAATGCCATTTGGTTTAGTTTATTTTCCTTTGTATTTGAGAAGAAAATGATATGTCTCTCTTTTAAATAATAATCAAGGAAAGGGAAGTTTCCTCATTAGCTAACCTTTATTTACAGCCCTATTCAGCACACATGCAGATATCTGGAAGGAAAGGACAGATGCAGAGAATGAAGGAATGGAGGCAACCTATGATCTCTTGACAAAAAATCAGCCATGGAGTCAAAATGAAGGGCTAGGTGGGGGGCTTAAAGCCAATGGATAGCTGGCAGAGATGGAGGGAAAGGAAGTGGGTAGGCAAGAGGCAAAGATTAAGTCCTTCAAAAAGGCTAGCAAAAATCAAGCACTCTTAGACCTGATTAATTTTGCACTCCACAAGAGTGAAAGTATTCCCTCCTGTCATTTCTGTGACAGTTTCTCCCAAAGGCCCCATTGCTGCTCGAGCTTCATTATCTGAGGCATTGGGATGATATGTAAATGAAGTGGTCCCTGCCACAAGGGCCTTACAGTTGAGTCAAAATGCAACAAAAGAATGTAAAAAAATAGCATAAGGAACCAGGAGAAGAAAGACGGATGAAACCTTGCAGTCTATGTTATGCAACATCAGTTATAATATGCAAATAACATTAAAAGAATGTAGTAGTGACCCACCCTCCATCTCAAGCACTTGCATTGTTGTTGGTTTTTTTCCCATTTAAGAACCAGGAAAATCAAGCACCTGAGCTAAGCTTTCACCCAAGAGACTGTTGGTGGTGGTAGCTGGCAGTGCTGGGCAGCAGGCTAATGCAGTAACAGCTGAAGAGAAAGGCACATGAGCTGCTGGAGGTCACAGACCTTGAGAGGTTTTGGGAGAGCAGCAGCAAGGTGCAGCTGGACACGTACAAGCTTTGCTCTGCCCGTGGCTGGAATAGCCCATCTCTGTCCCTTGCTCAGCCTGTGTGCTGGCCCACATTGTACCCGCGCCAGCTCTTTGTGAGTGAGCTGGGTAAAGGAGCTCTTTTTCAGCTGGATCAGTTCCCAGCCCAGCTCCCGGTGAAGGCATACAGACACCCTGGCCTCCTGGGTGGTGGGGCAGACAGGGGCAGTGGGCTTGGAGGAGCTGCCGGAGGCTTAGGCTCCACATGCACTGCATTGTACTCAGCTGTGCTTGTGCAAAGCAGGTGGTTTTACTAAACTGTATTTCCACATGTCTAACATGGATTTAGGTGCTCAAATTTAGACACTTCAGGTTTCAGTTTTGTAGGATAGTATGCACTAAGTCAGCAGATCACCTCCACCAAATGAGGAGACCTTGCTTCCAGCTGTGCAATCCCATCATTTCTCTTTTGTCAGCTCTGCTACCTGTGGAAGAATTAAGCCCTTTGCCCACCAACGTTCTTCACCAACCAAGCAGAATCGTGTCCCTGGAGGAAACAGTTGCCTAGTTTTCTGAGGGGGGGTCAGTGAGTTGAATCGTGTCTCAAGCAAGTCAAATAAGCTCCAGAGCCACCACAAGTGAGGAGGCAGGGTCTTGGCCTGGGAAGAGGTATGGGCTAGAGGAGAAAGAAAAGGAGGATAAGGATCAAGACTTCCCCCTTATGGCGAGAGGAAGCCATTGGATACGCTTAGGTACTCCTAGATGCAGCTTTAGAGGTAAATTTATGCATGTCATCCCAGGAATGCACAAACTCTATGGGAGCAGGCAGCTCTGCAGTTAGTTGCAGTCCCTAAATTCACTTCTATTTTATATAATATACAGCGTGGCCCTAGTTCCACCTATCTTATTCCTGTAGAAATGCTCATTAATGAAGTTTTAGTAAGTAATTGGGGAAAAATCTCAGTTCTCACCCTGCAGGGTTGTGCAGTTTGGGGAGACTGAAGTGTCTTTTGAAGGTATGTTGAGGTGTATTCCCTAATTACCATTTGTGTATAGTACAAGCAAACCTATTATAAGGAGAAGGCAGCGACGAACTACACAAGTGTACATTTCCCACAGGTGACCAACACAAGGAAGTACTGCGGGTTTAAACCAGTCTTTCCAGTGTTCCTCACACATGCTGCTTTGTGTGATTTAATGTTCTCTATCTACCTTGCAACAGGGGAGATGCTCATCCTCCCTCAGCTCTACCTCTCTTTGCCTACAGAAAAAGTGGTGTTGAACAGGCTGATGTGTTTCTTCATGACAGCCCTGCCTCGTTCCTGGCCTCTCAACAACCCACCCCATCTAGTGTGGACTTTGTCCTCACTTAACAGAGTATTTTATTAAATTGCCCTGAGCTGCCCACAGAGATTACAATTACCTCTCTATACTTGCATTGTTGGCCTGGTTTTCAAAAGGTCTGGGCAGTCCTGACTCTTTAAGGAGCAAAAGGACCTGAGGGTACTATCACCTCTGGAAATCAAGCCATTAGGGATAGGAAGGGGAATTCACAGGAGGCATGGGGGCTGGTAGGAAAGCATCTCTTCCATTCAAGGAGCACATCAGTAAGAAGCAGCTACTGCCAAGGGGACAGATTAAATAATCAAATAGAATTTTCTTACAGGCCAAACAAATCCTGTGAAAGCCTGGATGGCTACGTGCTGCGTCTCTGAAATCAATGACAAATCACGTTATGGCTGAGGCGTGTAAAATGGCTCTGTCAAAGAAATGGCTCCTGGCGTGGCCGATTTATCTGAGACAGTCGTTGTTAGTTCTGTCTCCTGGTTCACAGTGAGGCCTTGCAGGCAAGGAAGCAACCTTCTCACAAAGCATTGGGCCTAGGTTTTCTCCAAAGTAGAGAAATGTATTGAATGGACCAAGCAATTCCTTGTGACACCACCATGGGAGAAGCCCACTTCCATGCTTCTCAGCAAGGAGTGGGAGGACGAAGAAGCTGCTTTACCAGCTGAGCAGAACCCAGACCCATTATAAGCCTTAGCAAATGACATATCTTCCCCACCATGGGGTGGGCTCCAGGACACCTGCTGTGGCTTGACTCAGTTTGCTAGCTTTGGAGAGCCTTGACAGGCCTGCAATTACTCGTCAGCAGCACATCTACAAAGGAGCACAGTGAGGTCTGCAATGCATCTGCCCAGCACATTTCCACACGTACCTTTCCACCCAGGAATCTTCTTGTCCTCAGACATGAGGTTTTTTACACTCATCAGTTTTGGTGATACAATCCAGCAATTTATTTTCAGAGGGAGCGAGCAGGTGTCCATGGCAGGATTTGAGCTGACAGTGCTTCAGTATTGCTTTTCAGGAGAACATGGTTGTTCTTTATATCTCCATTAATTACTGGAAAAGGTTATTATTTTTTTTGCCTTACTGGAAAAGATGATTATTTTAACTGCTTTGTTTAGTTGGGTTTCTTTAGCTTTGGGAACAGCCTGAACAAGACAAAAGAAAATACACCCTTCAACTGACTTTTGTCTCTCAGATTTCCAGCATGCTGATTGGAAACTGGAGAAGTGCTACTAAAGATTAATCTGCAGCATTGATTATAGATGATGGTTAGGAAAAAGAACAAAAATAATGTATTAAAACTAATGACCATAACTGATTGAGAAATACTTTGGTTCAGAAAATCACATAAAAATCAGGTTTTTCCCACAAGTATTAGAAAACTGGGTATGAATTACTCAGTCAGAAAACTGGTTGCTACTGTTAAAAATAATTAGAATCTACATTCGAGTTATAAATGGTGCTTTTTTCTCCTTTTTTTTTTCCTTTTTCATAACTGCCTTAAATAAAATCTTTAAGACTGCTGTGATATAATCCCCTGTCAATATTTTTAAACTGCCATTCAAGAACATATAGTGTTCATTTTCTAGGAGAAGCCTTATAGTTAGTGAGTTTGACACAAACCTATCTGAATGTAATTACTAGTTAGCAGATTGGCTTCTAGTGGCAGTCACAAGCATCATGCTTGAAGCTACAAATTACTTAGCCTATCTGAGCTCCCACTCTTTGTATTAAATATGTGATAACCACACAATTTCAGTTTGCTGCAGCAAAGCTCGGGACACATTGCTGGCTTTTGTGAATAAAGCACCATTTCCCCATTGCTAACTATGAAGAGACATGCTGCTGCATCATGTCTAGAGAAGCTGAAGTGATTTTTAAAAACAAACCAAAAAACCTTCTTAAGAAATCCAAGCCATTACCACGGAAGAGCCCATTATGAATGTCTAGCCTGACCACAGAGCAAGCATTTGGAAGCAAATCAAAACCTGCCTGAGGAACTGAGTAAAAAAGATTTTCCAAATTCACTAATGCTCATTTAAATTAATAGCCCACCTGCCAAGTGTAACAAACCTGAATGTATTGTGGCCATTAAAGCTCAGAAGTAGCTTTCTGCCAAAAAAAAATAAATAATAAAAGACAAATTATTGAGAGGAAAATAAGTACTGCTGCCACTCTGTCACACACTGAAGTAAAAGGTTTATTCTTGTGAAGGTTAGAAAAATTTATTTCCCTGTAGGCTAAGAATGATTAATTACTACTCACAAAGGCAGAAAAAAAATAAGATGCAGGAAGGAGAAGGGTAGAAGGCATAGTCCAGAGCAACAGCTGTGATGGTGCAAGAGGTGAATTACATCTCTCAAGGTGAAAATTATCCTGCTCTGGGATCAGGAATGCAACCCATTCCCACTCAAACAGCAAAGTACAGGGTCTGTCTTGCTGGTTCATGGTCTAAGCAAGGGAGGGCTCAGGTCTTGGGGGATAAGAGGAGTCCAGGTAAATGCTCAATTTGAATGACAAATGCTTCACCAATGTATGACATCTTTTCACAGCTGACTGCATTTAGGAAGAGGTTTGAAGGATTACAGCCTGAAGAAGTTGACCTTTCTCACCCACCCTGCCAGGAAGCTGGAGGTCAAGTGAAAGGTTCAGACCTACATGGCACACTAAATGCTGTGCCTTGGGGTCAGGGTTGTGGCTGTCCACCCTAAAAGAAGTGCTCTCACAAGGGCAACAGGTGGGGACAGTGACCACTGGGCACCGGCTCCTCTGAAAGCTGCAGCACTCCAGGGAGATGAGCTGAGCCAGTGCACAGCTGGGACACCAAGGAGCCCAGATCCCATACAGTCTCTCCTACCTTTTACTTCTGTAACAGTTTTTCTTTGAAGCTTTTCTCTGGATGGCTTTGAGTTGTCAAGCAGTCAGAAGAGAAGACTGGAAGACCTGAAAAAACACCCAGATCATGTAAACCTCAAGAACAATTTTTATGACTCCTCTCTCTGTTGGCATCTTACACATAAGAAAAAAGGAGTTTAAAAATAACCTTGAAGTTCAGTTTTAACACAGGCATCATAATTAATTAAAACTGCAGAAATTAGTTTTGAGCTCAGTGCATATTTCAGGTGCCCCAAGACAGGGATGTATTTCAAACAGGAAGCAAACACAATCCATTACATAAAGAAAAATTACAGGCAGAATAAAATTTAAGCAAGTATTTATTTGAAATGCAAAAACTTTAATATATGTGTTTTTAAATAACTTAGATGAAAGATTTTTCTACTTTCTTTTCTCACCTTTTAAAATCTTCTGGAAGGAAACATGCCTCAGGCAAATTCAGGAACTATTTCCTTTTTGACAAAAAGGCCTTTCTGTTTCAAAGGCTATCTGCTCAGCTATAAAGCTAAATCTAATTCAAATTCAGGGAGAGTACAACTTTTGATTTAGTACAGTGTTAATGTTAGGAAAGACGTATAATCCTCAATTTTCTGAAGTCTCTTTAAACCACTGGCAGATACTACCCTATATCACTATGCAACGTTCACTCTCCAAAGTGCTTGCTACATACAAGAAAATAAGCCAAATTAATACCTTGGTTGGAAGCATTAATTCATTTCACAGGGGTGTGTTGGAGGGGGTCAGTTGTCCCATGTTGTGATAGGATGAGAGGAAACAGGGTCAAGTTGTGCCAGGGGAGGTTCCCGCTGCATATTAGGAAAAATGTCTTCACAGAAAGAGTGGTGAGGCATTGGAACAGGCTGCCCAGGGGGGTGGTGGAGGCACCGTCCTTGGAGGTGTTAAAAAACGGATAGACATTGTGTTTTGGGAGATGGTTTAGTGGTTAGGGGTTGTAGGGCAGACAGGTTGGACTTGATGATCTTGAAGGTCTTTTCCAACCTTGATGATTCTGTGTTGGCTGGAACAATTCTGGGATGCCAACCCTTTTCCGACATCTTCAGACACTGTTTTCTTGCAGGTCTTAAAAGCTGTGGGCTGCACAGCCTGCTCTTGCCTTGCTGACATTGCATGCTCCAGAGTGAGTGATCCTCTGGGGTAGATCAGTGGGGAGTTAGGTGAGTGTTTCAGTAGAAGCTGAGCTCCCTGTTTCTAACTTATATGGTAGAGTAGCAGAGGGAAAACCCTTCCTGCTCCTAAAACCAGGTGATCTGAATGGCATCTGCCATGGTTATCCTCCTCCGTCTTGTCTGCCTAACACTTTTCCTATGCTGGCAGATGAATTCCCATGCACTGCTAGCCTGGACAGGGCCTAGGAATGATGGGGGAAATGCCACAGGGGCAGCAATCCTTCCCTCCTCTGCATAGTTGATGGTCCTAACCACAGCAACAGGGATACCAAGACAGAGGCTTGCCATCTGGCTGCAGCAAGCCACTGCAGTGCAGAAACATTGGGCTGTGCTGGTGCCACCACTGTGTGACTTCCCGTGGCATTTACATAATTTGTCATCCAACGATATTTATAAAAATGCAGATTACTTTAGATATTGTTCTCAATTACTTGAACTGGTGACCAGATCTAAAAGAGTTGATGAATAAACAATATGGAGTTCCCTACATCTGCTTCAAGCTCCAGTGTGACAGCTAGTTTGCCAGCTTGTGTCCTTTTTTCCTTCCCCAGCTCCCTTTTCTTCCTTTCCCCACTTGCTATACTGTGTAACTGTACACAGACATATTAGTGTAATTACTGGGCAAGACAAATCAATGTGGTTTTTAAACTAACTGACTGGATGTTCATGCCCTCTTTTCTGAGGCAGCCCTTGTACAGCTGGCACAGGGAAGCAGAAACATGCTCTCTTATAACCTCACCAAATCCTCAAAAGGACTAAAGTGATGCAGAAGATCATTTTACCATTATAGTGGTAGTGATTCAGCACTTACAAGGTCTGTCTGAGCTTCTGCTATAAAATAACGTACTTCAGGAATTCCTAATGCAGCTACAGAAAATGTTGCTCCACTTTTTATTTAGGCTGATATTATAAAATCAGAAGCAAATCCTTGAAGAGCTTAAAATAATAATCTGGTTGGGTTTAATTTATGAGAAGTCATTTGTATGTTTGAGAGAGCAATTAAGGATATGCTCTGTATAAGCTCACAGTGCTGGCATCAGAGACAGGTATTCGTTTGTCTTTGCTTCAGGGTGAAAAGTCCATGTGTATAGAGTTGGTGCCATGTCTCCAGACCTGGTGCTCGTCTATTGTGTGCACAGCTCAAGGAGCACAAGTGCAACAGAGGCAGAAGGTGTTGAACATGCCTGTCCTGGGCTTTCGACACCACCCTCTTGGGCTGGTAAATATTCCAACACTGCCTTCCCGAGAAACTGTCTTAGCGGGGAGTGAGGGCTATGGAGAAAGCTGGTGTTATTTTAACCTCAAGAATTAGTATGTTCAACTAAGCTAGACCATGATGTGTGCAGCATGTAGCTGGTGCAATTCTACATATGCAGACGCCTGGTTTTAGTAAAGCTGCTATTTTGCATGAAGAAAGACAAAAAAGGGGAGAAAGGAGGTGGGGATCCCCACATACTCCCAGAGTCTTCCAGTGACTTTCTTACAAGAAGAAGAGTGGAAGAAAGAGATCATCAAAGATTATAACATCTCTGGGGATGCAGAGACTGTTCTTTGGGACCAATTCCTGTAAGGCATTTTAGCAGGGACCTTCCATATCAGCTCACTCCTTGGGTGTGCTCATTACAAAAACTATCATAGTTTTCCCAGCTTTAAGGTTCCAAATTCCATTTTGTGACTCACCTTCATAGTATTTGCCATTTCACAAAGATGCTATATCCCAATAAAACATTCCAATTTCATGGTGCTGAAACACCAGAAGGATTTGGAGTGACTAACCAAGCCACCTGAAAAGTAGGTCAGTGGCTACATGTTTTGAAGAGAACGGCAATGCTACAGCAGAAAATGAGTTAATCCTGATGTCTATGATGAATATACCCCCTAACCTCGCTGCAGGGATCAGTCTGAACATAAATATATCTTCACTAATCTTTTGTGAACTGATTATTTCTAAAGAAAAAGTCCTCGTGACATTTTCCTTTTCATTGAAGTACCATGGGGCAAAATCTGTTGTGTCTGTCTGTTCAAACAGAGGCATATAAATCCAGATTTAGCCTGTAAACTCTTGGGATGGGAGAATAAATTTAATGGAACCAGCAGAATACACAATAAAACTTACTGTAAAATATTTTATGTCTAGAATTCCTCTTCCAAATGTAAATCTGCAATTATCTATATTCAGATAAAGGACAGACTTCTCCTGGTGTTGGTTCATATAATGAAATTAATAGATTTATGTCTATGCAGCTACACAAAGCCACTGTTAAAACCCTGCAGGAAAGCCCTGGTATATTCTAACTTACTGTGTTTACCCAGATTCGTTCTTCCCTGTTGTATTTAATGTCAGCCTTGGTTTGTTGCTCTTAAGTAGCTATTTTTGAAATTCTGAAGTCTCTTTATAGCTGGCAGGCAGAGAGCGTAGGCTGGAGGCTGAGAGATGGGTAGGGGGAAGGAGGGGAGGAGGGAGAGCAAATCTCAAGTACATCAGAATGAGTGTAAACATTACGTTACACAATGTAACATGTAAAACTATTAAAACAATGTTAAAGCCCTTCTGGACAGAGCAAGGAGAAATGTGCTAACTAAAGCTTACACATATTGCATGGAGGCGCTCTCAGAACAGTTCCCATTGAGTAATGAACCTCTGGACTAATATGAGAAAAAAAAAAAAAAAAAAGACAAATTATGTGTCAATAATTAAAGATAAAAGTAGAATATCTAGATAACTGTAGGTTGTCTTAAGATGGAGACTGATGATGGGAGGCCAGGGATTGCACAAAGAATTTAGCTAGCCTCCTAAGTGATGGTTGAACACGAGTTCCTGGTGGGACGTGTGGCTTCAGAGGACTGACAAGAGAGCTTGAAGAAGTGGGAGATGGACAGGAAGAAACTTGTCAGTGACAGACCCATTATCCAAATATCATCCAGGCTTAGAAGGCTGCCTGCCAGAGAGGCTGTGGAAAAATGGTGGCAGCAGCAACCAGTGCTGTTGCTGGTGTTGTTGGGGTGATCAGCAGAGCAGGCAGTGGTGAGGGCAGCAATGGTCTGGAAGACCTAGAAGGTTTAGTCCTGATGAGGAAAAGACATGCTGGCCAGGAGCAGCTTCTGTGCAGATCAGGAAACTCTGCTGAGAGGTAGAAGTATGAGCAAGGGGGCCAAAGCTGTTCTCCAGGGTTTTTCTTCTGGTGAGAGAGATACAAATATCTATTTAAAAAATCTAATTAGCTTGTAAATGAGGAAATTCTGAAGTGATCTGTTACAGGCTATAAATAACACAGCTTAGAAAACAAAGTCCTAACAAAGATTCAGTGAATGGAAGATGGAGCTGGGTAAGTTCAAGCTAAAAATAAAATGTAGATCTTGACCAGTGAAACAGCTTGTGACAGGATGTGGTTAGTTTCTCTCTCTTGTTAAATCATTACATCAGGATTTTATTTCCTTCTTAAAAAACAAATGTTCTTATTCAGTCAGCAGAGAGACATTCAGCAGTGCATTCCCAGGGTGAAGGTTAAAATTGTAGGGAGATACACTAAAGCCTGCAATGATGCAGCCTGGACTTAGAATCTGTGATTCTAGAAGAACTGCCCTAGAGCAGTATGTGTTTAGAAGGGTTGAAAATACATGTTAATTAACACTGAAAAGCTAATCAAAGTGTGTTGGTAAACCAGACAACCATAAAGGACAAACTATATAAACAACTTAAGTTTCAGTGCTAGGAAATTATGTAGAAAAGTATTTCCAGAGAGTAACCTTTCTGCTTTGGAACAGCCTCGTGTAGAATGATTAATTTATTGTAGGCTTTTGGTGGCTAATGCATGCTTAAATGTTCCTCACTTGTGCATAGGTACATAAATTGTGAAAGGTCTATGTAGCACAGGACTGCGTCAGGTTACAGAATTGCCACTGGGCTGTTTATTTTGAGCATAGAGTCTCACACTGAAAGCAGAAATGGGACTTGGGTCCAGCTTTTGCACAGCAAGTTTACTTCTCTGAGTGAAGGATGTCAGCTTCTGTGGGACACAGCTGAATGGCTCCAGCATTGTCCAGGTGAGAAAGGCTGCAGATGAGCTTGCTATAGGAAAGTAAACCTTAGAAGCATGTAGATGCTTGTGAAATTCTCTTGGGATTCCACCCCTAGTGTCTTAATGCATCTAGTTAATTGTCAAGTGCCAAGTCTAAATTAATCAATTAAATGAGAATCATTATAAACTGTCTCACCCATTGTCACAGAGGTAAAGGCTCCTTTCAACTCTAATAAATTGAATTAAATTGGCTCAAACCCTGCAACCACAGACAGATTGGCTTTGTGTTGAGAGGCATTAGTTTGATTGACACCTGTCTGGTTGACCAGGAATGGTTACCAGAATGAATAGCATCAGACAAAGGGGTTTTGTGTGTTATGGGAAAGATTTTCTATGTACATTCACACCATCAGCTGGTAGATGCAGCACCTGGAAGAAAGCATCCAACCAGTTACGTAGCATTGCTGGCTTCAGGTTAGAATATAGTCTTATGGAGCTCTGAACATGTGGCTAAATATATGTAAATGTTATGGCTGTTGCTCTTTCATCCGTCTCCATGAGAGGTATCAAGCAGGAAAAAACTTGTATTTGCACAGAGCAGAGGTTTTTCCCCCTTTTCTTCCCAGTTAGCAAATGCTTCAGTGACCACCAACACATTTGTCACCAGGAAGCAGATTTACCTGATTTTCACTCTGTGTGTTTTTTAAAAATGTCTTTTTTACCATAACAGCTGCCTGCTCACCAGACCTTCCTGCTTGTTATCAGTTTCGTCAGATCACTGCCTGCACATGTGAGCCTCTACACAGCATCCCTGGTAATTCACCTTTGCTAAACCTCATCTGCATTGAATATGTCCTCAGCAACCACTGCAGACTTGCATTCAGTATGAGGAAGCTGCATTGCCACACCAGCTGCCACGTGACTGTGTTCTGGCAGCAGGGACTTGCATGTGAAATAAGTAGTGGGGTGGAAGCAATGCAGGATTGGTGCTGACAGTTTAACTTCACATCAGGTCCGAGTCAAGGTTGTTTTACTTGGGCCATTGAGCATTCTTGCACCTGAGGCTCTGGCACGTGGGTTTTCAAGAGGAACAGGAAAAGCTTGAAAGGACATGTGCACAATTTAAAAATCTATTCAACTATTTTAGAGGTGCCCTTTGCTAACATGTTGTTTAGTTAAATTACACAGCTGTGGCTACTTCAAAATACAGTTAAACAGGCTGCAATTTGGCAAACGTTTAAAACTGCGAATACATAGCAAGGGAACTAGATGACTATGGTTGTATGCAAATCAGTATCCTAACTGTATAAGAAAGGCTTAGTGTTCTGAATTGCTTTTATGAATTTAGGTACAAAATAATTCAAAGTGATAGTAATCCAGAAATGGGTTACTGAAGAGGAATATACCAGTAATTTCATCATGTGAATGTAACTGTCAGTTAAATGCAGTTAACGTTGGGTTTTCTGGGCTAGTTCTTGTAGGATACCTCGTCTGGAAGAACGTTCAGTCACATTTGACTGCAGCATTGCCTTCTGGGCTCTGTTAATAGAATCCCTGGCCAGAAGTAGTGATGTCTTCCTTCCTTTGACTGCTTGTGGTACAATTCTCACAGCACAGGCACAGGCAGGTGTAACCACAGACAGACACCTGCAGTGAGGCCCCAGCAGCCTGCACCACAGTTTCCTCGCACTTGGGAACACAGCGCTTTGTGGTTTTTCTCAGCAGTCTGAAGATGAGGGCTCTTTTTAATCTATTTCTCTTTCTCCTCTCACCATTTGGGCTCAGCAGACTTGAGCCATGTGCCTTCTCCATACACTATGGGCTGCCATGTCAGGCAGTAAGAGTGATTTGTGCAGCAAAGCAGTCGGTGCTGGAGCCCCAGTGTCCCTCCCATATGAGGAGGCTGCATTTTTACAGGGTTTGCCAGATGATTAAGTTACAGCACCTGAAATTTGCATCTTTCAGGGAGTATTTCTGGACCAGGTCCTGTCCAGTTTGATGGCCTGAGTGCCTGTCTGTGGTTGGAGCACATTAACTGTCCTCTGGTTTAGTTTCATTTGCATGGAGTTAATCTCATGCCTTCCAGGATGACAACCAGATCAGCTGGCTGAGTATGATCAGCAGATGCCCTTCTGAACTGTAATGGTAATGTTGATGAGTAGACAGTACCATTAGATAAAATACCAGTCTTTCTAGTAGAGTTGTAAAGAAGGTTATTTTTAAAAGACTGAAAGAAAGTTAATCATTGTCAAGGTCTGAAAGATCTATAGTTATGGAGATTAAGAGGGTACGTCATTTGATCTACTGATGGAGGTAAGTCTAGCAAGTGTAATACCACAATCCACAGCTCCTGGTGCTGTTTCTTATAGGATGGGACCTTCCAGGGACCTACCTCCCTCTTGCTTATAAAAAGAGAGCAGCGAAAAAGCATTTCCTGCTTTTTACAAAACTGAGATAGAACCCACTGAGCCAGGATTAACTAAGTTGCTGTCCTAAAATTTTCTGGCAGAGATGGAAGCAGAAGAACACTGTGACCCCAACCTGAGCCTGCGTCCTTAAGATACTATGACTTGCATGAGGTGTGCCCAAAGCCCTAGGCTATCTCTCCCACAATAGAAATCCTCTCCAAACATCACTGCTGTCACACCCTGAGAGCACCCTGTCACACCCAGGTGAATAAGGAAATTACATAAATCAGACCCAGACTGAATGCAGTTGTGTGTATTCCAGTATCACTCTCATGGTGGGGAAGTTGTGTGTCTATTAGGGCCACAGAGGAGTCTTAAGCAGGTGAAGTGGCTGCAGTCTGAACAGTTCAGAACCTGGAAAAGTTGTTCTAAGAAGTGACCATTCATAGCTCAGTGAGACATCCAGGTGACCAGGTCAATGCTTAGCTGCCAGCTTTGACAACTATTTCATTGCTCATGCAAGAGACTCAAAGGAAATCACAGGTAGGGAATTCATGCTGATGGCACTTCTGGGCCTGTGAAGGAAATTACACAAGAGGTCACCAAAATGAATTTGTCATGGCATTTCTAAAGAATAGAATGAGTGGATGCAGAAAAAAAGTTTAATATATTAAGAGGAGTGAACACTCCTTTGGGGAAGGCAAATAATGTCTCCAAAATGTACCAGAGCATGAGAAGAAGTCAGCAAGCATTTGGACAACTCACACTTGATCTATTCCGCTTGGACTTTCAAAAGTTTTTGAAAGAGCTTTTCAGCATAAGCTCCCAAAAACAAAGCTGTTATGAGATGAAAAATGCTGGTTCTCACCCAGATAAGAGGCTGTTTTAAAGATAACAAACAAAACACAGGAATGAAGGAATTGTTTTTGCAGTAGGGAGAGGTCACTCTGGGGAGATAAAGCCCTGAAGACATATCTGTGAGAGCTTGTTCTGTTTAAGATATTCATAACTGATCTGAGATGAATGATGAATTGCAGGGTCTTGTGTGATGATCCCAAGGTATTCATATAGGAAAGGAAAAGGCCAACTCTGAATAGAATAGAGAATTATTAGGCTGGGTAATGGAACAGAAGACAAAATTCAACGTAAGTAAATGTAAAGTGATGAACATGGGGAAAAACAATTCTGTGGACACAACAATGGGTTATGAATGATGTGGACCATATAGGAATGGGATTTTAGAATAAATAATTCTTAAGAGATGTCAGCTCAGTACACAGTAGCGATCAAAAAAGCAAGTCTAATGCTAGGAATTACTAGGGAAAGGAATAAAGAACAAATCAGAAAATATTATTATGCAGAATATTAATCCAGGTGTGGAATGCTGTGTGCAGGTCTGGTCTCTCTATCTCAATATATATAAAGTAGAACTAAAAAAGTTGTACAGAGGGAGAAAGGGAAGATAGGAAGAAGAGAGAGAGAAAGAAGAGAGGGAAGGAGGGAAGGAAGAAAGGGACGGAGGGATGGAGAAGGGAAGAGAGGAAGGGAGGAAGCAAGGAATGGAGGAAGGGTAAATGAACTGAAGGGAAACATAATGGTGTCATGAGTGACACACAGAAAGTGAATAGGCCATGATCATTCCCTATCTCAATATAAGAAGTAAGAGATGCAATTAGCAGACAGCAAATTAAAAACTAACAAAAGGAAGTATTTTTCACCCAGAGTACTGTTTAAGCTTTTAAATGTTTTGCTATGGATATGGGGGATGCTAAAAATGTACATGGGTTAAAAAGCAACTGGGATAAATCAATGGAAGAATAATCTACTGAAGGCTATTAACTACATGCGATGTATTAAGTACCTACCATTAGTGCATTTAATAGCCTATTAAATGCCACCTCCAACTAAGGAAGTCCCTGAGCCACAGCACACTAGAAGCTGGGAGAGACACTCAGAGAAATATAATTATGTGCTTGTCCATCTCTCATGCCCTTCCTTTGGCATTTGCTATTGGTCCTTGATGGAGAGAAGAAACTGGGTTACATAGGCCTTTGATCTGTCTCAACATGGTTGCTCATGTTCAGGATGATGTTTGGAAGATGCTACCTTCAAGGCTGAAAGATGACAAACCCAACAAAGACAGCAGTGGCTTGGGTCCAACCTATACCTCACTAAGGAGAAGCCATGCTCTAGAGGCTGGTAGCATTTTGAATGTGTAGGACGTTTGTGCCATGACAAGGGTGTGTATTTTAGCATCTCTGTGTTAGGAATTCTCTTTTTGAGGGGATAGAGCTCACAGAGAGCTATCATGGTGTCACTTTCACCTTCTCAAACTAAGCCATGGATAGATACACTGGAAGATGAGCATTTCTTATTACATTAGCAAAGGCATGGCTCTCCCACAGATGAAATTGTGTTAAGAACTTACTAATTAATTTTTCACATATTGCGTTTGTGCCTGCAAGGATGAAAGAATAGCTCCCAACAGTGCCACCATCAATACATGAAAAGATGATTTATGTATTTATTTATTCATTCTCAATATCTAGCATGCTCTACACATTGCTATTCAATACTGCATTCCAGCTGTTACTCATAAATTGTTTCAGCTATATTCCTTTCTTTAATGCTAGAAGCACACTCCTTAACAAAAGCTAGCTGTCAAAACCATGTATTCCATTTTGAATCAATTAATTTTCTGTGTACATCTAGACCTGCAAAAAAATATTTTTGGAATAATTGTCTGCTGGAGTAGAGTTTATGCTTAACACCCAAAGTAAATAAAACTACATAGGTACAGTTTTGACAGTGCACTTTATCATCAGGACTTAATTTCTATCACACCCTCAGAGAGCAATTTGATAGCTGCGTAAACAATTAGTCACCTGTGAACAAACAATGAAAGTTTTCTCAACAGTCCAGAGGTTTCATTTCCTTAGCAAGCCCATTGGTACACAGCAACAGCAGCTTTAGGGAGGCTCTGGTTTGTAGAGGAGCAGAGGATTTTGGCTTCCTTTGCTCTCCAGAAAACTCCAGTTTGCTCTCCTCTCGCCATCTAATCGAGAAGCAGAAGTGGTGAGTTATCCCATGTAACACAGGTTGCTACCAGGCACCCACGTTACAAACACATTTTTAATCCATCAGTCCATCATTTATTTGATGACATGAGTGCTTGAAGCAGCTGATACACAGCATCTGCCCTGCAACAAAGATGCATGTGCTCCTTTGGCTGGGATTCACCAAAGGAGCTAGGTGGAGTTCTGCTCCTCCTTGTCCTCATGGCAAACCTTGTCTCAGGTCACATGCTGCACTACTAATCCTGTGGCATGGTAGCAACCTCCTCCTCCATGTCCTCATCTGGCCCTGAATGCTGGAGGTTTTCAAAAAAATATTAACAAAACAAAACAAAACAAAACAAAATGCAGTGGCCCTCTTCTGCTGTTACACATACATGTTGTTTGCTCCCCAGAAGGGCTTCACTCAAGACAGCACATAGTGAGAAAGATGAGAAGAGGACAAGCTATTCAAACAAACTGAATACTAAATGCAGAGCAGATTTCTGGTTATGGCATCCTGAAGGTTTGTGCTTGTAGGATCAACATACTCATGTCTCGTATCTCTGTGGAGGTTGGAAAGACAACAAATGCACTAAAAGTCAATGTGTGTGAATCAGGCCATTAATGTGCTGTGGATGGAGGTGGTGTTGCATGTCCTGTGACACAGCTGCAGCATTCTGTGCTGGTGGTGGAGGAATTTCAGCATGCAATAAACCTGCCAGTGATGTAAAGCTGTATGTGGGAACCTGATCCTCTGCAGAACTTGGACAAATGTTTAGGGGTCCTCCTGCTGCGGTAAGGGAAGTGTCTAGTATTGCAGCCAGAGCACAGAGGCTTTGGTCCTGGGTTGTCTAAGCTTGATCAAAACTTGTCCTGCCTTTGGGGTAGCAAATCCCAATTCCCTCCCGAGTTTCTTCCATTCCTGCCACTGTCAGAGAAGTACTGCTTAGAGTCAAGTAGGGAACAGGCCCCTGGAGAGGCTGGGAGAAACGGAGCCTTAATGACAGAGAAAGAGACCTTGAAGAGAGCTGCTTACAAATTCACCTTTATCCTTGAAGGTAGATACTGGAAACTGTGGAGTGCTGAGAGGGCAAAGATTGGAGAGCTTTATTTTGTTTAGAAAAATGTACTTGAGCAGAGATAAGTATAAATGCAATCTTTTTCATGGGAATGTAATTTTCAAATATAATTAATGCCTTTTCAAAACCAGAAATTCACAAAACTGTATTGCACCTGTTTTTGTTTTTGTTTTTTTTTTTAAGTGAATGTCAAAGTACTTGCATCTAAATGACTGATCCTCTGAATTCCTGGAAGCTCAGGAATAGACCATGGACTTTCACTTGTAAAAGTTCTGGCTAATTGTATACTGCGGATAGTTTAAAACACAAAGCCATGCACAAATCTGCTGAAGCAGAATTTGTTAACAGGGATGTTTTTGCTGCTACAGCAGCAGTTAGCATGAGTTGAGCAAGCTTAACCCTGTCTGGCAGTGTGTCTGTGAACAGGGACTGCAATGCAGACATACTCTGAAGGAACAGGAAGAGAAGGAGCTGCTGTGGATGATGAAGAGGAGTTAGGGTGTAACCCACAAGCCAGAGATTTGCTATGACACCAGGCAATTGCTTAAAAGTCAGCATTTTCTGAGGTGTCTCCCCAACACGTTCCTCATTTTTCAGCTCTGCAGACAGCTGGATATTTCGTCCCTTTCTGAGCTAGACAGCAGTAGAGGGGCTCTGGCTGGGTACAGCTTGTCCCCGCTGGGTGCATCTAATCCAGCCTGGAGAGGGGCCAAGCAGAAGTGATAGCTGAAGGAACAGGGAGCTAGGGTGGGAAGAGTGCCAAGAGTTGAGAAGGCAGGTTTCTGTGTCTGGCCAGGTCTCTGCAGGTTTCTCTCTGCTGTTTTATTAATTGTTTGTGTAACGGGGTGCCCTGTATGGAAAGCTTGAAGGATACCTGGGGTGGTTGCAGTCCAGCCTGAGAAGATGCTCAAACAGTTTAAAGTGCCAGCCTTGTAAACCAGCATAAAGGAGCAAAACAAAAGCCCTTGTTCCCCATCCCTGCTGATGAGGGCACAGAGGTCAGAAAATAACTGCCTAGACAAGGATTTTTATAGGAATGAATGCAAGTATTTCTATTGTTAAAATTCAAATGTGATGAGGACAAATATGAGATGAGGACCCCTTCTAGCTGAGAAGACATTTATGTCTTTTAGGGCAGAAACCCCAGAGATTTGTTTAGAATAATAAAACAGAAAAGCAAAGCAGACTCAGAAATCAATTATTTCTTTATGAGGACTTGTTAATTAATTCTTAATTAAGATGCAGTGTAAAAAGAGTTTGTTCTGCACCCGCATCATTTTTTTACTGAAGGCTGCTTCCTCAGTTCAGAATACAGTCACAGTTTTGTATGTCCTACATGTAACATACCTTGACAAGATCACTGTACCTTATACAAACAATGTAAGACCAGTTGTTCACCATCTCTTGGAAGATGAAACTTCCTTTTCTTTAAAGAGAACCATTCTGAGTAGAAAAAGAAAAGCTCATTGTAATTTAGAAATAAAAGCCAGATAGTTTCTGCATGGATCACTGTATTTAGATGCAAATGTAGCCTTTGGGTCAGGGTCCATTAGCTGTACAGTGACAAGCTTCTGAAAGGATACTGCTGATTTCTGCCATATTCAAGTTATATAATATGAATTTAAAAGACAATCCCACAACACTGAGGTAGTATTGTGATTTTACAGGCATTTAAACTCGCTGCTGGATGTCTTCTTTTGAATTCAGTTTGTGTACTCCACTGAGTCCCGGAATGGACATATCTACAGTATGGTTGTGTAGTAGGGGCATACTGTTCACTTTGTGTAGATGTCTTTGATTCATAGCAGAAATTAATTCCTGAATTATTTGGAATTGTAAAGCTCAGTCTCTTTGCCAGTTAATTGCTACACTAGCTTATGCTTCACACCATATGGAAATACCCTTTTAAATATGCAAAGAAAAAAAGCTAAAAATAAACCACAGCTGCTGTTACATGGGGGTCTAAAGATACAGCCAAGGCAGGAAAAAAGAGAAGGAACCGTCTTGGTTTAAATACAGCTAAACCACTTTTAATAGTGGGAAGTTGCTTTTCTGTTCTCCAAATTCTGTTCTCCATACTATTCATGAATAGTAATGAGAACAGAGATATTTTGAATATAAGACACTGAGATAACACCAGTAATTACAACATGCAGTCTCATAGCTGCAATATTTTTTAATTCTTGGTTACTTTAATTATTGCTGTAATGCTTTGTATTTTACTTATAACGACTGATTGTATCAACATGTTTTGTACTGGTATGTTCAGTTTAAGCCAAACCACAGTCTTAACTTAGAACAACACAGAGCTCTGCAGGTGGAAATGAGTTTCATCTCTGCAGCAGTAATTGATCCTGGCCAGTAATGGAAGCTTGACCTCATCCACACAACAAGATCAAGTGAATATATTGAGTCCTGACACATTATCTCTGATTTCCTACAACCAGGAAAGTACAAATCTGAGAAACACTCTGTGTTGTGCATGTTATCAAGAACAGTTCTATGATGGAAATCTCTCGTTTATTGCAAAGTCCCAGTTGCTCTGCATAATGCCTGCCTAATCCAAAAGCACGTTTTTATCCTGTGCCATATTTATGGACACACAGCACAGGAGTGTCAGTGAGCAAGGGGAAAGGGAAACCTTTGCACTCCCACCTTTCATCTTAAACTGCTGAAAAATGGCAATATTTTTCTCACTTGAGGGGTGTAAATCAGCATAACCTCTATTTCACTTGTGGCCTTCAACATGACTTCCCATCCCTCTTTCTAAGAATGGAAAACAGGCTAGGCCCTACCTGCTCCTTTCCGTGGCCAGCAGCAGGGCTGGCTCAGCCCAGTGCCTGCCATCTGGTCCCTCCCCAGCCCCAAGGAGAGGGGAGGGGAGAGGGTGTAGGGCTGGGGGCAGAGAGAGGGGTGGCATGGCTGCTGGTGACAGCAGAGTGGGCATGTGTGGTCATGCATGCACTGCAAAGGCAGCCTCAGTCATGATGACAGGTGGGATGGTGTGAGCTGATGTGGCAGCAACGGTCTCACCAGAAAAAAAATGTTTAATTCTGATCATTTCCCTAGTCCATCTGGCCACCTAGTCCACCTGGACCTTTGGTGACACTGCTGAGGGGTTGGCAGGGCTATGATTGAGGGGGAGAAGAGGGAACTGTTTGCAGCAGCCTTGCCTCAGAGGGAATGGTTTAGGACCCCATACCCTGAGTCACTCTGCTCTTCCCCATTCTCCAGATTCAGCTAATTCTGCTGGGTAACAGAAAGCAATCCCACACAGGAAGAAGAAGAGAGCTATTGCAGAGAGAATAGTTTCTGGAAACTATCTTGGCAGGTGAAGAGGGGCCGCAGCAAGGTCCAGATTAATAAAAAATGTATTCAAGTTTGTCATGGGGACAACCTGGCAGCAACAGAGCAGAATCCCATGCAAATACCTGCTCCTGCTCTCCCTTAAGTTGGTAACAAAATTTATATTACTAGTTGCCTTAATCTCTTGTACCACCAATAGAAATTTTACATCTTCCAGTTTTACACCAGCCCAACATTTTTATGTGCTTGGAGCAGTCTTCAAAGTAGAATCGCCTGGTTCCATCAGAAAGCAGTGACTGACTGGACTCATCCCCACCTCAGACAGGCTATAATTAGCAAGGCCAAGCTAGAGAAGCAGCTGAGATGCAGACCTGAAAGCCTCACCTGCAAAAAATGTCAGGTATATACTGAAATTATAAAAGATTGCTGGTTACTAGAGTCCTTCAGGATGCATGTCTGTTTGTCAGATGAGGAAGTTGAAGCGGGAGTGCATGAAAAAAAATTACTGTGCTCAGTGTCAGACTGGCATGTCATAGTGAAGAGCAGGATGAGGTGCTTGGGCATTTTGGGTATTTTGTCTCTTGGGAACAGACATCTACAACTAAAATTGGCTGCCTGCTACTTTCACTGCTTCAAACCCTTCATATATTCAGCCAAATTGCAATGAATTAGTTTCCAAAGTAGTCTCTGTCTTGTCTTACTCCTTGCTTAGCAAATACTTGTCTCATCTCTTTGCAGTGGGGAGTGGAATTAGTTTGGAGTATTGCATCCTGCATTGCAGAAGCTGATCCCATGTCACCCCATGTCACTTCACTCCCTTGTCAACTGATGTCATGACACAGGGCTGCAGGCAAGTGCTGTCCTGGAGATGGGAACTGAGGCAGACAGTTCCAAAAGTGCTGACAAAATCTTCTACCCCAGCTACTTCCCTGTTCTAACGCAGAACTTCTCTTTTGGACAAAATATGCAAATCACTAATTGTTGAAAAGCTGAACATTCATTTTGAGCTCACCCTGTAGGTGTCAGGAGTGCACACACAGCCAGGACAGCTTTTCACAGGGTCCCTCACTGGTACAATCCTCGTCCCTGAGCTGAGGTGTGCCTGTGCTCAGCCCTCAGCGTGGCATGGCTCCCCTCCTGGCCCCAGACCTATCCCAATACAGACGTACCTGGTGATCCCTGGGCTGGGTGACCATCACTGGCCATGCCATGTCTTGTTCTCCTCACTGGGGATGGGGTTCAGCACCCCATCAGTGCAGTGCTGCCCAGCTGCTTGGACTGTCACCCACATCCCTCTCCTCCCCAGCACCATT
>NW_009970723.1:2509715-2533391 GCF_000747805.2 Chaetura pelagica
ATTCCTGCTCTTCCTCTGCAGGGTCACTGTGGCCACTGCCCTCTGGAAAGGCCTGTGTCACTACCAGTTTCAGAGGGTTTCAATAAATGTGCCCCTGATTCTGCTGGTAGAGCTCTTCACATCCTTCCCAGCCAGAACTGGCATCAGTTGCCAACTGTGGTGGTTGCTCATTTCAGATCTCTACTAGTACCAGAAAATGAATGACAAAAGCCTTGCTCTGGCAGGCATCAAGCAGAGCTAGAAAGCATATGTGCAGCTTGTTCCAGAAACTCTTCCACAACTACAGCACATGGTTTTATTCTGTCTTTAAGGATTTTCTCCATCCAAGGCCCTGTGCAAGCCCTGACAAATGAGTCACTCCTCAACAAACAATTTGTATCAATTAATGATACTTCGTACTGACAGCCCTCAGGGCTTTGCTAGTTTTTCAATTATACCTTCAGGCATTTGGCCTTCTCTTAGGGGAAAGATGACCACTGGGACAGGTGTTTTTCTCATTTGCTTTTATTATAATGATTCCACCCAATGCTGTCATGAGCCTGACTGCCAGCAGAGTCTCCTTCCATCTACCATGTAGGATATTCCCTGGTCTCTGTAGCCAAATTAGCCAAACACACAGCAATTTTCTCTATTGCTGACCATAACCAACCTTTGTGTCTGAACTGGTGCTACTGTAATGCAGGACAGATTAGATGTTAGGTTTTGGGGGTCATATACTGGTGTTCCTACTCCTGTGGTGCACCTCTCTGCTGTCCCTTTCTGCCACTGCAAGCCCCAACCTCGACAATACTGGGCAGTAAACTGAAAATTTTCTTCTCAGTTAAGCAAATACAGATGTATATGAAGGATATGAAACTTAAGAAAAGATACTTTAAGGGTAGCAGCAGCTGGTGCAGGCTGTGACATGAAGTCCATCCAGGGGAGCTCAAGGAGACAGCTGATGCAGGCTGCAGCCTCTCTGGATACTCTGTGCTCCCCAGGTCACGGTCGCAAGGACATTCCTAAGCACAGACTGCTGCTTCTTCATGGCAGGGCAAAAGGACTCAGTGGAAACATGGATTGCCAGGCCCTGTTCCCTGCCCTCACAGGCAGACATGTCATGCTGTTCTTCTTTGGAACTTAACAAGCATAGCCTAAAATTTTACTCCTGTATGTCATCCTTGCTCTGCTTGAATAGCTGCTCCAGAAAGGACTGGTTGAGAAAAGAGGAACATCTTTTAACTCCCAGCCAACCTGTATTTGTATCTGTGATGCAAATGTTGGCTTGCACCAACATTATCTTTTCTCTGAAGTGTTCCTGCTTCACCTCTGTTATACAATGCTAGGCAACAAGTATATTCTCCCTCCTACTCTTCCTGATGTTAGGATGACCAAGTTAAGGGCTGCCAGCCTTCCCTCCTAAAAGAGACTGCCCATTCCCCTGCCCCCTCCTGCCTGTTTCACCTACCCTGATGACTAGTGACCTGTGCAGTAGGCATGGCTCTTTACAGACCCCCATCCCTGCAAACACTTCCTGCAACCTTGTTTGCATTTTATGTGATTGCTTCTCTTGGTGGTTCCTAGTCATTCTCCAGTCAGCTGTCAAACACATGACTTCCTCTCTGGCCGGCAACAATAAGGCCCTTGCTGTCACAAGGTTTTTGTTATTTCCAAATATAGAGTCTTTCATTTTATTGAAATTTATCCTGTCTCTGCTACTGCAGTACTGAAGTTCATCTGCTAACTCCAATAGGATATCCAAGCCTCTTCTCTTTTCATGTTACCACCCAGCTTTATGGCATTAACAAATCTCACCAACACTGGTCTTATTTATTGTGCTGAAATTGCTAATGGAAATATCAAAGAAGATGGGTCTTAAGATTGAGGAGTTTCCACTGTTAATATCTCCTTGATTTCCTGTTTTGCAGTAACCTCTAGTCCATTTGCTTTGCAGACCTGAGATGCAAGGAATTACTGAGGAACTTGTGCACACAGAGCAGCATCTCTGCGGAGCTCTGTGAAGAAGGCAGCACCAGTCCAGGCAGGCTGCAGGTGAGATCTGTCAGCCAGTGACTTCACTACAAATCAGCATCAAGTTGGCTGTTTGATGCCAACCAGTGAACAATTGATATAGGGTGTATGGGTGTGTGTGTGTTTGTGAGGTGATTACCGATGAGTTGCAGCTGCAAGATGGTTGATGATCACTATCCCTGCAGTGGTAGCCAGCTTTAGGAGGGGACAGTCCCCAAGTGCCACTGATGGCATTCATAAACGTTGCTTTCCCATACACACAGCACTCGTGCTACATAGACTTTGTGGACACATCAGTGTGAAGGAGCAATTCGACTGAGGATGGTTTAGTTGACCAGGAGGGCAAATTTGGCTGCTTCTGGGCTAGCAGATTGAAGTGTGCCCACCACGCCTCCATGTAGCTATTCTAGCAAACTGTTAGACCAATCTCTGGCCAAGGCCTGGCTGGTGGCAGTGAGCACAATTCCTGAGTAATGCCTGGGCACAATCAGAGGCAGCGTAGGTGGTTTGTGTGCAGCATCCTTGTTTTGGAGGATGAGACAGCTGATTAGCATAAAATGTAAGCCATTCAATGCCAGTTGGCTTCGGCACCTGGGCGTGTTCCTAGGCACATCCAATTTATTACTGTAGACACAGCCTTTGTGAATACCACTGTGAGATACCTTGGCAGTGCCCATGCTGCTATGCAGCCCAGTTCTATTCGAATATAAAAGCATATTTTTGTCTTTAAAAAATATGAACACATGCTGTTATTTCAGGAGAGTTCAGTGTACCCCCTGCTAGGCTGGCTTCTGAGGCCATTCCCCACTATGAGAGCACCTAGCAAGAGGTGGCTTGGTTGTGCACTGAGCTGCTGCTTAGTGGATGTACAACCAGTAATAGGCAAACTGAAAGTCAAATGGCACCACCTGTAACCTGGCCAAGGTGCCAGGAAGCCTGGTGTTCTTCAGCATAGTGGGGTGGGAGGTAAATGGCACAACATTTACAAGGATAATGCAAAGAGCTTTTGCCGGCTTGGGCTTAGGACACCATCAGTTCACAGGCCTGGCACAGGTGACTAAAAAGCTCATCTGTCATCACTGGGAGCGGTCCAGAAGAGGTAGGCATGGCAAGGGCTTTGTGTGCCTGCAGCTTTGTTTGGCAAGTGGTGATGCACAGGGAAATAGGGTAAGGAAATGTGATGCTGTAATACTTCATCACGTCTGTGCCAACTGGCAACTGCTTTATGTAATTATGAAATCTATTAAAAGTTTGGATCAGCTTGCCTGATTCTTGTGTTTTCTTGCATTTTCTTAAGTACTCATCTGCTGATGGAGAGTTGAACTAAGGTCTTTATTAAAGCAGGTAAAATATATTTAAAAATAATAAATATAACTTTGTTAAGTAGACAGTAAGCAAAGTTATCACATGGCAGCAAAATGCCTGTCCTGCTACCTGTGGCTACAAATGGCCATTGTCCAATGGCTGTTTCTGCCACAGGGAGAGGGGAACAAGGTGCCTACATAGATTCCCTTGAAAATATAATTTAATCATAGAGCACAGGAAAAGAGGTCTCTTTCTCAATGGGCATGGGCAGCAGCAACAGCAGAGAATTCTAGTTTTAAAGATACTAAGAGGAACTAATGATAGGATACATGAGCTCAAGCTGATCATGCCCTGTGCAGCATGGTTTGTCCTTATACGGCTTAGAGAGTAAGGTCAGCCTTGTAATGCCATAGTAACATCAGAGGCTTTTGAGAGCTTTTGTTAAAGCAGGAGGAACTTAACTGCCCGTATGGATGACATGGGCCTGATTCTCCTCTCCCTTCTTAAACTTAGTTAAGGAACTAAAAAAGTTCTCTGGGAATAAAAAAGAATTGCATTAGTAAACGTGAGAGCTTAAGAAGCAGATTTTCAGGGCTTGGTGCCATGGGGAGTTGGCTGTGGTAGTACAGTGGTACAAACAGTAATGGTTGTAAGCTGGTGTATGAGCACAGACCACACTGGCATTTCAAGCATAAGAACTGATGATCAAGCTTCATACTAGAATTTCTCAGTTTGCCTAAGAAAACATCTACATTGCCATTTCATAGAATCACTGAATCAGAATAGTTTGAGTTTGGAAGTGACATTAAAGATCATATAGTTCCACCCTCCTACCATAAGCCGGAACATCTCTCACTAGACCAGGTTACACAAATCCTCATCCAACCTGGCCTTGAACACTTCCAGGGATGGGGAAGCCACAACGTCTCTGGGCAACCTCTTCCAGTGAAGAATTCATAGTCAAGAATTTCCAACTGGTATGTATAATTTCAATGCCGTAAGTGTGTCAGTATGGCTCTCTGTGTGGCTTAACATTCCAGAGTAGAACTCACTTTGCTTCTATGCAATGAGCATGTTTCCCTGATCAATTTACAGCTAAGTATGGAAAATCAAGAAAAGTGGCAATACTAGTCTTTTTCTGGCTGGTTGTAGCTAAAGCCTTCTCTGCTTTTCACTTATAGCCTGGTAGGAATGGTTTTACTACCCCTGAGCCATAAAGGGAAGAGAGGTAAAATAAAGAACAGCTGGGTTTAATGAGAGGGAACAGATGTAGGTATTAAAGCAGTATGTACACTTGTCATTCAAAGAGTGTCTACAAGTATATAAATGATGAGCAATTTAAACCAAGACTTCAGTTACAAAGGTTGTAACAGGCATAATGCTCAGAAAAGATTCAAAACCTTGTGTCTTAAATCATTTTATTTGCCACAAACATGTCCAAAGCAACTTAGTTCATGGGGATATGAATTACCATTTACTACCATATTATTTTAATATATTATGAACTTTTTGGTTTGGACTATGTAATGATTTCCTTTTACAGTTGTCTCTTCCACTTCTCTTGCATCTTATGCCCAGCTCTATGGGTGTTTCCAAGGTAAATTTCTAGAATGCCAGGTAAGCAATAATTTATTCTTTTGAAGACTACTCCAGAGGTGATGCATCAATAGCTCTGAGTCTTTGCACAGTGCTTATGTGTAGCTGGAAAGGAAGAAGCTTAAATCCATTGCAGAGAAATGTGATAGTTTTATAATTTCAGTGAAGGCATTAAAAATAAATCATATGTTAAGAGGATCTTCATACTTCAACACCAATGCAATCTTAAATGACATAATCTAGTACTGTGAATATAGAATTTTCTCTGTGGGATTAAAGATGTCAATTTATATTTATGCAGATAAATTTAAGTGCTTAATTTTAAACTGAGATTAACTATGTTTCATGCTGATAGCTTGACAGCTTCCTGTATTTAAGCAAGACTGGGATGAAATCATGATGGAAAAACTTTTAATCAGTAATTTATTCTCTAATTCTATGCTAATAGTTAGTCCTAGGGCTAGAAATTTAATAAAAACATAATGGTTATTAAAGATGGCTTAGAGGAAATTGAATGTCCCAAAAAGGTGTTGCTTTTGCAATAATGACAGTATCTGTGTTTAAAATTCAAAACAGCTTTTCCTAATTAGTATAAAAAATTACTATTTCTCCTTTTTGGATTCAGTCAGTAGAAGTCTTCCCCTACCTTCAGAGAGCCACTTGGAGACACACAGAGGCAGCAGGCATAAGGAGCACAACTTGGGATGGTCCGTTTTGTCAAGGGGCTGGTGCTTGGCAAGGGTTTGTGAGGTGCCTCCTGCCAAGAGCTCTTTCCAGCGGATGGTGACAGCTGGGTTATGCCCCATTCTGGAAAAGTCCAGAAGGAGCCCTTAGAAAGGGCCAATTGTGTGTTCCCAAAGGCTTTTTCTTGCAAGTGGGCTTTTGTTGTCCCAGGGCATAATTAACTTGAGCTGCTGGGGAGGACATGCATTGAGGGCTCTGCCTTGGTGCAGCAGAATATTGGGCTGGGTCCTGCATTACAGGAGAATTACAGAAGGGACCGAATGGGATCTGACCTTTGTGAACATGAAATCTATTCCTTAAAGTAACAGGGGTCTCTTCTTGGTGCTGATGTTGAAAATACTTGTGGTACTGTTTTTTAATTGCTCTAAGAGTGGCCATCCAGACTCTGTAAGGCTATTTAAGGAAAAAGCAGAGGACTACCTTAACTTTCTGTGGTAGTCTTTTTATCAGTGGGTGGACTTGTACTACACGATGCTCTATACAACAGATGAGTATGTAAATTACTTTTCTCACTCCATGTGTATATTATAGATTATCAGTTTATGCTAAAATCATACAAAATATGTTTTTTTCAGGTGTATCAATAAATCATGTTTCATTATTTTGCTTTTCTAGCAATACCCTTATTTTACTCATAGTATGCTGTCAAATCATGCTTTGAGGCTGCTCTGGAGTTACCAGGCACCCAATTAGTAAACCTGTAATGGCTCAGCAAGCTGTATTTTCAAATCCTGGTTGACATCCAATGCTCAAGAATCCAGATTTCATTCAAGTAATTTTTTTCCAGACTGCACCTCTAGCACATGTCAGCTGTAACACATGCCAGCTCCCACACAGTTTAAATAATGCCAATAAAGGTGGCAACATTTCACCTTTATTCAGGTACAAATTACTGTGTATTAAATCATGGTTGATTAAAGCAGATAAAGAAAGAGGAGGTTCTCCAGGAACCAGAGATTTGTGGTATCTCATGTTAATATCAATATAGGGAGTATCTGGCCTGTGGTCAGATCCTGAATTTTTGGGGCAGTTCTTGTGCTCACATCCACCAGCCAGAACGAAGTTCTTGTTAGGTGACATTTTTAACTCCTTTCATTTACAGATGAGGTTCTGATGCTTCTGTTGTCTTTCTGTGGTGCCCGCCTGCCTGTAATCCCCCATCTTTTAAATTTGAATACAGTGTCCAGCTGGAAGCACATGTGACATATTATGATTTATATCCATATGAGCTTTGTGGAAATAAGCAGCTGGATGGAGGGTACAAACCATTTTAGTCTTACCAGGGGAAAGACTTGAACATGAAGAGTGTAACTATATTGCTAATTTAGAATCCACAGAAAGGAGAGGGTTTATGTCTGCTTCAAGTGCAGAAAATACTTTGATAGGTATTTTTATATCCTCTTAACATGAAGGAATTCCCTGGAAACTAATACCGTTAGTTCTGCTACTCTGAAAATTGCTTGCTTAGATGTGCCTAATATAAAATATTTAGCAGTTCAACATGTCAGTGACCAAGACAAATTCTCCGTATTGCTTGGTGCTTGTGCTGATGTCCATAAAACACCAGGCAAATGCCTATCTCTAAACCTGAGTCCTTCAAGCACCAATGTGAGACCTGATTTTCACTACTCAAGCTGAGAACAATATTGTCACATTTCACAGATGGACACAGCTTTTCTGCAGCATCAAGCCTCTTGTTAAAAACCTCAAATTAAAGTCCAAAATACATTTGATATGTTAGAAGGAAAAGGTAGGTGCGGATTTTGCTGTAGTCTGTATGACTGTAAATCAGAAGGAGCTCCTTTCGTACAAGTGGGATTAAACTAGATTTACAGCACTGTAACCAAAAGGATATGGCCTCAGGGTCCTGAGGTGCCCAGAGACAGTGATTAATTTAATTGTGGGTGTTTTCTTCAGACAATCGCAAAACAGACTAATTGTGGCTGCACAGAGATATAACACAATCATCTTTATTTTATTACTGCTTTACTATCTGCCAGTCTGTGCTTTGTTACTGTCCAGATCCCAAGTGGGCTCTCCCCAGTACAGCCCTGCCATGGTCCCAGCAGGTCCTGAATTCAGCCGTGTCCAGGCAGCTCCAGCACCAGAAGATATGCCATTGGATAAAGCCTGGCTTAAGTACTGTAGCCCCTCTAATTACACTTTTGAGTTGTTTTTATTTCTGGCTGTTTGTATCTCCATGCATATGTCCAGAAGAAACTGTAAGGACATAAAACAAAATAACAAATATTGAGGGATCCATCTTGTGCACTCCTTCTTTTCAGGAATCAGGGGTTTGGGGACCTGATGAAGTAGAGCTGCTGTCCTTAATGACCCTGTTAAACCAATTCTCCATTATGATTTCTGATTTCTAAATTTTTTTTTAAAAGTAATTTATACTTTTTAGTTTCCTTCCTGTGAGACTTGAATAAAGCCCCATATGTATCTATCTGACTGGCAGAAAGGTTCACAGAGTGTATTTCAAAGCTGTTGGGACAAGCATGTATGTAATTGCCAATTTCGCATTCATACCTAGCACCCAGCCAGAGAATACCTTAGGACAAATCTGGTCAATTACAACAAACTCTTACCACTCAAATTTCAACAGTTCAGCACTAAAGTCCTTGTTACATAAATTTAAGGAAATACAAATGCGCTGGGAACAGAAAATTATCTTCCGACATAGTCACTTGGGTTTCTTTAGTCACCTTCCATCCAATATTGATCAATAAAAGTTTTCACTATGGGACCTGGAAAGATTAAACCCATGTGTTTTTACTTCTTCCTACAGAAACGAATCCCTCCAGGCAGTGGCAGTGCACCACCACTGTCACTCTGATTTTAAATGGTGACAAGGAAGCAATAAAAACTATTCCTGTTCTGTGTGACCCTTGCAGCACAAATTTCTATTTCATATAATCTAAGGTGTTGCAGATTTGTTTCAGTGTTTCACCTTTACCTTTATGTTGAACCCAGCAGCCTGTTGGTGTACAGGAAATGATAAATTACACTAGTTTCAAGCGGGAAATATATTTGTTTGTTTCCTGGGGGAAAGCAAAGTTGATATTTTCCTCTCTGTGTGAGGCAGCCTTGCACTGCTTCCAAATGGCTGAAGTAGCCACTGGAGTCATCCACATTTAAGTAGTCTGGGAGTATGATTATCTAAGGAACACTGAAGCAAATTAAAGGGAAAAAAATTATTATTATAATAATATAATACTACTACTGCTACTATTATTATTATTACTACTACTACAGTGCACAGTGCAGTGGGAAAAACATTACTGTTTCCACCTACAGTTCTTCATCAGATTATCTTATTGTTTAGCTAAATAAAAAAAGCACAAAAGCCCTTTGTTGTAACAACAACAAGAACCTGCTGGATAAGAGCTGAATGAAGAGGGCTGTGAACTGTGAAGCTGCAAATACAGACACACATTTTAGGGCAGGAGTTGCTGCACTCCTGTTGAGAGCTGCCATCCCAGGGCGCGGGCGTCACTTCAGCTACATCAGAACATTTCTGCATCTTTGGCCCAAGGCGATAGCTTCATGCAGTTGCAAACAACACTGGGAGGGAGTTGGAGTCCAAAGGGGAAAGACGTGGTTCTTCTCTCTATACTCTTCAAGTATTCATTACTACCACTGTGATTAAAATACATCAGATCTGTTTTGTTGCTAAACCTGAAAGGCCAAAGGAATTAATCTGAAGTGTGCCTGGTTACCTCTTATTATTGTCCCTGCTCAGGAGTTGTTGAATCCTACCACAACTACTTCTTTCCTAACACCTATATTATTTCTTCTTGTCCCCCCATCATGTTTTTTTGATGCCACATAATAATGAAACATCATGAAGTTGAAGTTCTCTGAAAAATTCTAAACTGACATGAATTGAAATATTTACAGCTTTTACGCAGCAGATCAAAACCACGCCTGGTACAGCCCTGTAGTAACTATTTGGGCAAGTCAGAAAAGGAGTCTTTAGCTATAAGTTTTCCTGCAGGTGAAGCCTACTCTGCTCCACAGCTGCACAAAACTCTTGGCCTTGGTGAGTTGTTTGTGTGTATCAACAGTCAGACTGGTCAGCTGGGCTGGCCCATGGGAAAAAAAACCCAACAGGTTAAACATAGTTCCTTGCTGATTGTGCTTGGGAGCTGGAGAGATCTTCCTTTCTCAGAATAGTGTATGAAATTCATCCATGCAGGCAAGAAGGAACTAGTAGTTTTGCATCCCGAGCTACATCAAAAGAAGCATGCCCAGCACGTCAAGGGAGGTGATTCTCCCCTCTACTCTGCTCTTGTGAGAGCCCACCTGGAGTACTGTGTCCAATTCTGGAGTCCTCTACACAAGAGGGACATGGACCTGTTGGAACGAGTCCAGAGAAGGGCCATAAAAATTATCTGAGGGCTGGAGCACCTCTCCTACGAAGACAGGCTGAGGGAGCTGGGGTTGGTCAGCTGGGAGAGGAGAAGGCTGCAGGGGGAGCTTATAGTGGCCTTCCAGTACATTAAGGAGGCCTACAAGAAAATTAAAGGAGAAGGGGTAATGGCCTTAAACTAGAGCAGGATATCAGGAAGAAGTTCTTTCCTATTAGGGTGGTGAAGCAGTGGAACAGGTTGCCCATAGAGATGGTGGAGGCCCCATCCCCAGAGCCATTCAAGGTCAGGTTTGATGAGGCTCTGAACAACCTGATCTAGTAAAAAAGGTCCCTGCACACTGCAGGGGAGGGCTGGACTAGATGACCTTTAGAGGTCCGTTCCCACCCCACACATTCTATGATTCTATGATATCTAACTGGGAGGGCATGGCAGGCAAGCTGTAAGCTGAGGTAATTTGGTGACACTGTTAACAGCACGTTCAGCCATTTCGACCTCAGCTAAGTTCTAGCAACACAGTTAGGTTGACTGTTCAGTTACTACCTTCACAAAAATCTAAGTTACAGGCTGATTCCTTTTGTTTACTTTCATTCTGCCTGTTAGGTTGGAGCAGGAGGAAGATAATATTTCCAGAAAAAAATCCCAAATCTAGCTTCATTCTTTACTTGACACTATTTATTGCTGACCTTCCTTTCTCACCTTTCCTTTTATAAGCAAACTATCAGTTCTTTCCTGACTTTCCATAACAATAGCAATACTGATACATATTCTATCCTACTTTACTTTTATTATTGGGTCTCTGTTCATGAACTAACTACACACCCCAAAAAAAGACTGAAAAACACACAAAAAGTTAATACTCTTTCGTTTCCTCTTTTGTAGATCTTGGCAGATAGACTTTTAATGAGACTGAATTCTGTTTGGTTTCCTATTATCAGAATCTCATGTTGTAAAAAACTTACAGAAGAGCTACAATTTTTGTGTGATCGGTCCAAATTTATTCCCACCTCCAATGACTTAAATTATAATTTTTGGTATGCTTATAGAATCCAATGGTGAAAATGCACTTCTTGAGACATCCTTTGGAGGTACCTTGGGATATCTATGTCAACTGCACAGGCTGGTAGCAACATCATGAGACTCGTGGGAAGAGCTGCCCCTTCCCATAAGGCAGGCAGCTGGAGGCCAAGCAGGATGCACCCACTGTCTAAAGGAACAATAAGCACCCATGTATAGACAGCTGAATCCTGTCCCTGAATGTTGGACTCTCCCACTTCTTTTTTCATTTGTATCCTTTTGAATGTGTGCACAAGTTCAGCAGAAGGAGAGATTAATCCATCCTTAAAAACAAAGTGCAGAGTGGAGCACGTATCCAGCAAGAGTTTTCTCCTGTGGTCATTCTTCATCTCCCACCAAAGAAATCCAAAGTCAGCACCCTGGTCAAGAATATTTCCAGGCTGCCTGTCAGTGTAAAGAACAGAGAAGTTATAAGGCAGTCCTGCATCATTTAAACACACAGCACTGCCTGTAACTAGCTGAAGTCATAGATGACTTGCCGGAGTTCTGGAAATCAGTGTTCCCCCCAGAGCAAAACAGCCCTGCAGAAGAAGCAAGAAATACAGAAAAAAAAAAAAAGAAAAAAAAAAAAAAAGAAGAAAAAAAAAAGAGTGGGTTGCCTTTTGCCTTGTATTTTCTTATCTTCCCTTCACATGTTTAGGACACTAGGAAAAGAAAAGAAATCAGGGTAACATTAGTCTTACAAACAGGATGATAATGTAGAAAAAAATAGAGACATCTGGATGGGAGGGACCAATTAGGCAGTCTGTACCTGCCAGGAAAGGAATACTCCTCCAACAGCAATGACTGCAATAAAAGCACACAAAAGACTGAGTCTTTCTTCTTCAAATGGAAATAAGACTTGGAGCACACTGTGGCATGTGGCACACATGTCAGGGAAATGAAAGGCATCTGATACTTGCTTAGCTTTCAACAAGAGACTAGCATTTTGGCACAGCTTAAATAGCATAGAAAAGCAGGTGTGAGGTATGAATTTCACATTACCTGCTTCTACTGCCAACATTACATGCTCTGTTGCTTTAGTTGGAATCTCACATTTAGAGGGCCGAGAAGTGACATTGTGAAACATCCAGAAGAATTACATGAGCTCTGGTTGTTCAGCTGTGCACCAATTTGAGAAAATGCTTTCTGGGAAAATCCATTAAAACAAATCTGATACGACTTGTCTATCTGCAAAATATAACGCATAGTGTTGGCACAATTAGATATAGTAATAATTTCTTTGCCACTTGACATTTTGTAAGGAATTGATATTAAATTGGTATTAGAAGGCTATTGTGGCATGAAAGAGTTTTTATTTAGTTGTAGTCAGAAGTTTCAACAAGAATTTGAATCAAATGTCACCTGGATAAATTTAATGGCAACTACCCATTGAGTATAAGTGAGCACAGGTATTGCAGTTGACAAGTGCCATCCCAGAAATAAGAACAGAGAGACAAGTTAACATGCCTAAGCACATTCAACATGCAGGGAAGCTTCGGGATTAATCTCTCCTCCCTTATTTGCACACAAATCACTCCATGAGCACAGGAAAGCAGGAGGGGAACGGATGCAAATGCACTTGCTGAATAAAACCACCTCAGGCAGGGCTGCATTTTGTCACAGAACACCAGTGGATTCAATGGAGGCACCCCAGCATAAGCCTGGCTCCCTGATGCAATGACCTATTAGCAGCAGAAAGCATGAGATCCTTCTGCACAAACCCTGGTGCAATATACAGGTAGATGCGTATGGCCACCTAACACATTGCCAAGGCATCATCAGCCTGATAGATTTCCAAGTTTGTTGCAGTAATTTTTCATTATCAAGCTGCTGAAAATCATGTAACAACATGATACTGGCTAATTATTTTTTGGGGTGGTGGGAGGATGGGACCCTTTTTGGTTCCTACTTTATCATTTTTGGTTACCTGACGTATAGCAATACTGATACATATTCTATCCTACTTTACTTTTATTATTGGGTCTCTGTTCATGAACTAACTACACACCCCAAAAAAAGACTGAAAAACACACAAAAAGTTAATACTCTTTCGTTTCCTCTTTTGTAGATCTTGGCAGATAGACTTTTAATGAGACTGAATTCTGTTTGGTTTCCTATTATCAGAATCTCATGTTGTAAAAAACTTACAGAAGAGCTACAATTTTTGTGTGATCGGTCCAAATTTATTCCCACCTCCAATGACTTAAATTATAATTTTTGGTATGCTTATAGAATCCAATGGTGAAAATGCACTTCTTGAGACATCCTTTGGAGGTACCTTGGGATATCTATGTCAACTGCACAGGCTGGTAGCAACATCATGAGACTCGTGGGAAGAGCTGCCCCTTCCCATAAGGCAGGCAGCTGGAGGCCAAGCAGGATGCACCCACTGTCTAAAGGAACAATAAGCACCCATGTATAGACAGCTGAATCCTGTCCCTGAATGTTGGACTCTCCCACTTCTTTTTTCATTTGTATCCTTTTGAATGTGTGCACAAGTTCAGCAGAAGGAGAGATTAATCCATCCTTAAAAACAAAGTGCAGAGTGGAGCACGTATCCAGCAAGAGTTTTCTCCTGTGGTCATTCTTCATCTCCCACCAAAGAAATCCAAAGTCAGCACCCTGGTCAAGAATATTTCCAGGCTGCCTGTCAGTGTAAAGAACAGAGAAGTTATAAGGCAGTCCTGCATCATTTAAACACACAGCACTGCCTGTAACTAGCTGAAGTCATAGATGACTTGCCGGAGTTCTGGAAATCAGTGTTCCCCCCAGAGCAAAACAGCCCTGCAGAAGAAGCAAGAAATACAGAAAAAAAAAAAAAGAAAAAAAAAAAAAAGAAGAAAAAAAAAAGAGTGGGTTGCCTTTTGCCTTGTATTTTCTTATCTTCCCTTCACATGTTTAGGACACTAGGAAAAGAAAAGAAATCAGGGTAACATTAGTCTTACAAACAGGATGATAATGTAGAAAAAAATAGAGACATCTGGATGGGAGGGACCAATTAGGCAGTCTGTACCTGCCAGGAAAGGAATACTCCTCCAACAGCAATGACTGCAATAAAAGCACACAAAAGACTGAGTCTTTCTTCTTCAAATGGAAATAAGACTTGGAGCACACTGTGGCATGTGGCACACATGTCAGGGAAATGAAAGGCATCTGATACTTGCTTAGCTTTCAACAAGAGACTAGCATTTTGGCACAGCTTAAATAGCATAGAAAAGCAGGTATGAATTTCACATTACCTGCTTCTACTGCCAACATTACATGCTCTGTTGCTTTAGTTGGAATCTCACATTTAGAGGGCCGAGAAGTGACATTGTGAAACATCCAGAAGAATTACATGAGCTCTGGTTGTTCAGCTGTGCACCAATTTGAGAAAATGCTTTCTGGGAAAATCCATTAAAACAAATCTGATACGACTTGTCTATCTGCAAAATATAACGCATAGTGTTGGCACAATTAGATATAGTAATAATTTCTTTGCCACTTGACATTTTGTAAGTGTGCACCAATTTGAGAAAATGCTTTCTGGGAAAATCCATTAAAACAAATCTGATACGACTTGTCTATCTGCAAAATATAACGCATAGTGTTGGCACAATTAGATATAGTAATAATTTCTTTGCCACTTGACATTTTGTAAGGAATTGATATTAAATTGGTATTAGAAGGCTATTGTGGCATGAAAGAGTTTTTATTTAGTTGTAGTCAGAAGTTTCAACAAGAATTTGAATCAAATGTCACCTGGATAAATTTAATGGCAACTACCCATTGAGTATAAGTGAGCACAGGTATTGCAGTTGACAAGTGCCATCCCAGAAATAAGAACAGAGAGACAAGTTAACATGCCTAAGCACATTCAACATGCAGGGAAGCTTCGGGATTAATCTCTCCTCCCTTATTTGCACACAAATCACTCCATGAGCACAGGAAAGCAGGAGGGGAACGGATGCAAATGCACTTGCTGAATAAAACCACCTCAGGCAGGGCTGCATTTTGTCACAGAACACCAGTGGATTCAATGGAGGCACCCCAGCATAAGCCTGGCTCCCTGATGCAATGACCTATTAGCAGCAGAAAGCATGAGATCCTTCTGCACAAACCCTGGTGCAATATACAGGTAGATGCGTATGGCCACCTAACACATTGCCAAGGCATCATCAGCCTGATAGATTTCCAAGTTTGTTGCAGTAATTTTTCATTATCAAGCTGCTGAAAATCATGTAACAACATGATACTGGCTAATTATTTTTTGGGGTGGTGGGAGGATGGGACCCTTTTTGGTTCCTACTTTATCATTTTTGGTTACCTGACGTTAGTAGTTTCTAGGTCACAACTCAAGAATCAGGTTGGCAGTTTATCCCTTGTTTCTCTCTTCTGCACCAGTATTACCTTTCAACATTAACCAGCAGTTTACAAGCAACTTGCTTCTTCATTTTAGTACTGTGATTGACACAATACAACACAATACAATAAAGGCTTTAAAGTATACTTATTTAAATGAGACATCACTTTATTGAATGTCACCTGGAATAAAACGACTTTTTTGGCTCCCTGCATGCAGTGTTTCTCTGGAATGGTTACCAAAAAAATAAAGCATGATCCTCTTCAGCCAAGGTTCCAAGCACTGGATCACCAGTGCTGCTCAGATCATACCACACTCTTTAAAGGGACAAACCAATCCCTTTAACATATTGATACCAACCAAATGGATTGGTACTTTTGTATTCCATTGAGATGTTATGTAATTTCATGCATACTCTTGTGCTCTGTGAATCCTATGGAACAGTGCATATGTGAAAGCAGACTAAGACTGCTTCACATTTGGCTGTTTCCTAATGGAAAAGTTTCATAGATACATAAAACATATTGTCATTCCCATGGCACTTCTCTGCACATAGCTTCCTGATTTTCACTCTGAGAACTTGATCATTCTCAAGTGATGTGAAGCCAGTAAGACACATATTTAAACCTGATGTTGACAGAAAGAGCCATTTTATGCAATAGTGTGCAGTGTCATTCAATAATTAGCAGTTTTAGCAAAGTCATTGGTGGCTTCAGCGATTTTCTGATGAGGATCAGAATCCTGATTAGCCATTTCCCTTTGTAAAATGAAATTTTAGCAACATAGAGAATAGTTTAGACTTGTATGTCTTTGAGTACAGTTTCCTTCTGGCCCCATCTGTCTTTGTGAGAGTCCTTTCAGCATAGTTTTTTCCTTTGACTTGCCCTCCCCACCTTTCTAGGACAAGAAGGCAGCAGTCTAATTTCTTTAGATGAAAAGAATGAGAAATGTTTTTAGTTACTAGCTGCAAGGACTTTAAATAAATTTGGAAACTGCTGGCTGCTATTAGATGGTGGGTGGTAGTTTTGGGGCTCTTTAGCCACCTGCAGCTCTCAAGCTGTTCATGTGCAATTTGTTATGCTGGGGCTGCATCCATGAGCAAAGGGAGGCTGTGCTAACATGGGGCCAACTGGTTTATATGAATATCTAGCAGCAGGAGATCCAGGAGAGACTGCTGGAGCCAGCACTGGGAGCTTGCAAAGGAGCAATGGGATGTCTTGGGAGCCTTTTGTCATCTCAAGCCCACAATTCCTTGGCACTTTCAAGTATGTGGAGTTTTGAAGTATTGTAGGGTTAGGAAGCTGGGTAGATGTTCCTTCACTTGTATTTTTATCTTATGACCCCTTTAAGTCTCTTGGAGGTTATCTAAAAGGGAGAAGAAGAATGAGTCATAACCCAGTTTCCAGAAACCTTAGCAACGCAACACAGTCAGAAACACAGGTATGATAAGAACAGTGGGAAACAACCTGACAGTTATGATATTCCTAACAATAATTTGCCTCTACTGAGGAATTGTACCATTAAACAGTAAAAATTACATTATTGATGTAAGTACAGTGAAAAATATGGTAGTGAAGCAATAGCTGAAAGCAATATAAGTAATTTCCCCAGAACCTGGTCTTCTAGAATGATTTCACTCATTGATCTATTGCAGTGATGGACACACAGATGAGAATATTGTTATAGTGGATAAGGAAGGTGCATACCATAAAGCAAAAATCCCCTGCTAAGTCCTGTGACATACTTGAGTACACTCCCCAGGGGCACACAATGTGTCAGTGAGAAAACACTGACATTGAAGGTCAGAAATTGTGAGCACAATTCACCAAAGAGAATAAAGAAATCCTCCCTTGTGAAGCACTTTCATGAGGTGAAACTCCCCGTCGCATCTTTAGAATGTATAGGTATTGACTACATCCTGAAAGCCCCTGAAGAGGGAGAGGCAGGAGCAGCTTATTAAGACTATAAGAAACACAGAGGATTGAAAACTTAAATGCATCACTACCAACTAGCACAAATCAATAACTGAAATAGATTATATATATTGGCATAATGCCGGGAGAAGAAATCTGTTTCTCTGAGCTACTTAGCTCTGCTCGACTACCAGCAGTTCCTTCAAAGACCCATGAAAGGCAGAGCAGGGTTGCCAGTGCAGGGTAAGGCAGCAGAGACCCTTGGCTGTCTGCTGTCATAAATGCAGTTTGTGAGGAGCCACAGGCAGCTGCCCCTTGGCTGTGCAGTGATGCCCTTCTCAGGTGCTGTGTTCCTCCCTGCTTGGTCCCCGCAGGAGCAGCACTCTCATTAGTTTGGACAAGGGAGCATCTGGGAGACAAACCTGTTCTGTGCCTGTGGGAGCTACAGGAATGGTAACGCCTGTATGGACAGCAAACCCAATTCCCGCTGCACAAGGGATACATATCCAAGGACGGTTTGTATCCCCCTAACCTCACATTGTCCACATAGTACTGGTGCATTTGGCAACAAAAAGCCTCTCTGGAAGAGACTCTTCCTTGGGCGATATGGTCTCACTGTGGGGGACTACAATAGGTAGTAAGTGAATTTGTTCCCTCATTGCAGGCATGATGGAGATGGACTAAATGTCACTAAGTTCACAATTTCTATGTCTTTGTTTTAAGTAGTTATCCCTGGAATACTTGCTGGAATCTCTGTAGAGATATTCTAGTATGGTAATACCTGGTTGCAAATGTTTGATTTTCACTAAGTTTCTCAGTTAAACAGATTAATTTGCTTACTGCTAGAAAAGATCTTTGGACAATAAATTAGGTTTGTAATTTATTATTTCTTATCTTTATACATTGGTAATTAATTTTAAAAAAGGAAAGCAGCATAAAAATAAATGTATTGCAAATATTTCTAGTTCATAGTGTTGCCTCATCTAGTTAAATTTTATCAGTCAATACTAGGGAGGGAAATGTGATTCATAAATGAAATTTGATCAGGTCATTTCAGTATGTCAACAAATGCATTCTACTAAAACTCAACACAAGTGTTTGAAATATCGTCAGGACTAGATAGTGGCCATTGAGAGCATGGTGGTTAATCTGTATTCATCTGTGGATCCTCACAATTTCCAAGTGAATTTATTAATTTATTTTTATGCATATTTGACTTACGCATAAATCAAATTCACCAGTTTTTCTATTTACATGGCATTCCATATTCTTGATTTCATCTGTGTAACATAATTTTCCTGGGAATACCTATCTAAGTTGTCATCTGCTGCCTATTGTTTATATAATGTAGCTTCTGTATGTAAAACAACTCCTGCATTATCTTATTTGTTCTCCTCTATCTTCTGACATGCTTACTTCAATTAGTACACAATAATGTAATTATTACACTATTATTATAATCACATAAGGAGATACCTACAAATACTTGAAAATGGTTCAGCTCTTTATTTTACTAATTGCTGCAGTATGTCTGTGCATATCACTGACTGCACAGCATCTGGAAATCTTGTGTGAAACCAACTGAAACATCCTCTTCCTGCTCTGTGCAGGCTTTTAACCAAACATCCGTTTGTTCTTCTAACAGAATGTCAGACCAACAGGTTCACGATCCAGTTGTTAGTGGTTTTTTGTGTTTTGGTTGGTTGTTTTTTTTCATACCCGAGTATAGGACTGCAAACATAGGATGAGGTTCATGTGAATGATGTTGCGGAATATTTAAATTTATGAAAGAGAATATTTTTAACACAGCCTCTCAGTAATGCAGAGTAACTTTATAGTGAAATTGCAATACAAAATTTGGTTGCTTGTCACTGATGTTGAAGTGTTTTCAAGCTTAAAGAAAAATGGTTTTCTAGTCACATAGGTGGTAAGAACTCTGTATGACTTTCTCTTTTTCGACATACCTTTTACTTATGTCAATAAATAGATAAAATGAAATTAAACTAGTTATAAAAAATGGTTATATAAAAATCCCCTGGTTTAGTATCTGCTTTCTTTATGTCTGCTGACTAGATACTCTGATTCAACTTTATCTGTGCTAAGCAGGTATTCTATGGCTTGCATGTATGTAATGCCTAGGTACCTCCTTGAAGTCTATAAAAATAGAAGTTAAAACTGCTGCATACATAAACTTGTAGAATATCAGGTGAAAGTTCTTGCCATGGAAAGAACTGAAGTGCAAAGAGAGACTATATTGGCTGGTCACCACATTCAGTTGAGCAACATTATTATAGTTTGCCGACAATAACTAAGAACATCAATCCATAGGCACAGCTATTTTTAGCAGAAGACAGTGAAAACAAACTGCTTTGCTTACAATATTCACAACATCCAAGTATGCCCTTAGTAGAGTGGTACAAATGTCAACATGCTGAGCTCCTCAAAATCTGTAACAAGTTATCCCAAGCACAGACAAACCTTCAGGAAGTCTTTGAACATATAGTTCAAATTCCAGTGCTACTCCTTTCTCCAAATTCTGTGCTCCTGGAAATCTACGCCCTCTTAAATTATTATAATGTCTCTGTTAGAGTTAGGTCTGTCAAATGGGAACGTATCCATGGATCACCATATGCAAGGACCTTTCAAGTAAAAATATACACATTTAACCTACCTGGAGTTTCAAGCACAGCTTCCAGACCCCAAGGACTCAGGTGGTAACCCTGGGTAGTTGCTGTTAATTTCAGCGTGGTTTTGTGTCTTGTGCTATTAAATCAAAATATAAATCTAAATGATAGCTGCATGTATCCAGTGTAGCATTTCTTAGACAAGGAAGACAATCAGATGAAGTAAAGCTTTTGCTCTATCGTATATGAAGGAGTAGCTTGAAAAACTTCAGTATTACCCTCAGTAAATAAAGTTACAAAGTCAGGAACTGGCAAAGTAAGTTCTCAGCCAGTTAATTGCTGCATATTATTTTAGCAAACAGTTCTGCTGGCAATCGTTTAGCTCAAGCAATAGAAATACTTGTTTGCAGAGGAGGAAAGAGCAACTAGAGAATCTGTTTATTCAGTCTTATAAAAGCTTTTCTTAACTGATATGCAGCCTTACTATTTCAGAATTAATCATAAACCAAATGAATTCTAAGTGGCACCTTTGCTGGTTAGGTTTTATTTCTGAAAACTAGATTAACTGCATATAACTATTAGTTGGCTTATAATTCTATGCAAAATTAGAAGTACTACTAGTACAAAGCTATGCTTGCCTTATATAATTTTCAGAGAATAAAGGATTTATGAGCTCTTCTTGGGAAAGTATTTTTAAAATTCAGTAACTGACATATGTTGTAAGAATACTCAGTTCAAAGGGAGGAACAAAACCAGACAGAAAACAGAGACTGGCTTACACCTTTATGATTCAGTACAATAAGCTCTGCTCCTCCACTATTGTAGGGAATTAATCTCAGCATGGTGTTCAACCCGGTACTACTATTTTATAATGACTTCCTATGTGATCCTTTGTCCTTTCTGATCTTGATGATCTCTCTCCATAGCTCCTGTAAAGATATGCCCCATGATACTGCACTTGTCAGAGGGGTTTTCTGCTTCCAGAAATAATTTGTTTCTCCTGTCAAGCCTTGCACACCATCTTCCTGAAAGAGCCTCTTCTGGGTGGCCATCTGGAAGCATCACCTCAGTGCAGAGGAGGCAGGCTGCTGGATTTGTGTTGACTCACTTCTCAGCACTGGCTACTGCCCTGAAGGCAGCATTACATTTTATTCCTGGAATACACAGCATTATAACTAGATGTGCAGACATGACATTTTGATTGCTGAATTCTGAGCCTATTGATGTTTGTGACAAGACTCAGAAAAAGACCCGGGAAAAAAGAATAAAGATGCAACAGAAGTAACCAGCTGAGGACAAGCAGAGATAACGATCCCAGACTTCAGAACCAAGTAAAGGCAGGAAGGTATAATACCATACCTGAAATACAGCACGGAGAGCCCTCTCTCATGCAGTGTTTTGAAAGAAGAATCTGAAAGATCACAGGTTTTTTTGGGGAAAAAATTAGCTAAATAAGCAATGAAAAGCCAGAGCCAAGATGCAAAAATGAAACATGCTGAAACTATGGAGAAATTAGATTTCAGAAGCTATGAAACATGGGCCTTTCCGTTGTAAGAAAACATTACAGAAAATGAAAATTATACATATGAAGCAGGGGGGAAGCAGAAGAATCCTCCCTGGATTTAAGAAAGCTGGGAGGATCAATGAGAAAAGAGGAAAATCAGGTTGTTATTAATATCATATTCCTATTCTGCCTTTGTAATTAAACTGTAAAACATGGCTGCATTTTTTTCCCTGCCATGTATGGTGCTCAGATATAAATCATCTATGGGCTCATGACCACACTTCAGTAAAACTAATGATATGAAAGTCTGTAGACTTGGGATAAGACAGCATTTATAAATGCTTGGTGAAAGGAACACTAAAATTGTTCCTACTACAGTAATATAACTTTTAAGCCTCTTCATGTTCCTGTGCTTTAGGAATGTGTGTGATTATCACTAGGTATAAGAATCATGAATCATTCAGGTTCCCAAGGACATTCCCCAGGGAACAGTCTCAAATGCAAACATTTGAGAGTCCCCAAATTACTTGGTGCAGCTGGAGGGACGAATTCATGGTCTCTCATGGATAAATGATCAGTTTTCCTGAAATTGCATTTAAATATTGTGCTTCAGAGGTTACTTGCAGTTACTCTGGCATAAACTGAGGGTAGTCCAACACACTGGGGTTGAGCACCACCTAGATTTAAAGGCAGATGAAAAAATGTTTGGGATTGTTAAAATATCTGTGTTATCCTTCTCCTGTTTATCGAATTTACTAGCTGTAAAAGTTAGCACTATCAGCAGAAATACCATCAGCTAAAACAATTGCATCTAGAGTAAGTGTCGAGAAAGACTTGGTCATCAACAAGCAGGGTAGCATCCAAGGATGGAATCATCCTATTCATAGTCCCTTGGCTTCATTTCATAGGTGAAGTCTGGTTTTTGAGGGGAGGAAAAGAGCACAGAGCCTTTCAGTTACCAGGTATTGTTCTTTCATGTTACGGCGAATCTCAAAAAATTAAAAATTAGTTTGAAAAAGCAGAGGTTTTTGATTATTCCAAACAGATGGCTTAAGGGGAAAGATGCAACTTTTACTGCTGACAGTTAAAATGTTAAACAATCTGCATGTGGAGAGGAGTAAACAAAATTTTATCTTTGTTTAATTGTGCTACGTAAGCTAAACATTCTTCATGAAATTACTAAAAAAATCCTACAAAATTTTGCTATGCTTATTTTGAAGTCAGTAAGAGTCATCACACCAACAGTGTGGAGAAAGAAGCTCTTGGAAAAATCAGTGATCATTCTTTCTTCCCCAGCCCTTTGCTGATGTTACTCCTTCAGGGTGCCATAGAAGCTAATGGAAGTGTTGCTACAGATCTTAAACAGAATACATCAAGCTCTTTGTGTTATAATGAAGAAAGATATGTTCAAATTGTGTAAGTTGCTTTGCCTTCTAAATGAAAAATACTTCTAAAAGGAAAAAAAATTTACCTGATCCTGAATCTGAGCCTATTAAATGTGAAAAAAAAATATTTAAAGCAGCAATTTATTATTTACAGTTGACTCTTTCAACTGGTATCTGGCAAAAATACATTTTTTTCCCATAATGGAAAATCTATGATATAAAAAAGAATTAAAACTTTAAATATTAAAACTATATTGAATCCACTGTGTTTAGTTTTGCTGCTTAATTTTTCTTGGATAAATTTAATGGAAGAGGATGATTTTTCTCAATGACTATGTGATTATTTTTTTTTAATTATTTTTTTTTTTAAAAGACTCCCAAAAAGCGAAGATAAGCTTCTAAGAAGAGGTTACCCAGGACAAGGGATGCTAGATACTGAATGCGTTTCCTGCAGACCGGAACGGGCCTGTACCCCGACCCCAGGCCGTCTCACCGTGGTGCCACGGCCACCGGGTTCATCCCCCGGCGCCGGTGGCAGGAGGGCGCGCCCAGGGCCCTGCAGGCGCTTTCCAGGGAGGCCTGTGCCCCCTGGTGGGACTCAGGCAGCCGACAACAACCGCAGCCCCTGCTGGCCAAAGAGCAGCCCTGCAACCCCTGTCCCCAGACCGGCAGGGGGGAACCCGCACAACCACAACCAACCAACCGACACCACAAACCCCCCCACAACGCCAAAGAAACAACAACAAAACCCAACCCGGCCTTGATCCGTGGGTCAGTGGCAGCTCCCCCGCTCCCGCGCGCCTGACCCCCGGCCCGCCGCG
>NW_009970723.1:2535317-2541020 GCF_000747805.2 Chaetura pelagica
GACCGGGCCCCGGGGCCGCTGCCCCTGCAGGGACCGCGGCGTGCGGACACTGGGGCCGGCGACACTGGGACGTTCTGGGAGCAAATCATGAACGGGGTGGCAGCATCTGTTGTTCACTCTCTGGAGAAAAACCTCCTTTTCCCGAACTGCTGCACCTGCTGTATTTAATTTTTTGTTATCTTGGTTTTTGAAGGCTTGTATTGTCTTTTTAGTTTAGCCTAGACAGAACCTTAATGTTTCAGAATGCTAAGACACCCTGTTCGTCGTAAGGACTGTGCTTATGGTGTTCCCAGGATGCACACAGCATTTGTTCTTGCTGATCCTTGGAGGACTTGTGTGCCTAAGTGCAGACCCTTAGGTGCAGGCATGTGCGTTCACCGGGCTGCCCAGGCTGATGCCCTCTCAGCTGCTGACCCTGTAGTGAGGGTCTGTAATCATGACTGCAGGCGCAGGTAAATTGCAGAGAGGGGCAACAGCTGCTGCTCTGTCTTGGTAATTAACTGTTGGAGAAATCTAAGTAATTATGTTTCTTGAGTAATGTAAGTTTGGCACCAAGCCACTGTAAAATGTTGTTTTGTAATAGCTTTACAGACATGTCTACTTTTGGAATGAACTTAGTAACACAACTTAACTTAGAATGTCTTGAAGCTGCCAGAATGTCAAGTAGCTGCCGTGTTATTTCAGAAATCTTCTGGAGACTGGTGATGTTAAATAAATAAATGCTGTCTCAAACACAAACAATACAACATTGTCAAGGATCTGGTGTTAAAGAAAAATTAAAATCACTTTGCTGATTTTTCTTTTTTTAATGGTTACTAATGCAGTTGAGAGAAACACAGGAAGTGCATATGCCACATTCTGCAAAATTCTTTGGGATGCCTTTTACATGTTAGCATATAAGGACTAGCCATTTGGATTGTTAACAGTTATTATCTCATGAGAAATACCTGCCTGAAATGATTAAATACAAATCCTATTTTGTTTATACTTTTGTTGCTTAGCAATATTGAGATATTGAAATTAATTTCAGAAATATACTTATTGTAATTTCTATCTACAACATACTTACTGTATTTTCTAATATGTTTGCAGGAAATTTCTTGCATGTATATACCATAAAAGAATCCAGTCCACTAACAGAAACTGTGAAATTACTGCTGATGTGAGACATGATGGGTCTGAACCACTTGTAGATGTTATGTTTGGTAAGAAGCTCATTTTTAATCTTGACCAAAAGAAAAAAAGACCTTTTGGGTTTGTGCAGTTAAGATGTTATTGTCTTGTCTATGATTTTTTTTACTGTGGTTTCTTTTTTTTTGTTCTTGCCCGTAGCTAGCTGTTGTACAGCTGGGAGGAAAAAAGGAAGAGGGAGTCACTAACAGCCTGATATTTAGATAAATGTGTATATATGTCTTTGTACTACAGTCAGATCTGGCAGATCTTAGATCAAAGAAGTGACTTTACAGTTGGGTCTACTTTTGTAGTGACATACTTGTGTGGTGTCGTAGTCAGGTATAATTCCAGGAAGTAAGTGTAGCTCTGTCTTGATGTAAGAATCTGTTCCCTTTCTGTAAGTGTTATTTTTACGTTCTCTGTGGTGGAGGCAGCTCAGTCTTGGGAACACTAAAGTTGAATCCCTTTAGTTGCTTATGCAACCAAGTAACTTACTATGCAGTTTGAAGGAGCTGCTCATATGGGTAAGACCATACGTGTGCAGATGGACTTGAAGAATGAGGTCAACTGATGTACAACAAATTTCTTGGTTTCCTCTGAGGATGTAGTAAGCAGGCAGGGGATTGATGGTGGAAATTTCATCAGTTCTGGAAGCAGCCCAGATTCTAGGCTGTGAGCAGATGGCTCTAATCTGCTTTTGTCCTTTTCTCTGGCTGTATCTTCTTTCCTGCTGTGCTATAATGGACCAATATCTCGTGTAGCCCATTAAAGTTTTAATTACTATTGATTCTTGCTACCCCCTTTTCTTCCATATATTTAATGAATCAGTAGGAATGTTAAGAGTGTTGAATGTACATAATTTTGCCTAGGAAAGTAGTTATTTCAGTGTTGACAGTGCATGTTTCTTCCTCCCCCTCGTTTCTGTCTTCCCATCCTTGTCTGTAACTCTGATGTGTTAAGACTTAAGCAGTAAAGCTGAATGTTTTTCACAGTGTAAAACCAAAACAAGTTATTTCACTAATGCTAAGAGGTAGGAGCTTCTTCCAAGTGAAAAATGTGGAGCCCTTGTAGTTGGCCAACATGGGTCTGGAGCTGGGATGCCATGCATGGTGTTGCGTTATGTGGGTTTGAGTATGGCTTTTGTATTTGCAAATCTTGCAAAAATAAGTAATTAACTCAAGTACAATACTTCTGCCTCTTCCTCCCTGTTTTGAAATAATTTCTTTCAGAATTTTAGGAATCCCAGTACTATATATATATTTTTTTAATATTATAGCCACCAGATTGTGCAAACCAATTGGTTTCTTTGGCTAAGAAGTTAAATGCACCACAGACCACATGCTGCTAAAGTGCTGAGCCATGTGTGAAAATTATGCTTTCCAGTGCCTTCTGTTAGATGACTTTGAGGACACATTATGAGCCATGCTTATCAAATATGTGTTCTTACTATAGGTGTGTCTAGACAAACGTTTCAGGTTTTTCAAGAATGCTATACAGAAAATAAATTTATGTACACATTGTGTGCAGTTTAATGTATGTGTTTGGTGGTGGTGCATAGTCAGATTCCTTGGTAAGTGGAGTACTTTCTAAGATGAAGATGATTTGGATTTATACATACAAATCAGAACTGCACACTAAAGTAATTTGACATAGACATTGTGACTTACATTTTTTTCCCTTTATAGCTGATGGAGAGCGACTGTTAATGAAGGGAGCCAACCTGACGACAATAGAAATGTTAACAGCGTTGGGGTCTAGATGTAATGCCAAAGAGCTTAAGGAAGAACAGAAAAGCAAGAAGAAGAGTCCCTGAAGAACAGAAAAACAACTGTGTTTGCATCTACATGTGTTAAAAACAGTAGGCTGCACAGAGGCTTTTCTCCTACACTACAAAATCTAAAAGGGAGAGGTGGCCAAAACACTGACCGGTCTGACATGCAGCAAAATGAACCATGTAAACGTTCCCCATTTTCACCTGAAGAAAAGCACAGTGGATTAACAAGTCTTCTAACACTAGTGGGTCAGAGTGGCTTAAGATGCATTAATCCATCTTGCTAAGCAGATGCCTCTCAGCCTGCATGTTGGACTAGTATCACATGTATTTGCATATAAATGTGAATAATGCACATTAACTATTAAATTAGTAATACAATAAAGACAGATCTCTTGGGCATTATTTCCTACAAAACTTCTATTGAGGGGAATGCAAAATATTGTTAGAGTGGTCACTTTTTGAAAACAAATACAAACATTTGAAGAAAACTTTGAAAATATTCAACATTGACTTAGCTGGGGGACCGCAAGCTGCAAATCCAGAGTGGATTTTGTAATACTGTGTTTCTAATACATCTGTTGCTATGTCCCTGCTGTTTTCTTCCTCTCTTCTTAACAAAGTGTGAAATTTGTTAAATATAAATTTAGCTCAGCAATTAAAGTAACAAGGTAATGGGTCTGTGAACACACTGTACTCATCCTGCATAATAGTGGCTAAATTTAGCTCAAAGGGAAAGGTAAGGTAGTTTTTTTTTTTATATATTTGGAGAAAAGGGCTGTCTTTGAAGTTCAGTTTTGTAATGTTTTTGTTACTAATTTTTGGGTGTTTTCATTAAATATTTTGTAAATATCAAAGGGAGAGCTTTATTTGGTGTTCACAGCCCTATGTCCAACCCTGTTATTTATTAAAGTACGTGCTTTGGTGTCTCATCTGTATTGCAAAGCTCTGTGGATGAGAGAGGGTTGATCTCTCCTCAGGCTGTGCAGGTGAAGGTGTCAACTGCACATGTATTTCGTGTGCATTAGTTTTGTTCTAATTAAATTCATAATGAAAATGTAAATAAGGTTTCAGCTTTGAGCATTGCAGGTGCAGTACTATTGAGAGGCATTAGCTGTACATGTTGTTAATCAGATGTCTGACTGACATATATACTTGTAGTACATATCTTTTCAAAGTGAATCTGGCAACAGATTCAGGACACAAATCTGAAACTAGTTTTACCTGACCTCTGTTAGGGGAGAAGCTGCTGTCCCATCATACCCTTGAGCTGCCAGGAACCAAGTCCCATCACAGCGGGCAGCTCCAGTGAGCCAACGGGTGCCCCTTTTGACTTCTCGCTCACATGCATGCTCAGTCTTGGGCACTTTCTTCAGGCTTGGCCTTGGGTTTCCTGTAGCAGAGTCTCAGGTATTGATTCTTATATACAAAAAAGGAGTTTGTTTAGATGGTGCAGTGGAAAAACACCTTGAGCTGGGTGCCTCCAGAGAGGGACCCTGGACAAATCTCTGGGCAATTACACCCTTACAATCTATGCACCTGCCTGTCACATGTTCTTCAAATACCTTTTGGTCCAGTGCTGGTTTCTGATCTAGGGTCTTCTAACACATTTTTTTATTCCTTCTCTGTCTCCAGGCAGACCATTAACTGTTCTTACCCTGTCAAGTTGCATTTCTCCTGATGTTTGCAGGCTCCGTATCTTCTGGTTGCACTTCTTGTGCACCTGCTCGCTGGCAAAGCATGGGAAACAGAAGTCCTAGACCCAGGATAAGCACTGCTTAACAACAACTGAAACATCAGTGTGTTACCAACATTATTCTCAGGCTAAATTCAAAACACAGCACTACCAGCTACTAGGAAGCACTAGGTGCTTTCATTTTAACCCAGAGATACCCAACCTTTTTGCTTAGGTGAGGCCAAAGGCCTATAACGTAGCCATTCAGAGATACTGACAGTTCAGTTGATAAGGTATTAGCTGCTTTTGCTGTGAGTGCCAGTAGCTGCAATTTGCAGTGGTAAAATATATATGTTTTGTGCACGAAAAAGAAGTAACATCGAAGATTTGAGTATGTGAGGTACAAAGGAAAACATACAGGACAAAAAAATAAAGCTAAAAACATACATTCTCAGGACTGCGAGGCATTGAAGTGATATAAACAGGCAATATGGACAAGAAGGTAATCCTCTGGTGATTTTTATGCTAATATGTAGAAAATTGCTCTCCCTGTACTATGTAGATAAAGGTATGAATTTATTATTCAAGTATGTTGAAGGTAATCTTTAATGAATTTCTTCTCTAAGCATTTAGATAACCATTCTGCAATCTCTTCATACAGTATCAGTTCTGGTGCTGTCTGACTGAAACAAAGCCAAGTGACCTGCTGCTCTGACATCTTCCTGATACACACAGTCTAGGGCTGTGGATGTTGAGGACTTTAAGGTCATTCATGCAGAACAAAGCAGAGCTTGATGAGCATTGACTTGCATGTTACTATTTGTTAGCCTATTAATCTTGATTATTATACCCCACCAAAAATGTGTGCGCTTGCCTAAGTATAAAAGGAACTGGAACAGGCCCTAAAACCACTAGGATTAACAAAATATAAACATCATATTCATGGAGGGTGTCTCATAGCAGGTGATGACATTAAAATGTCTTTATGTCTAATAGCTGGAGTTTTAAAGCAATAATTAGAATCATCTTAGGCCCATTTATCTTAAAAATACCTATTTATTTACAAGTTCCTGACAACGTGTAG
>NW_009970723.1:2541164-2549391 GCF_000747805.2 Chaetura pelagica
AGGGAGAGTAGTACTGAAACAGATGAATGTGCCATTCAGGTAACACTAGCTGGTCCGGGTACTCCCTTTAAGTATCTGCAGCACTGTTTTTAGAAAAAGAGGGCGGTGTTTTTATTAAAGATTTCATCACTCTTAGAGAGCAGCTCTCTTAGTGAACATTTCCACATCGAGTTTTAGCTGCTACCTGGCCTAAGTAAGTACAAAATTGCAATGTCCTGATGTCTTTCTTGCAAAGTAGAAACAAGTAGAAACATGCTATCAGAGGTAGTTCATGCCTGCCAGTGCAAATTCTGGTCTTTGTTATTTGCAAGGATCTCACGGGGCAATTTCATGCTACAAATTGTAGGAGAACTGGGTGCAATACAGTATTGCTGTGCAGATCCCACTTAAGGGGTGGAAGATGCTTTAAATCTCAATTGTTTTGAAAGTGTTGCAATCTAGTGTGTTTTTGCTGTTTGGAAATATACAAAAGATGTCATCTACTGATTCCACAAGAGCCCACAAGTATTTATCCTGTTAGATGTGGAAGAATGCATTGTCTTCACTTCCAGGATATGTGAATTTTGAATGACCAAGGAGTTTATATGGTGTAAGGAAGGAAAAATAATAATAATAAAAAAAAAAATCCTTGGACTGCATTTACCAGTTCTTAAGACTTTTGCTCACAAATGTGTCTTCTGTATGTGTACCCTCCCTGTGCAGGTGTACACGCCCCTTGCAGTTTAAGAATTCCTGGCTTACAGCCCTTCTCATCAACTACATGTGTGACCAGTTTCCCTGCATGCTGTGTCCTGCTTCCACACTGGGTGTTCTGGAGTCACCTTGAGACTGACAGATCACCTATCAGCAGTGCCTCACTCAACTGCAGTTCCCTCCCCTCCCTTCTGCTTCCCCTTGCATAATAGCCTTTTTCCTTCCTGGTAGTTTTCGATCTCATCCAGCTTCACCTTCTTTCCCATGGAAAGCCTGAGTCACTCTTCTGAGCCTTTTTTATTGTCTGCCAAGAGCTTGCAGCAGCTTCAAGCAGCCAAGGTGCTTTGCTCTTGGTAGACCACTATTCTCTTCCTCCTGCGCAGCCCTGAGCTGTGTGCTAAGAAGTGCTGGGAGAGAGCGGCATGAGCGATTAGAGGTACTGCTTTGCTTCTGCTAATCTTTAACTTCACAACAAATCATCTTTACATCGAGCTGGCCTTCTCAGGACTGTACAAAACTGAGGCTGTGTCCAGGAATAGAAGGGCAAAGGAGTTGCTGACCTGTTTTGATCATGTTTTGTTAAGTTTCAGAGCGGTACCCTGCTTGACGCCAAGCGGTCTCCTGGTACTGGCAGTGTTGCCAGCAGAGGTTAATGGTGTACCCAAGGAAATCCCTACGTTACGCATCACTGGATGAGGTGAATTTGACTTGCTTACTTATGAAAAGCCTATTTCTTTTAAGACAAAATAGCTGGGAAAGTGGACCCAGCGGACCTGTTTGTGAAGGGAATGCTCAGTTAGTAGGAGCAAAGCCTGGGAAAGATGCACCGTTCATGGACATGTTTTCTCAACTCAGACTGGCAAGCCCTGCAGGAAGTTCAGAGGACAAGCAGAAGGCAAAGCCACAGGTTTCTTCCTTACTCAGGCACTACTTCTCTGTTTCTTTTAACCCCTCCACCCTCTTGCAGCAAGGAGTCAAAGACCAGCCGTACTATGAAAATAGCATGGTCAGCATGCGAAGCCAGCACATTTGTCATCTCAAACAGTTCTTGCACAGATTCACTGGGCTGATTTTTCAGTACTATTGAATCTGAGTGGCTCAAATCACTGTTGAATGAAGGAAACTAATTATTTTTGTGGAGTTTTTAAAGTCCCTTTTTCTAGGTGGGGCTTTATAGAACTTAACTTCAAAATCTACTTCTTAAATGAATTTCAAAGTATTTACTAGAAACAGCAAATTTAAGAACTGGATGATTAATTCTTTCTTTCCTTCACATAGCTAGACCAGTATCAAGCTGCACATAAAAGTGCCAGAATCAGTACCAGGAACTATCTTGTGCCTAGGAAAAAATCTGGGAAATGCAATGTAATTCCTTACCTCCTTATAGATTTTCTCAGGCCTAGTTGTTAGATATGTAAGATCATATCTGGAGAAGGAACCAGGGATGTAAACCCAAATACCCTGATGAGGCTTTTCAAGTCTAGAAGAGCAAACTGGAGAATACCTGCTGGTCCTGCATGGTTGCTTGAGGTGCCAGAGGCAGGAATTTTCTTAGAAGATCTTTTGAATACAAGTCAAGTAGTCAACACACTTGGCAGACTTAGTGTGTTGGCAATGGGAATAGGATAATAGTCAAATCAGCTTTAGCTTCCAAATGGTTTTTCTGTAGGTTCTACAGTCCATGAAAGAGGAGGTCTTTTCTGAAGTGAGTCAGAACTGGAAGCTAAATGCTAGAGCAACACCCCTGGAGCGTCTATCTCTTCCCACTGCAGAAGGTGAGGAGACTTGGGCTTTTTGGCAAAAGCCAGCCTTCATCAACAGTGCCCCAGGGATCTTCACACCTAAGCCCTTGTCGCCCCAGGATGAAGTCTTCTGGGATCCCTGATCTGGCAGACAGGCTACACATATTCCCAACACCTTACAACAGGATTTTGCTCAACATGAAGAGCAGCAGTTGCAGTCCCTCTCTGATGCTGCTGGAATCTACGTCACACTGAGAAGACCCTTCTGCTGTGGGGGACAAGCGTCAGGTGCTGCCCTCCAGATTTCTGTTGCTATCATGCTCTCCTCAGTGACACCCTGAGAATGAAAAGTAGTGAAATATTAACTATAAATTAAACTTTTTTCCTGGGGCTGCCTTCACAGCAGTTGATTGATATCCTTTGTAATGAAACTCTACTTATAATATGCAATTTAAAAAAATGCTAAAACTTTATATGCCCCTTCCAAAATCCAGAGGGCATATTTGTAATTTGTGATTCTACATTTCATAGTGTAATTACTCATCACTGGTAGAAATCTTTTTTTTATCATCATTTATACCACAAAATTTTGCCATTCCTTGTCCTTGCCATTATATCCTTATTGTTCCAGACGACACAAAAAGGAAAAACGTGGGATTTTTATTTGGCTTTGTTTATAGAATTTGGGGATAATTTTTTGTACATCTGAAGCTTCTAAAAAGCCACACCAGAGTATTATTTTCCTGATCACCTTCTGTGATCAGATATCCCCTGCTAATATGCTTTTGTTTAATTAGGATCAAAAGCCTTTTCAGTGCTAGAGCTACACTATGGGCAATTTGTACACATCCTGATCTCTTTTTAAACATTATAATGACTATGCTAATTATAATATTTTGAAGATAGACACAAATATTTTTATACTACCCTGTGGATGTTTGCTATTTGGAATAGATACTGCTGCTAAATAAAGAGGGTTTTTCAAAGCTTTCAAAGTTAGACACAAGCTGGCATATCTCAGTCACTGGGAGCTGGACTGGAACTGACATCAGGTCATTTTTGTCTGGAATGATAAAAAATGAAGCCTGGAGTGTGCTTTCTGGTCACTGCAGGCTCTGGAGCTTTCTCTCCTGCCATTGAGGCAGGGTACACTGGTGAGCTGTCACAGCATTGCCACAGTAAACTTTGCCCTGGATGTAAGCATTTCCCTTTAAACTTGCTTTGAACATGCTGCTGACAGCGTACAGGACATACGCTGAGGTTGCCACTGTGTTAATTGCATTATAGTAATGCTCTGTGGCATCAGCATGGATCGGGGCTCCGGTTGGCTCGGCACAGACCACGGGCGTGCGTGAGCCTGCCTGACAGCCGGGCACCTGCAGCAGCTGCAGCACTGGCCAGATCCACAGCAAGGACTCCTTGGACCCATGCTCCGCAGACTGAGCCATGCTGGAGGGTAAGATGGCTTTGTTCTGACTTGAAAACTGGGCTGTATCACACAAAGCTCACTGATAAAACACAAGCTAAGCCCAGCTCCTTTAGCTCAGAGGTAATAAAACGCCACCACACTAGAAGATCTTGTGCATACTGACATACAAATGAAAACTTGCCAGTTCATGTGTTGCTTCATAATCCCTGGTCTAGTATTGCCCAAGCAAATAGATCCTGAGATGGAGCAAAGCTTACCTTGGCCAGCTATGCAACCATGGCATGTGTTTCATCATGTCTGCCCACTGATGACATGTCTGGGAAGGGAAAGCCACACTTGTACAACAAGGAAACAGAAACAAAGCTGTGCTGCTACCTATGCAGTTTTTCTCATCCATGCCTTGGGGGTGAGTAACTATTATTCATGGGCTGCTTCAGGTTTTTTTCCACAGCTAGGGTTAGGCTGAAGAGTAAAATTTGAGCTGTGGTGCCTAATTTTCCTGGCAATTTTTTTGGGCTTTCTCAAGAGGTAATCTTATCTAGAAGAAGCCTATCACTTAGATAAGGTACTATATATACACAGTATGTCTGTATACTAGAAAGAAAGTGAGATCCTCCCTTTCACACAGTAAAACAAAGTATAGCCCAATCAGATTGGGTACCTTCCAAGTTAAACCTATGGGCAGTTTAATGAGTAAAGGCCTAGGGAAAAAGTGACACCTATGCCACCTAATCAGCTATGTGTTGCAGATGAGGAGGTCATGGTGCTCTGCCCTGCCCAAGATGCAGGTATTTTGACTCTGAAAGACAAAATATGGCTTGGCTTGCATGCAACGGGTGGTGTTATGGCTGTATGAAGAGAAACTTCCAACACTGCTAGCCACAGCTTCCCACCTCTCACATTGGATGAAACATCACTGCACGAGGCACACTTGCCCAAAGGAGTAGAACAAAGGTTTCTGTACACTCTTTTGCCTTGGTCCTTTGCTTTGCACTTGGTGATGATGAACTGTAATATCCTCCCTTCCTACAGGACACAAGGGCTTGACTACCTCAGGAAAACATTCGGTCTGGCAGGCCCAAGCTGCCAAGGTGGTGGTTGCTCCTAACTGTGGCTACGTGCTTTCCGTGCAGTAAATTTCCACAGAAAAGTTTACACTTCTCGTTGTAAATTTGATTTTCCTTCTCACGGCTAACGTATAATCTAATGTTGAAATGAGAAAAACTTCAGAGAACCTCAGCTGCCTGCTCTGAAACCGTAATAGGTGGCGTAGGAATTTAACACTTTCCATATGGATATGTCTTTGCTGCTCCTCTTTGGTTATATCTAGAGAGAAGAAGAAACTACACACAAAACACATATGGCCTGTTGTCAGGCTCAAACCAGGCAGGAACTGGGATTTATAGAGACAGAGCCCTGTGGCCTAAGCATCTCTGAGTATCTGATAATTTAATTTTGAATCCCCAAGTAGGGAGCTGTGTTCTCTCACCTTTGAAATACTTGACATACACACACACACACTGTACTGTCACAGTAAAAAAACCCATATATTTTGTATCCCAGACCACTTGTACCTTACCCAGAAGGATAAATCCCTGGTCTCTCTACTTTATTAGCTATATGAGACTTCACAGATTTCAGCACTACCCTGTTTCAAAGATGTTTTGAGATGTGGCATTGACAGTATCATAGACAATAATCCATATCACCAAATTAATTTGCAAAATGTTAGATTTTTGTAAAAAATCAGATTTTCCACTCCATCCTAACAGCCTGCATTTCAGAAAACAGAGATTTTATCTTTTATTCTACATCTTATATGGACTTACATGCCCAGACCTGAAAAATTTGTAGGGAGAATAAATCAAACCAAATGACTTATGGGAGGATTCCTAGCAACGTTCTGAACAGAGAGGTAGCTGGATCTCCATGGACTTCAGATCCAGGAGTACTGTCTCACCACTAGATGGAAATAGTGGATTTTACATGTTCTGCTGCATTATCAGCACTTACACCTGAACACTATTTGCATATTGTAAGTCATCTGCAGACAGCACTGCAGAAACGTGGATCCAGAATTCTTTGCTAGCAGACATGGAGTAGAGCCAAGATTTCTGTTTCTAGAAATTGTCCCCATTTTACAAGACTAACTCCTGGAGGATGATTCTGTTTGATCCCTAATCCAATTGCTTTTCCTGTATCCTTTCTTGTAGGCAGCCATGAAAGAACTGCAGGATGGACATTTTGGTTCCACTGTCATGAATTAGGTAGTAAACATCAGCCTAATTTAACATTTACTCCGAAGTCTCTTGCACAAGGCAGAAAAAAAACAAAACACAAACCAAAATAACCAAGATAAAAGTGGAAGAAAGTTGAAAGTCCTGTGTTTCAATATACCTATTTAATGACAAAAAAAGGAATGTGGCTTGCTGCTACGAGCAGACGCTAGAGAGTTGTTTGCATATTAAAAGCAAGCATGTAGTCAGAGAAGTGGAAGGTAATTAAAGGCAGCTCAATAGGGAAGGATTTTTAAAAAAAATCTTAGTTGAAAAATGAGCTGATTACTTGGTGTATGACAAATCTGACCTTTTCTAGAAAGTACTGAACTTCCAAACTGATTCAGTTTAGCTCTACTAAATGGCATCACTGCAAAGCGTAAATGGAAGTGTCCTCCTTGCACCAAAATATTTGGATTCAAGTTGTGAAATGCTGGAACAGGCACTGAGACGTAGCTTTCTTCCCTGGCTTTGACACTTCGAACTCCTCCACGGAAGTACGAGCAGAGGAACATAGCCATGGCTACTCCATCCAAAAACTCCAGGCACTAGGTGCATCTTCAGATGTTTATTTTTATGGTCAGAAGAAAGTAGCTCTGGGTTTCATCCAGCTTGATACATGGCCAAAATAGACAGAGATCTGCATAACCCTGATGATGGAAACAAATCTTGGGGATACACTGGAATCAGGGTTTTTGTTGTGACTTAGAAATAGCAGCTTTGTCTCAGAATATGATGATAGATCTCTCTGCTCGCCTGACAGAATTTGATGAAAGATTGGCCCAAACCTTTTGGAGCCTGGGAATAGCACATATTTTATGATGGTACTTCTGTGCCAGTGAACCGGAATGGCAGCTGGTGTGTTTTCCTTAAAGAAGTAGGAACCAGGGTATCACAGTTCAGTATGCACTAAAACCAAGGTACCAAACCTGCATTTTTCCAGTGCTAAAGCATGAAGTTGCACTCAGGCTTTGGTTTTTCCTGTGTACTGCAAGTACCTGCACTAACTCTGTGTTTTGATTGATCTTGTTTGCTACCTGATCACTGTTTACATGTAACAGGTCTGCTCCCAGGTCACAGCAAGCTGTGGATTGCTGTAGTTTAGCAACATGCAATATACCAGGTGGAACTCAGACAGGTGCTGGGAAGGCCTGCAATCAAACCCAATTTGTTTTGGATTGCTGACTCCTTCTTGCTCTGTCTCTCTGCCATATGATGCCCTTTGCTTGTTTGGTCCTGAATGATAGAAAACATAGTATGTAATAAATGGCATAATTTAGGATTCAGTGACCTCAATTAAAAAAACTTCCTTGGAACCCAAATGCTGCAGACTGGGTTTGGAGCCCATGGGTGCCAGAGCACAGTGCATTTGACTCCTTCAGGGCAGTAGGTGCCTTTGTGTCCAAAGAAGCGTTAAGGCCACGACATCCCTTGGTGAGGTTGCTCAGGCACTGTCCCAGTTTCATAGAATCATAAAATAGTTTGGATTGGAAGAGACCTTAAAGATCACCTAGTTCAAACCCCCTGCATGGGCAGGGACACCTCCCACTGGATCAGGCTGCTCAGAGTCCCATCCAATCTGCCCTTGAACACATCCAGTGATGGGACATCCACAGCTTCCCTATATTCACCTTCATGGTGAGTAACTTCTTCCTAACGTCTAGGCTAAATCTTCCCTCTTCCAGTTTTAATCCATTACCCCTTGTCCTCTCACTACAAGCTCTTGTAAAAAGCCCCTCCCAGCTTTCCTGGAGGTCCCTTCAGGTACTGGAATGCCACTACGAGGTTTACCCGGAGCCTTCTCTCCTCCAGGCTGATCAATCCCAGCTCTCTCAGCCTGTCTTTAGGGCAGATCATCTCCGATCATCCTCGTGGCCTCCTCTGGATCCGCTCCAACAGCTCCATGGTTTTTTTTCCCTGTGCTGGGGGCTCCAGACCCGCACACAGCACTGCGGGCACATTTCTGGGCGCAGCGCCTCGTTCATCAGGTACCTGTGTGTGCGTGTGCGTGTGTGCGTGTGTGTGTGTGTGTGTGCGTGTGTGCGTGCGTGTGTGTGTGTGTGCGGGCCGGGGTGGAGGGCGGGCAG
>NW_009970723.1:2550121-2553914 GCF_000747805.2 Chaetura pelagica
AGCCCGGCTGCGGTTAAACCCGTTCGCTCCTCCCTCTCCGGGTAATGCCCCGGGGCGGGAAGCCGGGAAGCCCGGGGCGGTGGGACCGGCGCGGGGAGCGGGAGCGGGAGCGGGTGGCGGGGCCGCGCTCCGGCCGGGAGCTGAGCCCCTCACACAGGCCTGGGCTGCTTCCCCGTGAAGGCACCTTCTGTGGGTGTCTCCGGACGAGAAAGCCAAACTGCATCGGCTGTCCGTGGGTAGCCGACAGCTGCCTGAGCTGCCAGAGGCTGTTCGCAGTTCTCCAGCGGGCAGCACCTTTATCTCAGGGAAACAGCCCTGGCTGTTTATCCCCGCTTCCACGCTGCCCCACATTTTGTAACACAAAGTTACCAGATCAAGAACAGACCTAACTAACTGCAGGAGCCTCCTCTGACCGTTCAGATTTACCACTTCCCTCCAAGCATCCTGGGCAGCAAGTGATTGACAGCTTTGCAGTGTCTGAATAGCCCACGAGCTATTATTTTCTGCAATTTACTCACTGCTGAAAGCTAGGATATTTTCTCTAGGCGGAAGATGTGGCCTTGAAAGTCTTTAGAGGGAGGAGAGGCAGGATTTTGGGTCTTGTGCTTTCCACGTGAAATACGAAGGGCGTTGCCACGTTTGCACTACAGAGGGTGGTCGCTGTAATTGTGTTTTGTGAGAAGCCTGTCAATATGTGATAGCTGGGATGTGAGGAAGCTTTCTGAACTGAGCCCTCTGGGACACTCTGGAGGAAGTTCAAGAATTTTAAGCTCAGCTCAGTCAGCCATGGCTTAGGATGCAGTGGTGCTCACGTCTAATAACCAGGGCTTGGCATTTGCTGAGTTGCAACTTCAAAGTAGAAATTAAGTGCTGCAACTGCAGAGCACCTCCCATGTGTAGGCAGCAACTGTTGTTTGTTTTTAGATCACAATCTTAAACCAGTCACTTTTCCTTTTTTTAATTACAATTTCTGCAATTAAGTTTACTCTTAAGTCACAGTTCAGGAGCCAGTCCTTTACTGGATCTCACCCTCGCTGGCTACTTAGGAAGCTCTCTGCTTTCATCCTATTGATGCACCATGAATGAGAACCTGCGGTTTCTGCTCAGTCTGTATTAAAGAGTATTTGAAGATAAAGAAGCTTGAATTTCGCTCCTTGCCATATGGAAAACGTACATGGCTCATCTCTGATTAGGTCTATCCCAAGACGTAGCTGATCAGATGCTCCCTGATTACTCTGGACTGGACAACAGCAAAAGGCTGGGTGGGGGTTACTGTCACAGTAATTGCCAGTTCTGGTCAGAAGAGCTGGACTGAGGAGGTCTGGTTTTTGGAATAGTCTCAGGTTTAAGGCTCAATCCTGGAATCTCAGTTGAGTCTGGAGAAGCAGCTGTTGGGAAGTACTTGGTTATTTTCACCTCCCAAGGAAGATGTATTATTTGCCTGGTGGGTTCTGCCCTCACCCAAGTATCCTGCACACTCCAGGGGAGTGCTGTGCTCTAATGTGACAGCAGTTTCTCCCTACATCAGCTGCAGAGCCCAGTCAGTCATGGACCTGGTGGCACTTTCTGCTATGTTTGGTTGCTTATCAATTCTTGGTTCAGATCTGCAGCTTCCAATTTGGAGGATTCATCTTTGGTGCCTGACTACTCGCTTACTCGTATCTTCATCCTTCAGATCAAAAAGACTCAAGCAGTGCACGCAGGGCTGAGGCAGGGTGAATCTCTTTTGCTGAAGAGTTTTCAGGGCTGCTGTCTCCAGATGATGAATTTTCAGTCATTCACAAAACTCACTTCTCTCATGGTCCCTTTTTATTGATGTGTAAATTGCCTGTGAGCACCATTTTGCATGATAGCTGTTTTCTAATTCTCAAGTCCAAACTTCGGATGCAGGATGTAGAAGATGAACTTTGATTAAAAATGGCATATTTACAGTTGTGTACAGAGTGATGGAGAGTGTTTTTTTTGAGTAAGTTGAAATAAATACGCAGGCGGATTAATCTGTCAATTAAAAATAATCTGTAGAATTTTTAAAGTGTTTGTACCTTCGGTGTTTGTTTTCCTGTTTATTGTTTATTTCTGTTTGTAAAAATTCAATGCTGAGTTTTGGGACATCTGTGAGCCCTCTAGAGGGCAAAACAGCTTTAAGTTTAGCTCCCCGAGGAGCCCAAAGAATAACCCTTCAAATAAGCTTTTTTCTTTCCTCATCAGTGGGTAATTTAAAACATCCTCTCTCTTTGTGGCTCTTGAGCTTTGAGTCTCAAGTGTACTCAAGTGCCTAATTAAATGGGAATTAGGTATTTAAATTCTTGTGTGGCCCTAAGCTGTAGGGTTTAACTGACTTTGTGACACTCTGTGCCTTTCCCTTTGCAGGTGTGGGTATGGCCATGAGAAAAATGGGAAGTGTGGCCAAACCAGATGTTTATATCATTAAGGATGGGGACACAGTCACTGTAAAAACAGAAAGCACCTTCAAGACTTCGCAGTTCAGCTTCAAGCTTGGTGAGAAGTTTGAGGAAAATACATTAGATGGCAGGAAAACTCAGGTCAGTATACGAGTTTCCTACTGGAAAAACACAGTTCTTTGGGTGTTTAACACATGGAGATGCCATTTAAAAATCAGTTTTGACATCCATACTAGCAATGCTTTATTTGATGAACAGCTGTCACTGTAAGTCTCATTGAAATAAATTCCTTTTTTCCCCCAGATTAAGCAACTTCCAAAGACGGAAAACTCTGAAACTAATAATGTCTCGTGCATTTTGTTGTTTTCAATTTGTAGCAGAAGCATTGTGTTAGTAAAACTAACAGACCTCTAAATCTATGTGAAAGCCAAATGCCACTTCATTTGTAGCCTGTGCAAAAAATCCCATTGGTGTTTATTCAGAGGCAATCCAGCCCTAGGGTTAACCTTTCTGCTCAGTCTGGTGTTTGCACAAGAGAGCCTGGTTCAGTGAGCAGTGGGGTAGCAGATACTCAAGGCATACATGTGAATCACAGTCCCTTATCTCCAGTTTTAGAAGGCAAAGAGCTGTTCCCTGCTCAGAGTAGGGAGAATATTGATCCAAAAAGAGATTAAACACAAAAGCCCACAAATACATTTCTCTCATATCCTTGTGTGACTGCTCTGTGTCCCCCTCCCCCCAGCCACACACTGGCAGTTCATCTATTGTTGCAAGATCAGATAAGCATTATAAAAAGGCTCGAAGCCCATGTACAAAGAGATGAACAGAGAACATCTGCTTTTGTTCACTGGAATTGTGCATGCTGTCAGAGGTCTGCCTGGTGCAGGAATGTGTCAGGGCAGTGAGTGAGAAAGCAGTGAGCTTTCTTACTTTCTTACTGTAGGAAGCAGATCAGTAAAACAGTTAAGATAATAACCTGGCTTTGTAGATGTCAACGGCAAAATTACTGTTGAATGAGTTGAGGTGGGAATTTTTGCTTTGGAATAAGGTGTTAGGAAGCCTCATTCTCCATAAAATGTGGGTAAAATATTCATGTCTGGGTTCTTCTTTTCAGACCCTTGTCAGCTTAAAGGATGATGGGTCATTGATTCAGGAGCAGGGATGGGATGGCAAGAAGACCATAATAACACGGAAACTAGTGGATGGACAGTTGGTGGTGGTGAGTTCAGTCCTATTTTCTCACTCCTGAGTGCTGCTGGCTCGTAGCCTGAAAAGTAGCTGTAAAAGATCGTTTTCCTTTTAGTCTGTACTGAGGGAGATTAATAAATCCATCTGTATCTTCCAGGAATGTGACATGAATGGTGTCAAGTGTATCAGAGTCTACCAGAAAA
>NW_009970723.1:2553978-2590224 GCF_000747805.2 Chaetura pelagica
TACACTCTGTATTTTCCTTTTCCCTGTTTTCTAGTATTTCAATGAACTGAGTAGCTGAGTGCAATCCTTTTTAAAAGCCGTGATGTAACTATTATGTAACTATTCTGAACTTACGAGGCTATTCAATAAAATTGTCAAATGTATGAAGTGCAAATGTTGTTACTGTAGTGGAATTTTAAAGTGAGGTTTTATAAAAACTCAGTTTGATTTTAGGCTCTACTGCAAGCTCCCATCAGTTCAAGATCATGCAGTATATGGCAACAAGCAGTTAATAGCAAGCTGAAGTTTGATCAGCATCCTTAATTGTTAAGGTAGCAAAACCTGAAATGGAAAAAACTTTCATAGTTCAGACTCTAGAATTGTTTCTAACTTGCATGTTACAAATTAAATAGAATGGGGTGTGTATAAATAAGTTACAAGCTTTGTTGGTGTTTAAGTAGAGGAGTTAAGTAAGGGGTTAGTTTGGTTTTTTCATGTGTCAAGCCCATGTATTTATCTGAAAAAAATATACTGGTGAGCCAATGGACATAATAACGTAACCTTAAGCAAACACATACATGCTTTACTGAAAGGAAGCCTTATTTTGCTTTGTTTTCCTAGCAAAATTTCCTGTCTAGTAATGTTCTAAAAATTCTTAACCAAAATCTACTGAAATGCTGCCTAAAACTTAAAGCCTCGTTTCATTTTATTTTTTTTTTTTTAACTGGCTTGAAACATCTAGCAATGGAGTTTATATGTTTTGATGTGCCACAATAAATAATGAGAAAAATCAGTGTCCTGAGTATTACTTTTACAGTGGTTGGGAAACAGTCTGTGATGCTTCCAAAGAGGTGTCAGATCAGACAAAATTAAAAAGGTTTTAGGTGGTTTTCTGTCACTAGAAATTCCTAAAAGTGGAACTGTTTGGTGACAGGTGGTGGGGAGATTTCTATCAGATTCAGAAGCCCTGGGTATCATGCAGTCACAAATTTCCTGCTTGCAGCATCAGTCATTACATAATCCATTCTTACTTCAGCCCTACTGATATTTTAGCTGCTCAGCATACATACCCTGTTACTGAGCTTATCCTAATAGCAGAGAAGTGTGTTATTTTATGCTCATCCTACCAACCATGGAAAATTACGGAAAAAGTAATTTTGGACTACTTATCCTTTTCATAATTTCCTAACTTTATGAATAGTTCTCTTTACCTTTGTCATCTGAAAGGATTTATAGCTGGAACACATTTCTTACAATTTTAATTTTTTTCATGACATGTATAAAAATATAAATTTTTCCTTGTCCTCTAATGTCTCCTTTCTGAGTGGGCTGATCTTCATATTACCTTTGTTTATTTTTCAGTCAGTATTTTTCCCAACTTTAACATGAACCCTGGAGATCTATGCCATATTCTTACACAGGACATTAGAAACAGATTTATTTTTTTTTTATTGTTGTTATTAGGGGAAGGAATTAGGTGAGGGAAATGGTAGTTTTATGATCAGATATACTCCAAATTATAGCAGGAAAATGAGTGCAGCAATCTGTGGCATGATATGAAAATCCTGCCTCTCTTCTAAAAGAAACATTACTACTTTAAGGGGGGAGCATGGTTCCTTCTTTTGGGGTCACTTACTGCTACTTGTTTACTCTTCTGATACTGGGTAGTGTTAATTGTTTATCTTTCATTTGAATGGAAAAAGCTTCTACTGTCTTTTATAGGACGTCCGTTTTTATTACAATGAGATCACTTGTAAAACAAAAGGCAGAAGAGTATCTTTTTTGAGCAATTTCCTTTGGAAACAAGGCTTATAAAGTCTGTGTTTGTGTGTGTGTGCTCTCTGGTTTCAGTCTTATGTTGAGTAGGGGCTAGAGGTCTCAAAAATAATGATTCTTCCATAAATGTCATGAAAAGAAGTGGCCTGATTAAGATGGTAGACCAGTAAAGTGCCTCGATGACGGGAAGACTGGATGTGGAAGCAACACTTGAACAGAGAAAGCAAAAAAACCATTATAAGCCCTCTTTGCACACATGAGAAGTTATTTTAAATACAAAAGTTGACCAATGGTAAGACACAAGACAACAGGAAACGAGTTCATTGGAGCTACTTCTCCAGAACTACTGAGGCTCACATATTTATTTGCTTTATTTTGATGTTAGCTTCAGCCTGTGTCACTGGTGATTTCAATCGTAAGTGTTCCATGACCTGGAAGTACCATATCTATGACCTGTTCATGTTACGTTGGCTCCTACACTTAAAACAACAATTGTTTTATAATACTGCAAGCCAAGATTTATAATGCCCAAGAATTGAAAATATAATTAATTTCCAAGTTCCATCTAGTCGTTATTCTAAAAGCCAAAAGTTTTACTCTTCATGAACTGTGTAAGCATAGTGTTCTTCTCAGTGTAAAGTAACCAATTGTCCTGAAATTTGAATAAGTCTCTGTAGCTCACTGTATCACATAAGATGCCAGAAAATAAGACTACCAAGAAAAACTGAGAAAGAGGAAGTTATGCATTATCCAGCCAGGACTGCTTTGTAATGCTGCAGAATCATTCAATAATCATGAGACATTTTAGTGCATGTTTTTGGAAACATTTTCGAGGGGTAATAGAAACACCTTCAGCAAATTGAAGCTGCAAGCAAAACTTAGTCAAAGAGAAGCAGTTTTCATAACCACTCCAACACATACTCATTTACAGTCATGTGCAGAGTCCAGTTTAGATCTGTGTCTCCATTTGGTGTAGTTTGGCTGTTGCCACTGAAGGGGGCTTTGGAGTTTTCTTAGTTTGGTTGGTTTTTGCATGAGTTTTGAGGATGGGGTTTTTTCGGTTCTAAACTGAGGTAAAGGGGTAGAAAATTAAGTTAGTTAGCAATTTAGATCTGATATTCTATCACATTAGGGAAAGCCTGAGCTTTCCAGGAACACTCATGAAAGGGCACCACACTTTGGGGAGAGTGTGCTGGCTCTCTACAATGCTCAGGCTATCAACAATTTTCCTGTTATGATTTGGTTGTATGATTTATTTCAGATTTGTTATCCTACTCTGCCTGCACCCTCTACAATTAATACCGGCCTTTCCTCTTCCTCTTCCCTCCTTACCTCACACATGCACTTCAGATCAAAGTTGTATAAAAAACAAAGTAAATTATGGGAAATCTTTCAGTTTTCTGAGGTTACTGTTAGCGGGGTTGTCAGCTGTCCTGAAAAAAGGCAATTATTATTTCTTCAGGTGTATAGGCCAAGTGTAGGAAGGTAGTTTTGCTCTGCCAGTGGCTACTTGGGCAATATTAACTGTGCAACTCAAACACTGAAAAAGAGAATGAGTCACTGAAGAGTGCACCATAATCTAAAAATCTAGTATTCTTGATTCTATCAAATGTAAACAATAAACAGTCTTACCTACTTCTATATAATACTACGTCCAATCTGTTCTGTTATTCATAAAGCTGTCCATTCAAAGTAACACATTTAAGTTAGATCCTGAAAATAAGTGCCCTGCAAGTATTTCTCAGGCCCCAAGGGCACTAACAGGCCTTTATGGACCTGACCATGGGGCTGACCATGACTCCCACTCATGAGTCCAGCAGCCCCATTTCAGCTCCTCTCAAGGCATTAATTAGTCTGTGCCTGAGCTAGTAGCAAGAGTGTCAGTCACCACCAGCTCAGGTGCCTGCAGATTTTACACAAAAATGAATGCATTAAACTAATTTCTGTGAAGCAGCTGCCTTATAAAGGGCTTGTATTCTACCTGAAATTGTTTTACATAGGTAAAAGCAGTAATGCAGGCCATCTCAAATCAAGCCTTTGTTGCTGATGTGTTCCCTGCCTGGGTATGGGATAACACAGTAAATGCATTAGAAACCTTTCATGCTATCTGGATTATTTTTGCTTGCAGGGGAAAAAAAAAAAAAATCCCACACAGTGTGATAGTGGGTGGGAGCAAGTTAACATATATAAATTATTCTTTGATGCCTCACTTCAGTCCCATTGTTCGGCCCTGGGAGTATTTAGAACTATTTTCATAGGTCTGGGATACAATCCAGCATCTGTGTAAACACATTTTTGTCCCATGGTTCTTCTTATAGCTTTGGTTTTTCAGCCCTTGTACATCAAATTAAGGTTTTGTTGACATTTTCCAGAATAGTTTTACTTCATACTATTATTTCAGAGGAAAAGGAAGCACTACTAGAGACCCCACTCCCAGGAGTGAATTTGACTTCCTTTCCAGCGAAAATGTTTCCAAAATCAATTCCCTCTACCAGATGTTTTTAATTGTATTATGGAGGTATTTACAGATGAAGTTCATTATTGTTTCAGGAGAAATCTAAAGTTTCAGCAAGAAGTGCCATCTAATTTCAGATAACGTCCTGCAGAAATCTACTGAATCCCAAAGATTATTTTTGCAACTTTAAAATAAATAACATGTTTGTCATTAATCACAAATGTACACTCCAAAACGAAACACCAGAAGACACATATTTCATTCTGAAGACCATGCATACTACTTATCTAGGACTGGACACTGGCACTCACACTCCTCTGGTTCCCATAGCACTTCATGCTGGAAATCAATGAGTCTACCTTCAGAACAGGCACTGGCTAAGGGTGCAGCTCAGCTCATTGTGCAGTGCAAGTGTCCAACAGAAAATCAAGGGACTGAGTGCAGTTTCCAGGCTGGGCTTGCAGTGCATTGCTGGGGCACAGCCCACGGACATTCTCGCTCTCTGGCTTGAGGTCTTCTGGGGCCATGTGGTATAGTCCAGTATGGTGAACAGCAAATTCAAAATCATAAAGAACAGGGTAGCCAGCATCTCTTGAACTCAACAGCAAACTTGAACTGAGACCATAGAGTCCATGAAAAAGAGTTTCTGGAAACTCCTGGAGTAAGTACAAGTACGTGGCATGTGGAGAGCTGAGCTGAAGGCAACTCAGACTGACTCCTTGCTCTATAAATTATGTCCAGACCTTGTTACGGCTTTGCAATTTAATTCTATAGGTGCATTCCAGTGCAGCAGATATAGGGATTATTTCTATTTTATTGCAGAGTGCACTTAATGCAAAATGTCATTAATACTTTCCCTTCCCAAAATGTGCAAAGCAGTAACTGATACTGGAATTTACTCTGAATGCTTTCTTTTGTCTCATCTCCACTCATTCTCCTAAACCACCTTGCTTTGTATAGACTTAATTGCATACAAATAAAGTTCAGAAAATGAGATATTTTTATTCTTTTCCATTGATATTTTTATCTTGGTGAGATGCTGAATGGAAATGCAAGCTGCGTATCTTCACGGGGGTTATTATTTGAATAATCATATTCTTTGTACACACTTGATGGAACGCAGTTCTTCTGCTTAACTAGCTTAACTGATAGTGGCTTTTCTGAAACTGTGACAGAAGAAAGCAAGCAAATTGATTAAAAGAGAAATCACAGATGTCTTCAGTGCCTTAGTATCCTCGGTCCCTTTTCCCCTTGTCATGTATTTGCACAGCACAGCTCATGCTTATCTGAGCCCACACGTTATCCCTCTGGATGTTTGCTTTCTTCATGAAAATTCTTCTTTTATCCTATTATGCCTAAGATTATCAGGTCTTTTGGATTCAGATTCTGAGCATCCTGCTGGTGTGATTCCTGGAACAGGGATTAAGAACAATAAGAATAAACATCTTGTCCAGTCTCTCTCTCTCTCTCTTCTTTTTTTCAGTCTTTGTTTTCAACAACAAGAGAACAAAGCAAACTAAGTGCACAGCTTTTCCTTCTAACTGCATGCAATGTTATACATGGCAGTAATCTTGAAAATTCAATTTTAAAGTAGTACATGTTTAAACAATATCAGTCCCAGATATAACTAGCCCCACATGTACTTTGTTCTTATGCTTGTCTTGAAATGGTTTTAAGCAGAATTTTCTCCACTATTTAGTCAGTGTAGTCCAAACCTAGGAAAGCAGGTAAAAACTTGCTTCCCCAGAAAAGCAATTCTCTGCTGGATTGAGGTTTTTTAATAATGAGGGTGTTATTTTTTTCTGAATGTGATTTATGATAACCAAATGAAGTAAGCAACTCGATCTGAATAGATCTAGTTCCTTTATTATTCTGTCAGCTAGAGCTCTACAGACCTGCAAAACATTTGATCATATCTGGATGGAACTAGAACTCAGATTACAAGTTGGAACTTGAAAATTTGTAGCTCAGTTCTTGCTGGGTTCTGCCTTGTTGCTATCTTAATTTACAGAGTTCTGAGATTTTCCCTAATTACTTAGATCTTTTCCCAGCAAGTCATACACACATTGTTTTGGGAAGATAGTGATATTCTTCCCTTGTGGTCAATGTTTAAGACACAGTTTTTAGAATTTTCTCAACTTATTTTCCTCATTTGGTCTGTAGAGGAGAGGAAAGAAACGATTGAAGTTAAATCTCTTTTAATATAATATGTCCAAAATAATAAGTCTGGGAAGAAAGGTCTTTCCAGAGATTTTTCTCTGTTAAAGAGAACACAAATCTGAAACATTACCTATCATTGGAAAATAAAGTGTACCAAACCCCTTAGAATATTTAAAAAATATTAGATACAGCTCGCAAATTCAGGTTGTCAGCTTTGGCTCCCATTCATGTAGACAGCGAATTATTTGGGACTGGCTGGACATTCCTCCTTGCGAGTAAAAGCACTGTTTGTATGAGAGGTTTTCCAGAAGTCTACTGGAATTTCCCTTTTTCCCAGCTGACAATTTTTCTTGTCAGTTGTGTCTTTTTTCCACTGTGACCAACTATTTTATTAAAGATAAAATCCAACTTGTTGCTCCATTTAGTGAGATTTCTCTGGTCCAGTTGTACTCATAGCTTTAAAATTTAGGACACACTTGGCACTTTTCCATAATTTCTTCTGTAGATTTTACTAGAGAGCTAACTGCTGCTTTGAGGCTGAAGCATACTGAGCTGGATTCCTGAGCTGGATTCCTGAGCTGGATTCCTGCTAAGATCAAAAGCTAAGTGCATTTATTATAAAGGCACTGATGGTATCTAATGAAGTAACAGCCTTCTGTATCAATGGAAAGCCTTGTATTACTTCAGTAAGATTGGATTTGGCTTCAGTAACTGAAAGCTAATATTAGAGATCAAGAATGAACTATTAAATTTAACACGTTACAGATCCTTTAGAATTAGATGATAAAATTTTCCTCCTTGATGTTTATACTACTTATGATGATAAGAGAGTTCACTGGGAGCAGCAGCAAGTAGAGTTTGATAGATTAATGTATTTATTTATTTATTCTGATCGGTTGATGTGGCTAATGCTTAGAACAGAAAGAAGAGGTTGCTCTTGCCAATATGGTTTTATTATGCTCTCACTGTCTTATTCTCAGAATAAAACCTAAAAACAATGAGTGGAATTGAGAAGAGAATTAAGCACATTGTATTCTCTTGGTGTTCTTATTTCATTACATTGTCATAGAGAAAACCTTTACATGGTTTATTGGCCTTGAATAGTGTTGACCAATTTTTGTTGGAAGAATATTCAGTTACATCTTAAAATAATATTTCACTGTTAACTTCAGTATTGTTATGATGACATATAATCAAGCAAAACAAAAAGAACATTTAGGATCCAATGTAATTTTGTTTAATTTAATGTTTATTGGGACATCTTTTGAAGAAAACACCAATAAGACATGTTGTACAATGTTGTCAGTCATGCCTGTACACTAATTTCATATTGCTGTAAAGAAGGCTATAATTAATTTTTGACTACCCAGTACAATGCAATGTTGTCCTTGCAAGTCTTCAAAATATTTTAATGTATTAAATGCCAGTTAATTTCTAGAAAGAGCAACTTTCTTTATATATTAAGTTACACATAGTTACATAAGGGAGAAAGAGGGAAAATTGATGTTTTGTTTTGTTTTTTTTTAGTCAAATCGATCCAACACAAGTCTGGAAAAGCCAGATTATTATTTTTTTTTACAGCTCTCATATTACCAGTGAAAGAATTATTTTATATTAAAAGACTCCTGTGACCTGTTGCTTTTAAAAGATGTGCTTAGATGTAATTTGATGTAATTTTGGATATCATTTGAGAATCATAGGTTACATGAACAAAAATATTATTTATTAACAGAATTGCTCTTAATGCCCAAGCCAAGAAGAACTAGTGCAGATTTTCTCTTTTGATTTGCATTTAATTGGTGCATTTCACATGCACAAATTTTGTAGGGCAGAGCAGGATAACCGCTATCTTTATCACTTTGCTTTCCTACCAAATAAAACTGTGCTCCTTGAGAATTCTGATGTACCTTAGAGGTTCCTGGCTGAGTTGGCCAATGAAATGGTACACCTTCAGATGAAGACCCCAAATTAATCAACACCTCCTGGAAGTAAAAAAAACCAACCATGTACAGTTCAAAGCTTTTATTTCTGTGCAAGAGGAAAATTATGAAGAACTAGTAAATAACTACAGCATATTCTTCTGTTCCCTTCTCATCCTTTGGTGAGGCCAGGTCTAGCACTTCACATTGTGAAAGGCCTCTTCAAAAGGAAAATCTGAAGATTTTACTGATTTTGCTGAGGTTTTTGTTAGGAGGTTTATAAGGCTTTTTCTTATTTCCCTTCTGTGACAAGATGAGTTTAGCGGAATCCATTAAACTTTCCTTTCCTATGAGTCCTTTAGTAGTCAGCATTCCCATTTCAGCATAAGAAGAATGTCTGCTGAGTTCTTTATGGGTATTTACTGTCTCTGTTTAGTGAGAAGCCACTCAAGCACACATACACCATCCTGGGAGCCATACACACACCACCTGGGTCCTACCTGCTAGGACCAGATTCTCTGTGCAGTGGTGACTCCAATGCCCCTTTTGACTTCTTTCACACCCATTCTCACTCTTGAGTGATTTCTTTTTCCTTATTTTTGGCCCTATGTTTCCCATAGCAGAGCCCCAGGTATCAAATTACATATATATTTTTAAAAAAGATATTAAAAATCAGATAGTAGAGCAGAAAACCAGCTTGAGTTGGGTGCCTCTGGAAGGGACACCTAACAAATACGTCCCTGGGCAATTACAGCCTTATGATCTGTGCACCCACCTCTCAAATGGTTTTCACATGTTCTTCACACACCTTTTGGTCCAGTGCTGGTTTCTGATCTGGGGTCTTCTGAAACATTTTTGGATTCCTTCTCTGTCTCCAGGCAGACCATTAACTGTTCTTACCCTGTCAAGTTGCATTTCTCCTGATGTTTGCAGGCTCCGTATCTTCTGGTTGCACTTCTTGTGCACCTGCTTACTGGGAGAGCATAGGAAACAGAGAAGTCCTAGACCCTGCTTAGCAACAACCGAAACATCAGTGTGTTACCAACATTCAAACCACAGCACTGTACCAGGTACTAGGAAGAAAATTAACTCTATCCCTGCTATAAGCATATCTAAGTGAAAGTTCACAGCTTATGGCCGAGGGCTTCAGAAAATTTAGCTATGCACACTAAGTCTGTAATGCTAAACAAACAGTATAGCAAATCCCACAACAGTTTGCTGAAAACCCTGCATCCTAGTCTAAACAATTGACTCTGAACAATGTATTCTATTTAAAGGCTACTTATTTAAACTAAAATAACAATGCAAACAAAGTTGGATCCTACTCAAGCCAATTATGTAATTTTACTCTTTTCTGGGATGATCCTAAACTAACAGATGATATTGAAGTGTTTCTTGTATGCTTTGCAATAGCTTGCTCTTTCTTACTCTATTTCTTGTTCTTTCTCTGTCTCTCTTTATTTTCCTTTTCCTTTTTCTCCTTTTCCTTTTTTTCTTCTCCCCCTTTCCCTTCCTTTCCCCCTCCTTCCCTTCCCTCTTTCTCTCTTCACAACCCACACTTGAAATTGCAAGGGAGAGATGATGGTGTTACTGTAAGCACTGTTCTAAATTTCTATTCCACTTATACTTTAAAGAAGTGTGTAATAGAAAAACAATACAAAGTAGAGCAGGAAGAATCTTTTGCAGGTTGTTTGAATTGGTCCTCTATCCCAAAACTGAATCAATTATATCTGTGTTGTCTCTGAGAAATAGACAGTGGAGCTATTTTTAAAACATTTTGCTAATGAAGATTCCACGTCCTTCCTTAGTAATATTTTTAAATCTTCAAGAAAAATGATAGGTCCCTTCCTTTGTTGCACAGTTTGTCCCTGCCTTCTATGTCATAAGTTGATGTGGGTGCCAACATATCAATTAAGGTATTTTTCTTCACATTCTTCACCATTCTGCACAAATGGAAAACTACTTTCTTGGCAACTCCAGCTCCTAAGAGCTTTTCACTCCAAGGTTTTGCTTCCACTTTTCCTCCAGGCTCCGCCTATGCATGCACACAACTCTGGCTGGTGTTCTGCTGTCTGCACTGTTAACAATGAGCAGGGACTGATAAGGTCTCACTCTCTCCAGGCTGCTTTCCCTCTGCGTTTATATAAGGTAGAGTCTAGCTGGACTTGGGATACATGATGGCAGCATGCTGAGCCTGCCCCTGTCACTGGTAGTGCTGTGCCCTGCAAAGTGACCCTGCTTCTCTCCTGACCCAGCAGGTCATCATTTCTTGGCTTCCCTGTGGGCCTGAGGTTTCACATGGGAAAATGGGAGTATGGTACCGACTGGAATGAATCAATCCAGTTCCATTTTTATCTGCAGTTATGCTGGAAAAAACAGACTATTCTCCAGCAAATTCCGAATAGTTTAATAGTTTCACTCCCACCATCAGATATATTAGTTTTCCAAATGAGAAGTACTTACTCCTACCTCTGATGGCATCCAGCTGACACCTTGGTCACTAGGGGAGATCAGTTCTCTTCCTGCCATTCTACTAGCAGCACTTTCCTAAATACATTTCTTTTTCTCACAACCATCTACAAAGGGACACCTAACAACTGTCCTCTAGACAAGGAACTACAACTAAGCAGTCCAAGCAAAAGGTCTTTTTCAAAGTTTGAGAGCAGCTTTAGGAGTGACATAGGATCTGTTGTTCACATACCTCTTCTAGACACTCAAATCCAGCAGTTACTGTCATTCGAGCTTTATCCCTTCATTGGACAAACCCAGCAACAGCACCTGGCTGGAGCTGTAACAACTCTGGCACACCATGTGGTAAGATCCTAACCTAACCTGAAGGACCCAGCTGAGGTGTTTAGCTCCTGCCAAGGCAGCGTAGGGCAGATGTGACCTGGAAATGCCAGGTGGCAGACACTGAGGACTAAACAGCCACTCTCACTGCAAGTATACTTCCTTGTCTTCCAGAGACATACAGTGGTGCACTATAACACTAGAGGCCATGATGCAATAGGAGGTGCACAGCACACTCCTCACCAAACAAATCTCACAGGAGCTGTGTGAGTCACACTAGGTACTCCAGCTCATGAGCCACACTAAGTAGGTACAAGCCATGCATATGTATGTTTGTAACTGCCTGTTTGCAAGCTGTGATTGAATAGGTTTGTTATCTAGCTATGCAAAATTGTTTAGCTATGAAGCTCATTGTTTTTATTTTATGTTATTTGTGTTAAAGGTGTTCAGATGGGTATTTTGTGTTAATGGACAACTGCATAGAAATAGGCACTATTATTAGTTAACTATGAATGCCTGTCTCTGGGGGAGTTCTGCGTCATGTTGCACTCCATTGTTTTGGCTTGTTTTAAAGATTGCTAAAAGCCATTGGATGTTCTTATCTCTACCATCAAAAGTGTTTTTCTCCCAGAGGCCTCCAACACGGAAGGTTCTTGAGGCTATACACACTGGGGCCACCAGCTTGGGTAGGTGATGAAGAGCAAAGCCCTGCAACAGCAAGCGGGTTGTGCCTTTCTCAGTGCAGGCTCCCAGTCAGTGGACATTTAAAGGACGACTTTGTAAAGATCCAGTAATGAACTGGTTATATAATTTTCCTTTTTTTTTTTTTTTTCCTTTCATGATGTTGAATTGCTTGAATTTTGCTCCATCTCGGATGCGTCTTCAAGTGGTTCTTTCAATGCCAGCTTGATGCCACCACCCACAGCTCCTGCACTCAACTCCTGTTTCACAAAGAGGATTTGGGCAGTTGCCTGACCACCTTATCCAGACACCTATAATCACCTCGTCTCACCCCACCCCATAAGTGTTTCATATAGCTGAACTTTTCCATTGCTTATGTGATGGATTGCAAGTGGTGGTTGCCTCAGACAGGTGTGCCACATCCCCAGAGAAATAGCTTGCTCTTTTATGTGTTTGCTCAGGTTATTGTAGTGACTACCTTCCAGCAGGTGATATTGAACCTCTCCTTCCTTTCCCAGACTCAACCCCTACTTCCTCTTCCTCTAAAATATTCACATTTTTTTTCCAGAACCACTAGGTGTCACAAGTACTCACATCTAAACCATAAAATCCTCCAAAATCTTATCCCGTTGATCTTGATATTTTCCTTATTTTATTGAGGTGGCCAAGAATTGGGGCATCAACTTGCTGTAAATGTGGGAGCTGCCAGAGGTAATAAAAAATCAGATGCATCAAAATGATGCTTGCAAAGCAAGTCTATAGTGTTTCATAGCAAACAATTTTACTTACAAGGGAGTTAGGTCTGTCATCGAAGGGCCTTAATTCAGCTAATCATAGAAAACTAATAAATGAGATTTGAAAGATCAACAGGCTGCATCTAACACAAGGAAATATGCTGGTGAAACAGGGTGTGTAGAAGTAAAATGCAGAATGAGCTCCACCCTGAAAAAGGCTTATGGTTAAGAAACAGAGCAATCCTCAGATTAAATTTAGATGATTTTCAAACTAAAACTGAGTAATCCATGCCACTAATGAGGCACATCTTCCTTTTCTTCCCACTCTTGTTCCCGTTTTTCTGTTTATAAATTAATCAATCATTCTTGCCCAGCAGCAAAAGTTTTACACTCTCTGGGAGGACATCTCAACTCCCCAGTGGCACCTGTGGTACACCACTGGGGGGGGAGCCTGAGATACTGATCTTTTCTGAAGATAACATTTCAGTTTTTCAAATGTTGCAAAATGTATTTTTAAGATATTTTATCCTTGATCGTGTCAAACTACATTATTATTATTATTATTATTATTATTATTATTATTATTATTATTATTATTATTACTAAACTGCAGGCAGACATTTCCATTTTCAAGTGTACTTCCCTTAAAAACCCCACCCCTCCAGCACTCCACTACCATGCAGTACCTCAGCCTGCATGGATACTGTCTGCACTTTCAGTGCTCCTCGGGGCACAGCTCAGTGCACCTCCATACTGTGCACTGACCAAAAAGCACCAGGGAACATCCACCTATCAGGAGGGAAACCTGAATCTTCTCGTCTGGGACCTTAGTGCAGCTGAGTTCCGTGGCAGACACAAGCCTTTGCAGCTTCTCACTGACACGTGCTTACATCAGCAAGATCTTGGGCTGAAGCATGGAACAAGAATGGAGGGAGATGACCACAGGGGATGGGAAGTACATGGCAAAAGGAGTATGCATGAATAATAGTCTAGTGACAATCCTGCTGCTGGTATTATAAACTACAAGGTAACCCAGTATCTTGCAGCAGCAACAGTCTGAGGGCACAGCAGTAGGGCAGGAGGACCTGGCTTTACTGTATTTTCCCTCTCGTCAATCCCTACAAGCTGCTTCTCATCCATTTTGAAAAATGCCCATGAAAAGCATGCCAATGGTTCTGTATCCCAGCATCTGCCACATCACTGACTTCAATTCTTTTAGTTGGTGTGAGAGCATGAAGACAGACGTGGGAGACAGGCTTGCTGAAAGGTTGTAATGCTTCCATGGGTCTGCTCTGAGCATACTCAGAAATACAGCCACCTCCATTCTCATGTTTTTAAAAGGATTGCCTGAAAATTAGCACTGTTTTATACACAGAAATAGGCTTGATCAAATATGGTATTACTGCATGACATTCAAAGAGATAGTGTTATAAATCTGGAGTGGCTGATGATGTTGTCATTTTAAGCTGGCAAGATGAGAGCATAATGACTTTGGGCTATACCAGATGGTGACTTGAGGCACTCAGGAATACTGAGCACTGCTCTTGGAATAGAATGCATCACCCTGAAAGAAACAAAGACCATTCACTCCTTTTCTAAAATAGTATTTCAAAGATAAAGATTGACATCACCATGTAGCTGTGAGCAATTGCTTAATAAAACTAGATAATGCTTATTAGTTGTGCCATACAGTCCACTATCAGTCACGTTAATCACTCGTGCAAGACAGCTAATTTGGTCCTAAATGTGCTCTTTAAAATGAATGCTGAAAGTTACTGTTGTTAAGTAGCCACTTGCTGCACATTTATGACATGCTATTTGGTACGTTGCTGCAATAGCCTAAACTGTGCTTAAAGGCAGAGTTCAATTCTAGATAATGTTTTGTTAATAACCTACCCTGTAAACAAATACAATCAATTATGGACAGAGGTAATTACAGTGTTGAATCATTTTCTTTCAACACTTAAATAAAAAAATCAGATCGATTCAGAAAGATTTTGAGCCTTACTTGTATATAAATAAAGGTGTGTCCTGAACCATAATAGGTGCAATTACAAAGATAAGATTAAGGAGGTGCCAGCTTTATTCTGGTTTTATATAAGTTTTCCGAGTAACTTTGTGACAAGGAAAGATTTTTGTAGGCCAACTCTCTCTGCAAAACAAGCATTTCCCAGGCAGGAATCTCTCTATCTCCCTTCCTTTACAGGGCCTAGCTTTTTTAGGGATATTTCCTTGATTTACCAATCAGAAACAATAACTGAAAAAACCAAAATCAATTAAAAAAAGAATATTACGTTTTGTTACCACTGGGGTGTGCCACTTAAAAGGATTATGTTTTGTGCCCTGTAATTCATTCTTCTACGGCTTCATGCTGGACCAGCGCCCTTCCCATTCATCTGGCACGTTTCCTATATGAAAATCAAGCTACTTGGCAAAATGCTCAGATCCATCACTGCTCTCTTCTTTTAGAAAGAGGAAACAAAGGAAGAAGAGGTGCTGTTTTTTGGCCAATGCCACGCAAACATAGCAATCAAAGACCAGAGGAAAGAATCTGTGTCCCTACCAGCAAGATGCATTGCACCTGAAATTTGCCATTTGGGTAGTCCTCTGCTTTTAGCTAAATAGTTAAGCTCTTTGTCTTATCATCAGGAAACCTCAGATATTTGCAGAAGCAAGATCATCCTACCTCCCTTGCACACCTATTTTGTAAGAGGATAATCCCCTAAGAACATGCCTCTCTCTCCATTGGTGAGGTTACCCCAGACAAAAAGCCTATCCGAGATACCCAAGTTTTAGAATGTGACATTAAAGTGTGTTGAATCCCCCAGCTAGTTCACTTCCTAACTCACTGGAGCATTTTTAGCCTGGATAAGAGCAGGTTTAGGGAGCACCTGCATGCAGCCTTGCAATACTTACACAGAGACTGCTAAGAGAAGGGAGACAGGTTTAACACTAATTTGCATGGTGGGATGAGATGCAATGATCATAAGCTGAAATAGGGAAGTGTCTGACTGGATATCAAGAAAAATGTTTTCCCGCTGAGGAGAGCCACGCAGTGCCAGAGCTGTGGGTTGTCCAAGCCTGGAGAGGTTTCTGTGTTGTCTTTCATGCTGAAATAGCACACACGGGATATTATACCTCAGAGGCAGTCTGTGAGATTGAGATGAACATTAATGCAGGCTCTAGACAAAGATTGTATCAGAGGACTGTATCAGATGTAAATAAGGCATCAGGTTCAAATTTAGGTTCAGCTGGCACCTCCAAAAACTGAGTTTTCAGAAACATGCCTGTTCTTTAAAGAACTTGGCACCATTCTTTAGCACAGTTGCAGTGGCTCTTGCTTTGGTGTGTCAGGAAAACATAAGAAATAAAATCTGCTTTGGAGTGAAATAAAGTGACACAGCAAAAAGATAGATAGATAGATAGATAGATAGATAGATAGATAGATAGATAGATAGATAGATAGAGTGCACAGGTATATGGAAGCATAGATAAAAGAGACTCAGAAAAAATGTCTGATTGATGATTTAATAGATTTAATACTTTTACTACATTCTATTAGCTTTACAATGTGACATTTCCTCTGAAGACAGCTCTTAAATTATTATTTTATTTTTTTGTATAAGGAGGCTTGATTAGAAAAAAACCTAAATATCTTCAATCAACACTGAAAAGGTGGAACACTCAAGATGTTTCAGTAACGGAGACCAGTCAGGGAAATGTCATACAGGCAGATCCTTCAGTTAGCTGGAAATAGGTGATGAAAACTGGTATAAAGAGAATCTAAATTCTGTGCAATTTGAGAAATATTTAGTCTGTGCCCTAAATTCTGCAGAGTTCAGATCTGGAGCGCTCTTGGCTTTTGCCTTGGGGAATGGTACAGTGTAAAGTTTGTGCACAGGTTTCCCATTGGCTTTTGGAGCAGATTCATGCACTGAAGAAAAGCCAAGTTAGTGTTGGATATTGATTTCTCAATGCATTGCTAGCGTATTTCTTATTGCAAGTAAATTGCACAAAAATGAAAAAAACCCTATAAATAGATCTACTTAGTACACAAGAACAATATTACTTACCATGTCCAGTGATGCTGATGCTTTTGACTGATTAAACAAAAAAAATACAGGGGAAGTTCTTAAAAACCACACATTTCTGTCAACACATTTTCTTTATCTACTAGATAACAGACAAAAGCATGAATATGCTAGACTTTTCAACACAGGTTTGTTGTTCTCCATTTCTTATTTAGAAATCAGTCATATCTCAGCTTGCTTTGTATCTGGTTGAACATGGATATTGTATTTTCATAAATCTTGACCCTTTTTAGTGTAGAAACATGGGAATCATGCATTAAAAAATATTGCTGTAACATTGTTGTTTAATAGTTATCTCAGAATAAATCAGAGTGCTATGGCACATGACTTTGACAGAACAAAATTTTTATTAATATCATAACAGACAAATGAGCAAGTGCTTTTAACTATTGAGGATCATCTAATTACATCCGTTTGTTGAGCAATAAATAACACAGAAGGCAACTATTAGACTGGTTAGTGAGCAAGACTGTAAGACTGACATTAATCTTCTGTATTGCTTTGAGCAAATACAATTATTTGGGCATAGATCCTCCAATAGAGGATCCATAGATCCTTATGTGTCTTTTAACATTTGACTGTAGCCTCTGTGCTTTTCTTTCACATCTGAAAGATAGAATGATAATACTTGTCTACCTCACAGGCATTTCTTGAAATGCTCAGTAGAATAAAATAATGGGGTCATAGAAGCAGTTGAGGGAAGAGGATATGAGAAGCGAAACAACTAAGTAATGCATTTTAGAACTATGCTAATCAATTCCTTCCCCAAATTTGGACTAAAATAATACAAAAAACCCCACACCTTCGTAAGTCCCAACTTAAGTGATAGTCTTTTCCTCCACACTCAATTATTAGTGTGGCACATACAGAAACAGATATGGCCTGCTTTTTTGTCCTCAGATACAGATCCTGAAAATCAAGGGATTTTTATCTTTACAACTTTTCCCTTCAACTTACTTGAAAGTTTCCACAGCTCAGCACCACCTTTCAGGTGCTGCTGACACAAAAGCCTCAGGAGATGAATTCTGTTGAGCCCTAAAACTGCTCTGACAGTGCCCAACATGAAAAGGCTCTTGACTTTACCATTTTTTACCTTTCAGTTTGGATCAAGATGTTGCCATTGTAAAAACTTTTGAGGAAGCAACCATTCAGATGTGAAAATTATCAAAACATAATGGAGATACTGCAATTCTTACAGGCTTTAAAATATTTTCATCCACTGCTTCCCTGGGCATCCTGTTCCACTGTCCATCCACTTCTTTTTCTTGCTTTTGAAGGATTTTTGCTGTTTGAAAAATGTTGGAAATTCTTCCTCTAGGCTTCAACCACTGTCAGCAGCTCCTGCAATATCATGGACCTCAGTTTTCAGGTCAGGCCAGTGACTGAAGCTAATTGCATCCTTCCTGCATAGGAGGGGCTTTATTGACTTGTTGATGTTCCACTTTCCGATTTTGAAATAGGAAAGTTATGGCCTTGACAAGTGGTCTGTGTGGTGGGTGGGGAACTGACTGACAGACCATACCCAAAGGGTGATAGTAAATAGTTTATCCTCAAACTGGCAACCAGTCACAAGTGGGGACCTCCAGGGATTGATATTGGGCCCAATGCTGTTTAACATCTGCAGAAATGACCTGGATGTTGAGATCTAGAGCACCCTGGTGAAGTTTGCTGATGACACCTAGATAAGTGAAGAGGTTGACACTCCAGAAGGGAGGGCCACCCTCCAGGATGACCTAAACAGACTGGAAGAGTGGGCTAGCAGGGACCTTGTGAAGTTCAATGGGGAGAAATGTAAGGTCTTGTACCTGGGAACACATAACCCAGGAGCACAGCTCAGACTGGGATCAACCTGGCTAGAGAGCAGCCCTGTGGAAAGGGACCTGAGGGTCTTGGTGGATAATATGCTCAACATAACTGAACAGTGTGTTGCTGTAGCAGTGAAGCAGGCCAAGAGGATTGCTGGGCTGCATCAACAAGGGCATCACCAGCAGAAATAAAGAAGCCATCATCCTGCTCTACTCAGCACTTGTCAGACCACACCGGGAGTGTTGTGTTCAGTTTTGGTCCCCACTCTACAAAAAGGATGGGGACAGGCTGGAGAGGGCCCAGAGAAAGGCCACAAGGATCATCAGAGGACTGGAGGACCTGCCGTTTGAGGAGAGGCTGGGTTTGTTCAGCCTTGAGAAAAGAAGGCTACAGGGAGACTTTATTAGCATGTTCCAGTGCTTAAAGGGTGGCTACCAAGATGGAGGCTCCCTATTTACAAGGAGTCACATGGAAAAGACAAGGGGTAATGAGCACAAGGTGCTCCTGGGGAGATTCTGATTGGACACAAGAGGTAAATTTTTCTCCATGAGAACAGTCAAAGATTGGAATAGTCTCCCAAGGGAAGTGATAGATTCCCCCAGATTGCACAGCTTTAAGTCTCAGCTTGACAGGGTGCTGAGCCATCTCATATAAACTATAGTATTACCTAGAAAGGTTGGACCAGGTGATCCTTGAGGTCCCTTCCATCTGGGCATTCTATGATTCTATGATTCTGTGTGATCAAAAGACCTCTGCAATCCGTGGAATGGACAGGCCAGATGCAGAGGTATAATGCACAACACTATGTGTCATCATAAATCCTGGACACGCTGATGGAATAGCACTAACTTCACTAAACACAGCTTTCTTGGTTCAGTTGCAAAACAGTTGCAACACAAATGAAAAACCAGTATGTTCTAAATGTCTAAGGCTTTTATACACAATTAATAGCTTCATGTGAGAGTTGGATGCACTTCTGTCCAACTTCTGTCACTCAGTCCAGTCTTCTGCTTAAAGCAGGACTACTGCTAGTACAGCATCAGGTCAGTCATGGCTTCATTCTAGCTAGGTCTTGAAAAGTCCGAGGTGGTGACTCCATTTACACACATACAGATTTGATTTGTTGTTATTCTGAGCAGCGGTAGAATGTTGTATAAGAAATGTCTTGGTTTGCATTGGCTAGGCAAAGGCCAAATCCAGGAGCCACAGCTTCTCACTCTTCCCTTCAGAGAACAGTCTACCCAGAGAAGGATGGAGATGTGTAGTTCAGAATAATTATGGTGGAAGTGATATGTCCAGAGAGCTTACCAAATACAGTCTGCCCAGTGGTCATCTAGGCATAATAAAACTCAATAGCATTTCACAGTCAGGGTCTGTACCAGAGGTGCACTTGTCCCCACATAAACTGTGCATCCCAGCTATGGCTTTCTGGTAAATACTGGTAAAGGCTTCTTTTTCCACTGGAGAATACTATAAATTTATTATTATCACCATCCCTGAAGCTGTGTTAAACACCATTAAGTGGGCTCAGAAGGAAACATCTTACCATTACCATTCAGACAGCCCACTAGGAACTGCACAGTTCCCCATTTCTGAGAATGTGCACTTTTGGATGAATGGACAAGCAGTGTCGGCTTCTAATGCATTATGGTGGAGGGGGCTGAATTACTGAATTGTGTGCCCCTCTGTGAAGGAAAAATGTCATCTACAATGTAGGTGTGTCACGCGCAAGATTTTCAGTAGGTTTCTTCAAAGTCCAATTTTTGCTTCACTGAATGCTTCTCTTGTTCCTAACAACATTCATGTTCCTTCACAAATTCCACAAAAGCTGGGCAGGAGAGATTTCTTCCAGTCTGAAAGCAGCATATTCCTTAACACATTGCCTCCCTTAACAAAGATAAATTTTATCTTAAAGGTGCCATGGAAAAACGACACACTGGCAACAGTGGACCCCCTGTCTATTGTAAACAGATAAAACTGTGTTGCCTTCCCAATAACTGCTGTTTGACTGTGAGCTGCAAAGGCAGCTTCTCAGATTGGCTCTCCATACCTGAAGCCTTCAGGTTATTGCTGATTTTCTGAATCAGTCCCAGAGGTAGTGGTGATCATTTGTCATCTCATTCCTGATATAAAACAGGATCAGAACTAATAATGTCAGCTTAGAAATGAAAGAAGAGCTACTATCATATATCAATAACACAGCATAATCAGCACTACTGGTCTCTGCTTGATTAATACCATTAAACTGAAGCTGTAAGTCTACAAGTAAATTCTGGTTCTTTGGCTCAGCTACCCAGTAAGCATTCTTTGTTACTTTTTTGACTTTTCAAAATGGCTATACCCAGGAACAACTGTTTCTGCTCTCGTTTCTTATTAGAAAACATTGTAATGCTTGCTCTGATTTCCCATTGCACTCCTTCCTCTGTGTGTTATTCATTTGATACCTTGAGTTTGAGCAGCTACTCATATTTAGTTGGCCTGTGAAACTTATGCAGAACTTGATGGCATAGAAGTAGGGTTTACCTTTGACACGATCCGGTATTCGGATACGTGGTGATTTTTTATAAAGGTGATCACAACTGGTGAAATTAAGACGCAAACGAGGCCAGATGTCACGTGCACAACAAACTTTTGTTAGAATAACACAGCAAAGATCCCTAGAGTGAATAGAACAGGCAGGAAAACAGAGACAGAAAAGAGGGGAGAAAGCAGAGAGATAGAGGACAGCAAGCAAGAGAGCATAGTTACCACCCACGGTGCAGCGATGTCGTCAGTGGGGAAGTGGTTCCTAGTGGAAAAGTACTTCCTATACACCCATAGAGTCCCAGACTTTTATACAATTCTTGCCCACTGACCCTCAATTTTCTTTCCGGAGTAGGGAAAAACTCCTATCTTCTCCGTGCTCCTCTGGGGTAGGAGGGGGGTAGGTATGGCCCCGAGTCAAGGCCTGCAGATAGTCCTTTTTGGGATAATTGCTGAGATCTCTGCATAACGAAGGGGAGGATGAGACGACTGACACCACAGGTTTAATTTATTGCAGGAGAGCATCCTGCTCCCAAAGCCAACTGCAGATCTCTTTAGTCCATCACCAGATGTTGTTTCTCAGATGTCACAAGACACACAGCAGATATCTTGCACTTATCTCTTGGATTGTTTGAGACAGGAACTATAAGTTCTGAATGCCACAACCTTCTTGACAAAAATACTTATAAACCTCAGAAACTTATCCCTCAGATTTTTTTGTTAATACCACATTTTGCAGCATAGGTAGCTAAAAATTAAATGAGACTGCAATTTTGACCAGATCTCTATCTCCAAGAAATATAGACTTTTTATCCTTGTTCTTTTGATATAAAAATTAAATTAAATTTAAATATGTGTAACTGAAGTGATCAGTGCCTTGTTATGTGCATGTAGCTATGGCATATAAGGAAGCAGGAGAGCAGGTTCTTTCTTTCCCATGTGCCACATTTAGGAGATCCTATGGAGACCCTGCTTGACCCAAGCTCTCGAGAAACTACTGTGAAGCAGTTTGTCCTTTGGGACACATAACGGTGCTGCAGTTCATGTGTGACAGAAAAAAATGGGTTTGTTTTGGAAACCTGCTAAACAGAAGACACCATTTCCACCATGATTCTCCTTCCTTCTATGCCACAGAGGCATGTCTCAGCCAGGAAGGGAAATGCACAAAGCCCACACAAGTCCTGAGTTGGGAACTGACTTTTCCTGGTAGCAAGGAAAGTCCTTAGCACTTGGGGACATGTCTGTGTGCGGACACAGGAGGAATTACCAGACCTGCAGACAGAGATAGGTGCACCTGAAGCAGTGGTGGGCAGAGCTGGGTGCAGCCGCTGGCTGCCGGACATGGCTGCTGGACCCTGGCCCTTCAGGAGCCCGTGGGAAAGCAGCTGGGCCTGGCCCAGTGGCAGTGCAGAGGGAATGCATGAAGCCAGGCCATCCAAAAATCCTGCCTAAGCATTTTCAGACTCTTGTTTTCTCTTGGTGAAGGCTGGCCTGGAAACATGCAGCAGCGGGAGAGCCCCGAGCCCCCCGCCTGCTGCTGGACGGTCTCCAGGGCCTGCAGCAAGAGCTGCTATTGCAGCAGGTGACAGTCACTGGGGCATTAGACACCTCCCTCTTGCTCCAGCAGCCCCAGCTAATACCCTTATGTACAGCTGTTCTCCAAAAAGACCTTAGTGTCTCTCCTTGAAGGAGTTCACACCACATCTGGGCCCAGCATTGCTGGCAGTGGTGGCTGCATCGTGCCAGTGGGTGTCCAGGGTGTCCCTCCCTGGGCTGCAGCTGGAGTGGAGCAGGAGCCTGGCACTGCCCCGGCTCCCTGCTGGCATTGCCGCAGGCTGGCGGGCACGAGGTGGGAGATGGAGAAGCCCTGCAGCCTGCTGAAGGAGGCTGGAGGCCCGGGGGCACCATCTCCAGACAGCTGTGCTGGATCAAGACCTGTGTCCTCACTCCTCTCTCCAATGGCAGGAGCCCCGTTCTGCAGGGCTCTCAGATACCCAGCCTGCCTCATGTGTCCTGAGCGCTGGGGAGGCCAACATGGCCCTTCTTTCTGTGAGGCCATGCTTTCTTCTTGGAGCCATGCTCTGAATTACCTACATGTTCATTTGGGAAAAATGCTTTTTCCTAAGGGAAACTAACCAAAACAAAAAGAAAAACAAATATTACACAACAAATTATAAAAACCCTTTATTTTTTATGATTATTTGTTCTCCAGCCTTAAAAATGGAAATCTCTTTCCAAGCTGCTGTTGTTTTCCGTTTTAGCACCTGGATTATTCAGTCATATCTTTCAACTTAATCTTCTGGTTAACTCCTACTTAAGAAGAAACTCTACCTTGATAAGGAGCATGCTTCTGTGTGGTTAGCCACCTGCAACCATGCATTAACTCTCTTGATTATGAAAGTGAGGACGGCTGGTCAGACACGTCTCAGGACTCCAGACTGTAAAGTCTTTGATGTCTATTAGAATGACTTACAGTTTTAAATGGAATTTGTTGTAAACTGAGCTACCTGGTTTTTTTGGGGTTCTTTAAAAGCACCTCTTGCTATGCACTGGCTATCGAGCTAGAAAACGGAACCAGCGTCTTATTAGGTCAAGAATACAGATTATCACAGAATCACAAAATCACAGAATTTTTTGAGTTGGAAGGGACCTTAAAGATCATTGAGTTCCAACTCCCCTGCATGGGCAGGGACACCTCCCACTAGAACAGGCTGCTCAGAGCCCCAGCCAACCTGCCCTTGAACACCTCCAGGGATGGAGCCTCCACAACATCTCTGGGCAGCCTGTTCCAGTGTCTCACCACCCTTACACTGAAGAATTTCTGCCTGATCTCTAACCTAAATCTCTCTTCTTTCAGCTTAAAAGCATTACCCCTTGTCCTCTCACTGCAAGCCCCTGTAAAAAGTCCCTCCCCAGCTTTCCTGTAGGCCTCCTTCAGGTACTCGAAGGCCACTATGAGGACCCCCCAGAGCCTTCTCTTCTTCAGACTGAACAACCCCAGCTCTTTCAGTCTGTCCTCATAAGAGAGGTGCTCCAGCCCTCATTTTCGTGACCCTTTTCTGGACACAGTCCAACAGGTCCACATCTTTCTTGTGCTGGGGGCACCAGAGCTGGTTGCAGTACTCCAGGTGAGGTCTCCCCAATCCAATGCCCCTACACAAGCCTCCCTTTGGGAGGCACTGGGTCAACTCCACATGGATTTGTTGCCATGTGGGACCTACTGAAGCTCTCCAGCCTCCCGGAGGCAGCTGGTGGCTGGGTGGACATGCAAGGCACCTATGGTGGCATTGAATGCTTATATTTAGGCAATTGAATTGAACCTCAACTCAACCCAGTCAGTGAAGACAGGTGATCCAGCTCACCCTAAAGTAGACACTTACTCACTGGTCAGCTGAGCAGCCGTGCAGGCTCTAGCAGCTGCACTAGCTAGATATCTGCTGATCATCATGTGATGTAAACACCTAGAGGACAGATGGGCACCCATTGCACATTTAGGTGTCCCAATCTTATGTCAAAATGTAATTTCCAAATGAAAAATTGCAACAATGCAAATAGACAAAATTAAGGTCAAATATTTTTAAATTTTTAAAATACTTGTGGTTTTTTTTCTTCTGAATCAAATTGGATAAATTTCATTTTAATATAATTAAATGAATTCTGATGGCCAGTCTGATGTCAATTTTAGGTGACAAAATGGTACATTTTTACCTCCACTAACAGAAATGCTTTTTTTTCCTACTCCTGTTTTTCAGTAGTTTAATTTTTAATCAAACATTTTGTTTCCCAGTGATTTTCTTCATATCCAAATGATCTGGAGACTCATTTGTTCTGAGGCACTGAAGTACTATCTGAGATAGCTTATTTTCAAAATAGCCTTGATGATGAGTAGCTGGCACATGTATGGAGAAATTATACATGTACTTGGGAAGAATGTCAGAACTGATGTACAAACTGACAGATGGGAGAACTGAGTGTCTAGTAGGAAAGTCAATAATATCTCATGCAGGTAGCAAACATATTCTTCTGGATAAAGTAACATTTTTTTTTTCTCAAGGAAGCTGATATTTTTGAAAGGAAACCATGGTGTGCTACTTTGTGCATGCATATAGAGTGTGCTCACTGTGGATGAGAAAGAAATCTACTAGCAAAGTATATTTATTCCATCTGTAGTTGTTTCTTTGGTAATGATGAATATTACTGAGGTAGCTGATAAATTTATCTAAAAGAATACTGGCTCACTTGTTGCTGTTTCTTTTTACATGCATGCAGACAAGCAAATCTGTCTAGGACTATTGTAATGTAACTTGAACATCAGTAACTCCTGTGGTGCTCACAAATTGCTATCCAAGGCTGCTGTTTACATGCAGGAAACAATTAGTAAAAAAATACTCCTTTTTCTATTTGCAAGTGCCTTGCATTTAGCTTAAAAGAAAAAAAGAAAAAAGAAAAAAAGCCCCAAACAAACAAAGAAAAATAAATACTGTTAGAAGTGTTTCTTGTTTGTTGGCTGAGTTTTATGGGAAGAATGAGAAAATAACTTCCCAGTGGTAAGTTCACTAACAGTTGGGGTTTTTTTTAGCAAATCTGGCACGAAAAATACCAAAAAAGAGTAGAATGAGCCAGACATAAGCCCTTCTGATGGAAACATCACGTGCCAGTGAAAACTGGGCTTGATTTCTTTAGTTACAAGTCTCTGAAAACCTGTTTCTCTGCAGGCCCAGGGGGCTTTGGCAGAGTGGCTTGGTGCTGCTGGACAGAGAGGTGTCCAGCCTGAGTGCGTGGGGAGCTGGCGAGGTGGCAGGGGAGGTGACTGTTCCACATCCTGTGGGTCACGAGGTCATTGGTGACACTGTCCCTGCTGCAGGGACATTTGGTAATAGAACATGAAGCAAAAAGCTTATTTTTTAAAAAGATAATTTTAGAACAACTAATTGAACTCTGTCACTTACAAAGGCCCCATTAACATAGGCCAAAGGCCAAATCCCTTACCAGAATGAGGAACTGATGCCTGCTGGTGCCAGTCTAGCACTCTCACTCTGACTAAGGTTTCCTCCCTTCTTTTCTTCTCCCCCATTAGTAAGCTTCCTCCTGTCCTGTGGTAGATACTTTAACCCACTTTTTTCCCCTTTTGGGGGTAGAGGGGGTTAAACAGCTTTAGGATGTACTCAGAGTATGGCATGTGAACAACCAGCTGACCTGCACATCTAGAGAATAGCCTTTATGGACATTGCAGCTACTGTGACTGTGGAATTAAAGCTATGTGCTTTAACTGGAACAATAGTAAATTTGGAACAACAATGTGATTTTCCATAGCCTGTTCTGGACTGACTCTACACAATATGTGTTTGCTTAGTACTGTGTTCAGTGACACTATAGTGACTATACTTCTGGAAGCCTCCTTCATAAAAGTGTCCTATTCCTTTCAATGATCTCTGTGGAGAAGAACAGAGATTGCAATTGCTATCTTGGATTAAATTCTCCATTGAGTTTCTGAGTGGCCTGTGTTTCTTCAGACTAAGTCTACATCCTCTGTCTTTGTGCCCTCAACATGAATGTCTAGGGCTAATTCTACCTCTTATACCTGGTGGTACTTTGGTGGAGCCTAAAAGGAAACATTTTGAGCTGTGAGTAATCTGTATTTTAAACAGGAACATAAATGACGCACTGAAATGACACCTAGAAGAAGGATATTGCCGGTAAGTTGGTATTAGAGCAGGTCATCTAGAGTCAAGCACAGGCTGAAGCACTCAGAAGAAAAAGATCTAAAGGGCCTGCCCCACAAAATAGTTGGATGCAGCTACCAGGAGTCCAGCAAGCACCACGAATGAAGGACATATGAGAGTTTACCCTGAAGTAAAAAGCAGCATGATGCTTTGCTTTACACTACATCTGGCACTTCAGCTCTTTGCCAGGAAGGTGTCATGTTAAATGTGCTTCCACCTTATTACTGAAATGCTGTAGTTTTCCATGTTTAATGTGTTCTTTAAAAAAAAAACACACCTCAGGGGCTTTCTGTATTTTCTGACTCATCTTCTGCATAAGTGAAAAAAAAAGCATCTGGGTGAGGTAGAAGAGATAAAGAAAAGAGTTTGGGAGGCTAAAAGGAAGAGGGAATGTCACATCTCAGGGAATTTTGATCACACCAGTAGGTTTGTATGTACTTTTTATTTCTTTTTCCTGCTGAGACTATTGGTTATCTGGAAGAAGCACAAAATCTTTTGAGAACATGGTAACTAAAGACTTCAGTCTTGGATTGTGGCTATATTTATGATGACAATATGATGATAAAGGAACTGTTTTCAAAACCTCTTTAAAATTTGCTTGGTATAAATGTACACTGCTGGGCTTGTGAGATGGGACAATAAGCACAATTGTAAATGGGTCAACAGGGAAGAAGAGTCTTAGTATAGTGATTTTCCAGTGATCTAAGTTAGCCTTGTTCAAAACAGGCTGTGTAAAAGCCTCAGTTTAGAAGTGTGATTCAGATATGCTTGCAGACATGTTTCACTTCTTAAAGCAAGGAGATAATAAGGCTTATAGTGGATTTATTGTTGCCCAATAGCCAGCATTTCACAATCTGAAAGAAAATTACTCAAGGCTCCTGCAGCACACGCTCTACATTGCATGAACTTCCAAGGTGAAAGGCATGTGGTTGAAATTATTTGAAAGTACAGCATGGTTGCATCAGCCAGGTGAGAGGCTGCTGGATATGAGCCTCAGCCCTGAGTCGGCAGAGCGTGGTGTGTTGCTGGCTATGCTGGAAGTGGTGCTGGGCCTCCCTGCCTCAGCAGGAGCCTTGGGAAGTGTTTTGGCTGAAAACGCTCTCCTAACACCTGCTCCCTCTGCAGTTGTTTCCGCATTTCTACAAAAGATGCAGCTGTCTCCCTTTGGGGGAATATTCCCTAGAATGCCCTGATTTCATAGGCATGTGATTTTCTGCAGCGTTTGCAGGGGTCATGCAAAATGAATATGGGAAGACAGAGAAGAAACGGATGTGTATATGTCCTAATTCCAAATGTGTGCATTATGGCACCTAATGTGACAAATGAATGTTCTGGAAAGACTAAAGAACTTAGAAATTAAAGTATTGGAGTCTGTTCAAATGCTACATTCATCACTACACACTGTTACACATTTTGTATTTTGCTAAGCACTTTTCTCTGAGTTGCTTAGCACATCTGCTTGGTGGATTAAAGGTAAGTAGGCAAGGGAGAAGCAGCCACAATTTTCACTCATGAGACCACAAGGGATCAAACCTTGCAGTAGTGTGAACAAAGCTGCAATCCTCAGCAACTTGTTCTTTACTGCCCTGAATGGGAGTATCCAGGTTGGCATGGTTTGTTCTTTCATGGCACTGCATCAGAGAGCAGAAGTCTTCATCCAGCAAGTCCAGTACAGTATTTGTTGATGGAAAGAAGACAGCTGCAGTATGCTCATTGCTCCAAGGGGAATGTATTCTATGAAGGAAGGGTGGGAACCTCAGCATGTCAAAAGTCAAGGAATCTGAACGCTGCCCTCTTAGAAACGACATAATGCCTCCTCAGAGCATTTTCTATTTATTCATTTATTTATTTATTTATTTATTTATTTATTCTCTTTTTCTGCCCCACAGGACAGGGTTGAGTCCTTTCAGTATAACTTTCATAAATGGACGTGTTTGAAAATTCAACCCTTTTAGAAATTTAATCAGAAACCTGAGCAGTTGCTCAGACTAGTAACAAGTTATTGAACGCTTCTTTCTTTTGTTCAGCCTATACTGATTTTGCTAGATGTGCTGCAGTAGCTCAGGCTCTGACCATGTGAGATAGCAAAATGGGGTGATGACAGTGCTGGATTGTGAATGGAGGAGTCCAGCCACAATGTCACCAACCTACAGAATGCAGCCTTCAATAGTGGCGTGAAAGATGCTTTGTGAACCAATAGAAAGGCTGAGAAGGGACAGGATGGGTACAAAAGCTGACTGTGACTATATATCCCAGTGCTGCCTTCATGGGGAGATGTCATCACATTGAATATTACCACCTCAAATTATCCCTTAAAACCACAAAGCCTGCAACTATTCATTTTCCTCATATTTCTCCCACATCTGTGGAAAATATATATTGAGGCAAACAAATACCATTTAAACTAAAATTCTTACTACAATTTCTTTTTTTCTTTAACTGCCCAAATGGTTAGCACATGTTTCAAGTGGTTATATTAATTGTATTTTTATGTGCTTAGAGTCCTTTGTCCCTTCTTTGCATTTAGAGGGCTGCAGATTTTCTGGTATTGGTTTGCATATATGAGTGATAAAATTTGTACCCTTTCTGGACTAAGTGCTGAAATTGTGTCTTATTACTTCTAGTAGATGCTGTATCCTTTAACTAATAAAAAATGCAAGACAAACCACAATAATGAAATAGGTGATAGATTAAGACTCTAAGACCTAATCTTCCTATGGCAGGCCTCACAAGCACATGGTTGTTCACCTTGTCTCCTCTTGGCATTGCAATGTCCTGATGACTTGAATTTATGCAAATGTAATTCTTAAAACATGTGACTATTTCCTATTTCTGCTGGCTTTTTGACCACCTTTGTGAAGGCCCTAGGAAAAGAACCAGGAGAAGACTGCCATGTTCTAAGCAATGAATTCAGCTCATTCCCAGACGTCACCCTATGGTGTAAGGGATAATGGGTCCTGGTGGTGGAAGGCTGATGGCCAAGACGGGCTGGTTCTGCCAGACCAGTTTGTTTGGCACTATGGAGCAGTCCCCTTGTACCACTGTGTGAGCTCTGGAAAAGAGAGCAGGAAGAACTGGTCCAGACAAACCAGCTTGTCAAGCCAGATGTAGATGATTGGTGTGACATTTGACACCCCTGTGCTAAGTAAATTAGTATCATACCCATTTCAGGCCACATTTTGGAGCTAAATTATTGTAGGAACGTTATAGATGGAGATGTTTCATGATATGCTAATGCTTAATGGTTGCATACTTTTGAGTTTATGGTAAATTATCAATACCAAAAAATTTAGCTTAATCCATATCCTTTGTGACCCTTTGTGAACCTTTGTGACCCTTACCAGAATCAATCCCAGTAAAATGTTACCATTTAAAAAAACTCTCTGGCTGAAATAAAAAATTCAAGTAACACTACATAGCTGTTAAGTCTGGATATCTTTCTTCATGTTATCTGTATCATTCTTTAATAATGTCTTGCTGTTTTGTGTAGTTCTTCTTTTGGTCCTTTATAGGTAGGGAAGTTATATAGGGAATGAATGTTAAAGTGACATTCCCATAAAATTTCTTGCAGTGGTATGAATGGAAAGTATTTTTTTATAGACTAACACCACTTAATTATAGCAGAACTTCCAGGCTTGATGTTGAAATTACAAGAGGAGTGACCCATAATATTTTCCTTGTGCAAGTTAGATCAGAAATTAGCTACTATTTGGCTTGAGAAATGTAGGAATTTAAGAAAAATGTTATTGCAAGCCCTGGGAAAAAGGACTGTTTGGGCAGAACTTGAGAAAGGTGCTTTTTGTCTCTTGTGACAAAACTAATGGTGCCCAAGAATATGTGACTATCTGCCTAAGTCCCTTTATCTAGACACAGTTTGCATCTGGATGCTTGCAAGGTGGAGAACCCTGATGCAAAAGTACACTGTCAACCCAGGCCACAGAGCATGAAGAGAAAGAAGAAACTCAGTAACATTTGGTGGACCATATTGTTTTGCAGCTGGTTGGTTGGCAGGGTTTTTGAGATTACTTAGGATTTTGAAACATCAAGGGTAGCTTCCCGGAGGTGGTTCAATGAACAGAACCTGCACATGACATCACACAGATGCTATTTTCTTCTACTGGGATATTTTTAGAGAGGAATGAGTGCCTTCCCTTCTTTACAATGTGTTCAGAAGAGTGTCACTTGAATGTGGCTTTTCCTGCAGATTATTAAAGAGGACTTGACCTGTGAATAGTAAGGGAAAGCACTGTCACATTCTTTGCAAAAACTGTATTGAAAACCAATGAAGGCAGCTAGTTTCTTCATAATTGAACTGTTATATTAGTTCTGCACCCTGGTGTCAAATCCAGTGGTACACTTGGTTGTCTGGAGTACAGTGGATCCTTAGCAAGAAACTCAAAAGTGTCAGACAAGTTCATATGTACTTAGGGAAGAAGGCACAAAAATCACTTGAAGTAGTTCTTCAAGGGTTTTTTAAGAACCAGTCAGCATATGAAGATGTAATTCTATAAAATTATTATTCTGACCACATTACAGAGTGGTGCTAGTTAAACTATGCACCTGATATGCTGATCCTGTTAACAAGCATGAAGAGCCAAAAGCACTCTGTCATTTCCAGTAAGGCAGCTGATGCAAAGGAGCAGCTCTTGAGTTTTACTGGTCTGTGAAGGATGAAGGCTAAGACTTATCCCTGCTGAGTTGCTTGGTACCTAAAGTCTCTTTCATAGCCAGTTCAGTTTGTGGATCAAGTGGATGTAAGACAGAAACAAAGCAAATTTATAAAAACGGTTCATAATACTGGTGAGCTACAGGGAAGAGGGAAAGGGGCAGCAAGTAAAATTGGGAGTGATTTCTTCCTACATGTTTATAAAATTTCAGTTTAATCCTTAGGTTCAGAAATACTGAGAACAGAATTTTGTTCGGGTAAACTAACGTTTCCAGAGGTTTTATTAATGGGTTTTACAGGTTTCATTTAATTACTCCCTCTGTGGGAAAACAGCCATGAATTTGTGACTGATTGGTAATCCAGATGCAAGGTTGAGCCATTTTCTGCAGCTGAGCTCCAGTGGCTGTAGTGAACAGTTAAGGGAAAGTACAAAGCGTTCCTGAGGGAACGTTTGGGGAGGCCGAAGTATAGACTGACTCCAGTTTGGCAAGAAAAGCTGTCACTAGGAATTTTAAAAAATCTTACTTACAATGAAATGTAGGATTGTTTCTGAAAGGGATTTGCCATGTTCTTTTTTATGAAGAAGGACCAAAAGTTGTTGTTTGTCTCAGGGAAGGAAATGAACGTGGGAACATTTGCTACAATGTGATTAGTTGCCTCGCTTGCTTTCAAAGTGCTATAGCACATGCGGACAGAGATGTGAACATCCTGCAGGAAGGACTACTCCTACAACCCCATCTGGTGAACAGAGCAGCATGACACTGAAGCAAAGCGCAAAGGGTGGCAGCCTGCTTCCTCTGCCTGCTAACAGGCCAGTTCTTCCTCCTCCATCTTCTATTCCTATGTGTGCTTTTAGCATATATGAACACAGAACAGAGTAGAACCCAGAAAAGGAAGGTAATAAAATCTTTATGGCAAAAAGAACAAGGTCGCAGTGTATAAACCAGCTGTGTTTTAAAGAACATAGTGGATTTGTATTTTTATTTTTAAATGTAAAAACCATTTTGCTGTGTATATAGGCTTAAATGAATTTAGATGGAAGAAGTTTTTCTTGCCGCTTTGTATTTTTTTTGCTTCTAGAGCTTATTCTTTGGTAACCAATTTATTTGACCTTCACAGCAAACTGTGCCACACCACATGCTGAGCATTTAAATTAATTGCAGAGATACATCCTAGGAGCTTCAAGTCTGTCAAAGACCATGGGCTGCTTTAATTTCATATGAGAAACACAAATATGACCTCGAGATGTGAGAACCTTTGCTAATATCTACAGAGTCCAGCAAAATGTGTAATTTCACAAGTCCTTCAGTGTTTTGCAATGTTTTCTAGTATCCCAGTTTTTTTATCTGCTGTGTTGAAATATTTCAAATGCTGCTTGTGCTTCTACAGCAGAGGGATATGCTATGTAGGGTGGGAAAGGGATAACTGCTTTTGGAGGTGGAAGCAAAAACCTAGTCTGCACTTGCAACAGGAGCAGATGCAGAAATTCCTGCTCGCCATTCCTCTGTACCTTCTACCTTTTCTGTTCCTTCAGCTTTCCTCCCTTCAGCTTGTAATAAGGTGCACTTTGGGTCATGCCTGGACCTTTTGCCTCTATCATCATTCCTCTGGTGGTGCCAACAGAGGAGGGTACATGGGGGTAACTAGAGGAGCAGAGGTTCACTGCCCTAGTGAGAAGGCAGGTTTGATGGTTAATGGATGGGGATGTTGCATGCAATGGTGGAAGGAGACATGTGTCCATGGAAGGGGGTTGGAGATGGTCACAGTAGAGCTTGTGAAAGCCTGTGAAAGCAGGATTGAATCTTCTTGGCCCAACTCTGTTATACTTTCAGAAACCTCTAAAATAGTGCTAGCCCTTTCCATTTGCCCATGCCTTTTTTCAGCTTCCCTCTTATTGACCCCTACCCATGCCCATCTTGTGTAAAACCTTCTCTACCATGGCCACACAGCCTAATTTGGCACTCTGGGTGTGCTGAGAGCAATGCAGAGGCATTACTCTGCCTGTATGACTGAGGAGCCCCAAGTAGGCTAATGGGACAGCAGAAGATAACAATCTCTCTGAGCACTTCTGTTGCTTCTTGGGGTATGGTCTGTACTGTCCATGGTATGTACTGTCAGCAGTGGCACCTATGTGTGATAATTTGGAGCTATTTGGCTGTCACTTGTAAGGCAGAAAATTAAATTATTTGGAGTTAGAGTTATGAACCTTATGATCTCCTTGTCAAGATATCATGCAAGTAAATACACTCAGATTGTGGTAGAAACATCAAAGAAGCTCGTTTGTCTACATTTTGCCTGCCATAGGAAGCATGTAATCAGAGCAGCTACCACCTTCCTTGAGGTCCCTGTGGATTAGAGATTGATGTCCAAATACTGACCAGATAAAACTTTCTCTCCTATAAGGCAACAAAGAATGTAAAACTCGGAAGTTAACGGTGCTTCTGTAAAATAGTTCCAGCTGTGTTACATTCCTCCTGCTCTTCTCGAGCCCCGTTAGCTAACAAATCATCAGAAAATTGCACTAAAGACAAATTCCTTCATCAGCTACCTCAGCATGAGTCAAAGAAGGGTGTATGGGTGTGTCTCTGAAAGGCTGACACCAAGGAGGGGGTCCCTACTAAAACACAATAATAATTATAACAATTTAATCTCAGGAGTACTTTCCAAAATGCTGCTAAAATATGGCAAGGTCTTGTTTTTGGAAAAAGAATGGAGAGTCAGAATCAGTTGCTGTATTTTGTTAATAGATCTTCTGAGGTAAGCATTGTTATAGCAGGTAAACTTCTAACAAGAATAGATTTCCATAGTAATAGGGTTTACTTTTGTTTTGTTACTGCAACAGCAGAGAAAATATTCTGCCAATTGAGACCCACTACCAATAAGAGCTGTCACAGACATTGACCTTTGAAACTGATTTTAGTCATCTGTGACCTGATTATGAAAATTCTAGACTTTTGCGACACCCTTGGAAATACTAGGCTGGGCATGAGAATGCTGCTATAAGTTGATGATTATATTTTATCCTATCTCTTGTGACCCTTGGCCTATTTAAAGCAAACATCAGATGGCCTTTTCTGGTTTGTTTCATCAGCAAAGAAGAGTGGATATTTTAATAAGCCTTTAATAAGCAGCTTCATGCCCCAGCTGTGATTCAGGAGGGCGGAACTAAATGATACTCAAGGTGGAAATGTATTTCATCTAACCACACGTGCAGAAGGTGCCTCCCTGTGATCTCAGCACTGTCACCGAGGCTCCCTCTATGGGTAACGGAGAAGAATCCCACCGACTCTGAATAGCCTCTCACAAATAAAGTGAGTTGTTCCCTAGAGATTTCTGGTTTTCTCTGTTTATTATAGAGAGTAACAAATGGCTAGATTATACCTAGACAGCTTCCACTGAGACTAACAGGGATAGGGCAAAATTCCACTGGGTAAAGAATAAGGATAGACTGAGATCTGAGGGTATGCTATCTGTGTATGGAGTACTGAGCAGTGCTGCTGAAACTGCCTGTCAAATGCCTCCCTGATGAAAAGTAGTCTAAACTGAGCCAAATCAAATAAAAGAACCAAAGAGTAGCCAAATACCTGAAGCAAACATATATCGGTCTTAGACAACCCTTTGACAGGAGGCACATACCCAAAAGGGAAGCAACTAAATCATGCTGCTCTTAAGTACCAGGTTTTGACAACATTTGAATGAAGCTGGTAAATGACTATTTATTTGGTAAACATACATCACTCTTTGCCTGCCTGATAAAGGGGTGGTCTGGCTTTCATTTTTGCTTTTCTTGAAAGAGATAACATGCTTCATGTATCCACAGTGGTCTTCAGGAACTAAGAGGTGATCAGTTCCTGCTGCATTTCCCTGGCATGCCCATGCAGTTCAGGTGCTCATGCCAGGGCAACTGCCAAGTTTCTTACAGCTCTCTTGCTGCAAATCAGGAGCATTTCCTCCTTGGTCATGTCCTCCTGCTGAGGAGCACTGCATCTCTCCACGTTTTGTATCACCACACCCACTGGGCTTTCACTGAAGACTTCTCAAGGGGGTTATCAATACAGCACAATGCTCCTACAGCACTGGAATGGCCTAATGGAGAATAGGGGGAAATCATTAAGATTACATCATGGCTCCAAGCTAATCTGAACCTTGCAAATCTGGAAAGCAAATGTTGAACTCAGGAAAACCTTCATGTCGCCCATTGTTAAGTGAAAGCCTGGGAGAAAAATGAACAAATACAATGCGTGTTTTTCTAAATACTGTTGATCTCCTCAGAATAAATGTTCTAAAAATGCTGTCATGGAAGAACAGGGAATATAATAGATACATTTTTGTTGGGATACATCATTTGCATGAGGAACTATCCATTTCCTGATTATTTCCTCTCTTACCAGTACATATTAAATGTTTCCAAGCATGTTTGTCTTGTCATCTGATCTGTTCATTGAGAAGTGATTTAAATTTTGTGCTTGCAGGGTATGTGAGAAGGCTTACATCAGTGAATCACTGAGAAGGAAATAGCCCAGTCTGCTTACAGAACTATCAGCTGAATGGAGTATTTTTGGGGCCTTTGGCAACACATTGCTGAAGGCATTACTGGTTTTATACACAAACAAGGGAGATGAAACTTTGTTCAGAGGGAAATAATATACCATGGTGGACAGAATATACCATTCATTGTCTTCATAATAAATAAAAATATGGAACTCTTAATTTCCTAGGTAACAACAGACATGTTGATTTTTTGGGTTGCTTCTCATTATCTCACAATACATCAAAAGAGATAATTAATAGAAGATTTCAAAAGGAATTGAGAAGCTTGACATTTTCCTCAGCTAGGGATTTTTGCAGATGCTTTTGCAAGTTCTCTCAGCTAGAAGAATCTGGCCACATTCTTCCTGATATGCATGGCACATGAGGCTGTATCTTCTGCCACGTTCCTGCTG
>NW_009970723.1:2590859-2618291 GCF_000747805.2 Chaetura pelagica
GCTGACCTTTGCTCTTATGTTTCAGTGGATCAGTTCTTCAAGCATCTCACACTCAGCTCTCCTACCATTACTGAGATAAAAAACTCCCACAGGCAACTCTCCATTGAGTTCACCTCAGCTACTCATTGTTTTTTCCACTCCATGCCACATGTCTTGATTTGCTCCTTACTGTCCATCCACGGGTTTTCATTTTCTTTTATGCCCTTTTGGAGAACGTGGCCATTGGTTCTACTGTAAGCCTGGAGGATAAGAAGCCAAGATGAACTCCACCAGGCTCTTCTAGACTGCTTTGTACATTGTCTCATCTCTGGGACATTTTCACTTGGTCTGAAATTTTCTTCCTTGGTCTTGTGGTTCACAGCATCTTACAGAGATGTGCTCTGTCTGGACCCCATGACTGCTCAAGGCTCACTGTAGGATTTTTCTGTATCTCTGTTCCTCGCCTATGTCTTTTTTACTATTCTTTTGTTTCTCTCTTAGAAGAGGATCCTAAAGTGTACTCTCCAACCCCTAGGCCTGCTGCTGGTCTCTTGTCTTTGTTTCTATCCAAGCTGTTATCTTAAAACTCTGATATATGTTTGCCACCCTAGTTAGTAATTTTCTGTAGTTAACAGGAATTCAATATAGTCTAACATTCCGTGTGCAAAAATTATCTTACAATAACATTTTTCTTCCCTTCTGGAATCAGTTAAGTACTCTATTCAGGAACCCAGTGTCCATGAAGTGCAACTGTCTTGTATTCACTGATGAGCTGCTGATCTGTTGATAGAATGAGATGTTTCCAGTTAAAAGATCAACAAATTTAATTGTAAGATGTAAAAAATGGTTCAAAGTGAAAAGTGGTTTCACTATCTTGAAAAGAAAAAGTTCTCTTTAAGGACTGCATCTGCTCTCAGGTAAAATTACTTCATCATCCTTATTTTCTTTTTCATTAGTTTTTCCAAGGCCTGCCATCCACCAAGTGTAACTGAGATTATCTCCACAATGCATTTCTCTTGTTCCACATTTCAGGATGAGGGTATAGCTCTGAAATGTTTCAGCCAAATAATTTGTCATTATACATATTTTTTTCTTCCAGCTATAAAAGTGTGTGATCTTGATTATTCTCACTGAGACTAGAATTTAAAGGTGTGAACTCCTTCCCCTTAGGGATTTTTAAGAACGTATGATGGAAGGTCTCACAGGAAGGGATGAACTAAGTGCTCATTACTATTCCTGCTTGTCTAAAATAACAATGTGTAAGCTGAGAGTGAAAGTTTCTGTGAGCCTCAGAGAGCTCAGAGTAGGTCATTACTGGAATAACTGGTGACACCACTGCCACTCTGACTCAAGATTACCTGGTACATGCAATGTGCATCATCAGTCATTTCCTCTATTCTTTCCTTTAGACTGATGAGTGCTATGAAGACACTTCAAAGAACTCCAGGGGACATAAGTGTTTGTGGTGGAAGTCCTGGTGCATAAATTGAACCTTATCTTGCATTCCAGCATTCTTGCTTTGATACACTTTTATCCTTACCTGCAGCTATGCTGCACCATTGCTGTTAAATCCAAATACACTAATCTTGCTGTACATTGGTGTTACTCAGAACTTCCTTCTGCCTGAGAAACCTTCCCAGCCACCTTCAGAGTGCTTGATGTAGCTTTGAAGTTACAATAAGTCAGAGGAGCCTGCCAGTAATGAAATCTCAGTCTTTGTTCCCTTTCCCTTTACAACAGGTGATGGATTTGCACCTTTTGCAAATCAGGAAAAGGCTGCTGAGGCAAGAGAAATGGTTTATTCAAAGCCAGGTGAGTTCTTGTTCCTCAGGGTAACTGGTCAAGAGAAAGACATCCAAGTGGCTCCAAGAGCCTTTGTTTTATTTATCTTTTGGTGTATTTCTTCAATCTGACCTTCCTATGAATATAGAAAAAGAGCTTATTAAAATAGAAAAGTATACTTGATCTTTTCTCTTTCCCAGCTTCCTGCCTTTCCACACAGCTTGTAATTTGTTTAAAATTTACAATCAAAACAGGCAGCTTTAGCTACCATAATAAATAGGAAATGTTTCCTGTCCTTACTGTTCCCTGTCCAAAGCTTTCTGTTATTTCACAAGAGCAAGCCCACCAAATGGTGAGTGTTACCATACCTATTGTGCTGTATGAATGTACAGGATTAAGGTTTGCAGGAAAAAAAGTATTAAATCTATATTAAACTAGCTGATACGGGCTCATTTCAAGCTCAGAGCCCCTTCTTCAGTTCAGCCAAAATCACTCTGTTCCACCTCTACAGATATATGGTTGTTTCATCCCTGTTACTGATGGACAAGGCTACACGGGCCTGAAATCTGAGGGGAAACAAAAAAGCACTGCTGTTGATCATTCAGTTTGTGAGTTTTGATCACTCATGTTCTGGAAAGGACTGTGAATCTGTCTGCATAAACAAGCACCTACATTTCATATTGCTTCCTCACTCATGGATCTCAGGCTTACCCAGAAAGTTTTTTGAGACAAACACATTTCCAAAGCTGAGCGAGCACTGGGATATATGTGATGCAGTGAAGTCTCCCAAGACTGTTTTTTGAGGGAATCCATGTGCCTGCCACTGACAGCCCTTTGCTTGTTAACTGACAGTATTTGCTGTAAAGTTGCATTGATTTTCTCAGGACTAGTACTATTGTCCTAGTGACATTAGGCAAGAATAGCCTGTACAAGTCTATTACCACACACTCAGCAAGTATTTCCAGACAAGTAGAAAGAATAACCCTTTAAGTACTAGGAGAAAGGTTGTCCTAGTTCTTTGGAAATAATTTGTTCTTCTTTGACCTAGGAGAGTCCTAAAACTGCCCCAGTGGTTTCTTCAAGGTTTTGCAACTGTGAGGCAGAGTCTGGCAGAATCTCAAGTGCAGAAGGAGTAAGGGCAGCTTTCTTGAACTCACTTGATAAAAAAGTTTGGAAACAAGATAACAAAATAAATGAGCCAGCAACAGCTATAGTCGTTCCCGGTAAATAAAGGGTCAGGGCTGTGGCTCTCAAAGGGAATGTGAGCCTAGAGCACTGCTCTGTGAGACAGAGGCGAGGCTGTGATGGGGCAGACTGAGGCACATCTGGAGTTTCAAGCAGAGAAGGAAAAGAACAACAAAGGGCAAAGTGTGTGATCCTGCTGGCTCCTCCTGCTTGCAGCATGTGATGCAGAACAGCACGAGGAAAATGCTGCAGCTCTGATGTCAAACATCTCCTGCATGTGGACCTGGCAAGTGATCTCTCTGTTGTCTTTGAAAAAAATTCATGCTCTCCTTTATTTTTGCCATATAAAGACATCCCTGTCCCCAGTCCACAGTGGGCCCAGTCCTGTCAAGTTAACAGACTGCCTGGTACTGATACATGGAAATCTCTTGAATCCAGGTGTGTTTTTTTTAAAGGGTTGGGAGGGGGATATCCTGTAGTCCATTCTTTTTCTTTAGAGCACCTCTGGGCCCCTCCTTCTACTTCCACACCCTGAGCTCAAGTTTGTAAACCTTTTGAACTATTTTAAAAAATGTACAGCTTGTCCCCTAAGACATAGGAAATTACATTTGATGGTCTATTGTATAAGAATTTCCATATTTAGAGAAAAATCAACAGATAAAAATCTCTGATTTCCTTTTCCCTGTGCTCCTCATACTTGCTTCTTCTTGCATTGCTTGGTTTGGCTGCTGCCATGTTGTAGCAGGAGCAGATATCATCTATTAGAAAATGGATTTAAAACTAATGTGAAATATGTTCAAAGAACTTCCCTGCTCATCCAGCTACCATGTTCTCACCCTGGGCTGGATTCTCTGCCTCAGCTCACAGCTGGTATTTTGGATGGTTTGTAGAGTTTTCAACTCAGAAAAACCAAGGTCAGCAATATTAGACCAGATCAATTATGTAGGTTAATTCTAATATAGATTCCTAAACATACAATTTGAGTTTCTTGTGGTTACTACTCAGTATATGCATAGTATAAGTTATCTCAGCAAAGTAAACTCAGCTACAATACTGACTAAGGAAGGAACTCGCTAGAGGCGCTCAGTAACTGTGTGAGCAAAACTTATTTCTAGAAGAGCTGGAGAGGAACACTACTGACCAAAATGAGATAGGTATGTTTTAAAATTAATGCAGTAAAAAAGAAGCTATCTGATTTAAAACGAAATCCCTCAAGATCTTCAAAATACTATTCTGGCTAATTTTAAAGCCAAGAAAATAGCTGCTCAATTGAATAAATAAGTAAAAATAAAATAAAAACAATAATGAAAGAGAATGAAAAAGCTCTAAAATTAAATTAAGCCAACAGCTACAATTTTTTTAAATGAAACTTTAGCCCTTTTTCAATTTAGACAAGAAGAGACATTCTTATACTTGATTTCTAAACTGTGAGATAGGCTTCCTTTGGAGCAGAAGACACTTGCACAGATCCAGCTTTGAATCTGACGACAGCACAGACTTTGCCCTCCCCTTTCCCAAAGCAATCACGTTTCTCTCTCTCTTACACACAGAAATTTATTCCTTGGGTGGGGTTTGTGGCAAATACATCTCACATGTCAGATGCATGTCACCTCTACAGGCACAAATTGAAGGCTCCTGCCCTTTGGTACCCAAAGTCATCCAGATGCCCAGCTCTGACTGGCAGGGATGCCAGTGCCATTAAAAATAGTCTTTCATGAAGCATTTAAGAAATCTGAGGGCTTGAGTCCACAGGAAACAAACTAAATAATTCTCAAAGATAGTGACTTAGTTTTTTTCTTGTGAATTTTGTTTGTCACACTGGGCCTTTTTGTTGCAAAACGAGGTAGATCATTATAAAATAAAATAAAATATTTATGCTTTTTACTTTTCGCTTTCCCACTAGTTTAAATACCTATGACAGTCCTCACTGCTGAGAAAGCATGTGTAAAGCTTGCAAACTGGCCAACCTTTTTTATAGTATATAAATTTATAATATGTAGGTTCAGCTAACTTAACTGTGTTTTTCACTGGTCTACAAATAATATTTTGCACTGTGAAATACCCACTTAACTACAGTGATTGTGTTCATGTGGAGAAAATTATAAGCACATGAAAATAAAGCACATTCCTTATGATCTTTACACTGCTTGAAGATTAAGAATACAATAGAATAAAAGAATCCAGGAATACATTGGTCTCTGAGGAGCATTCACAGTATTTGTGTAAGTCTATGCTGCTTTAATATATGAATCACAAATAAAGCCCTACTAGAAATGTTTGAAATATTTTCCACTCTCATTATATGGCTTCAACCCCCTTTGGCTTTTGCATTTCAGCAGTATAAATTATTAGAAGAGTTTGTGCCGTGCAATTTATTTTTTTTTTTTTAATTAAAAATTAAAAAAAACCGCAAACAGGTCAGAGTCCCACTTGTACACAGTTCAAGTTATGTAGTTTTATAAAAACAAGGAAATAATTCCCAGAAGACAATCTTTCCAAATAAATGGATTCCTAAAACAAATACTTAGTCCTTTCTTACAGTACCTTATGTAGCTTGACTTCTTGTAGGTGATCTCAAAGCTCTGATACTCTGGGCTAAATGAAATAAAATCAGTGTAATTTCCATAAACAAATTAAAAACACCTTGTCACATGAAGCAAAAGCTGTTATGAGAAGATGAAGATTAAGTTAAATTTTTAGATCTTGTTAAAATACAGTGGCCAAGTGGTAGATATTAAAAACTCATCTAGCAGCTGTCAGTTGAAAAGCAATTAAAGCAGCACTAAGGCAAAATTACAGGTAACACATTCCAGAAAAAGTTCCTAATTTATTAACTTTTGAAAGTAAGAATAGAGGTGTCTTATCAGAGCAAGATTTGAGATCCATCAAAAACAAGCAGATGCCTATTTTCAGTTATTTACTTCTGAAATAACAGTCAGTGCCAAAAGAATAAGGGCTTGTTTCAAGCTGGCATCGTAGAAGAAAAAAAGTTCCTGCCTCACTTTTGAAATATTTTTAATTATTTTAAGTCATCCTCAGCCAGGACCCAGATAATGCCAGGTTATCTAAGGTCCAAATATCATTACACTCTGGGAAAGTTCAGAAATGAATTTGTTCATCTGACGACAAGATCAGGCACAGTTCTCTCCTTGGACAGTGTATTGGTGCCTTCAACCTGACCCAAAAGATTCCTTGATTCTTAGACTTCACAGCCTGTTAACATCAGCAGACGTAAGTGAATCACGGCTCCCTGTGCCCATAGGTGTCCTTTGAATCAGAATCCACCTTTTGAAAGACTCTGCATAAATTCAGGTTTTGGTCAGCACTGCTTTGATGGTTTCTGTATCACACTCCATTTTGTGGTGTAGACAACCCTGGGTTAGCCAATACAAAGACAGCTTGCAAAACAGCCCTCGTGAAATGAAGACAGTGTTATAATCAGATGTTGTTAGCCATAAAGACCTAATTAGACTCTAGTCCCATGTGTGGTGCCAAACTCAAATCACCTCTTATGCACACGTTTTCATTGTGTGGCGTATTTAACTGAATCCTTCAAAGCAACCTAGGATTCACAACCAGATGATTATAACCCCCATCTCCTCAAGAGTTAAATCCTCAATGTTGTGGCCAGGAGGAAACTTCAAAGCAGAACTTCTGGCAGCTTGATCTCCTGCACACACTGAAGGAGTGGCAGGTCCACAGCGCCGCAATGGGACGTGCCTGGGGAGCAACCTCAGCATGTCAGGGAGCAGGGTACCATAGAAGGTCTTGCAGGATCCTCACAGTGGGCAAATATCCCTGGGAAAGCAGTATTACTGCTGCAGCTGTGAGCAAGCAGAAGAGAGGTGCAGAGCAGTGCTCTACTTCTTGCAACACTTGGCGTAAACTTATTTATTTTTCTTCTTGATGACAAGGAAAGAAGAGGGGAAAGTGTGTATTTTTACAGAATTGATGTGCAAATCCCACCTTCTTGACAATCTATGTCTTTGCAATAGGTAATATCTACCCTAGTAAGTGAAATAGGGCCAGAGCACAGACCCAAGCCTTCATGTAGGATAGACTATGCTGTCAGTCACAGGGTTTTCCTAAGCTAGCTGGCATTTTGCACATCATGGTTTGGGGGGGTAGCATGGGCCAGGAGCAATCCCCACTTAGGACCTGGATGTGGGCTCCTAGACTGGGGGAACAGAGGCACTGAAGTCTTAGCATGCTAGACCATACCAATTGCCTCACTGCCAGATAGCAGTCACTGGCCCCTTTTATCTGTTAATACAGGTGCAACCCTTGAGACCTATTAAAACAGTGCTCCAGTGCTCCTGTTCACAAAAATCATGCCCACAAGTGCAAGGATCTGGCTTGGCTTCATTCATCAGCAGAAGGAACCAACAGGTAAGAAAAAAACCCTAAAACAAAACGGAAAATAACCCTTTGACAGTTTTCAGTGCACAAATAGTACGTGTCACAGAAAACTATTGTTCATACTTAAATGAGTAATTAGTGGACAGATATCTAGAGCAGTTTTTATTGTGAAAAATTGTGTCCAAACCACTAACAGTCATGCCTGCTTAAAAAGCCAATTAAACATCTGGTAAGATGAGCAAATACAGCAAAATTTGCTTTAAATTACTGTAATTGGACTGCTTTGGTTCATGTTTTGTCAGACCAATGGCCAGTCTTTCCTCATACACAATGCCAGAGGAGTAGGGAGTGCCTAAATGCTCTCAAAGGATGCTTCAGATTTGTGAGGCCCAGGTCTATGAACTCTACCAATGTTTTTCTTCCAGCATTCTTTAGGAAAAGCTAAAGGCAGAGCAATATGTCTGATTCAAAATGAGACTTCTGCAAAACAATATTTTTTTTTTTCTCTCAAACAACTTTTTAGAAAGCAGGAGCATAGGGACCCTTCTTTAATGCTGCAACAAAACATTTCAAGTGACAAGCCAAAATATCAATAAGAGGAACAAATAAATCAGGTAGACTTAGTCACAGATTTTCTAAGAGAATCTGAAATGAGATAGAGGTGCTAAACCAGCTGGTTTCAGATCTGAGTGTGCCCATCGTTGTTGTGACCTGAACGGTCTTTTGGTCAGCCCAACCTCAGCAGGGGGAAATGGGAGTCAGCTTGATGGCCCTGTCTTCTTCTGGCAGAAGTGAAGTACCTCCCTACTGCTCTGGGCAGGGATTTCCTTTGTTGCTGGATACGCTGCAGACCTGAATAGGTAATCACGTAATTTTCTAATAATTACAGCCAGATTGAATTTCACTGAAGTTAAGGGGCAGGGCCAGTTGTGCATTTTTATGAGTTCAGAGAATATAACAAGTCATATTAGATAGAAGTTAATTGAAAGATGACAGCATAACACCTTTCAAATTTGTTTTCTAAGACATTTTTTTCCCATTTCATTAAGAAACAAATGCAAATTTTCCTAATTTTACTTCACATCTCCTTGACCTCAAGAGGGAGAGGAGGGAGCCTCTTTTAGCCAGCCTGGCTGGCTGTCTAGTGTCATATTAGAGAAGGTGCTTGTGTGGAAGTAGAATTTCAGAAATGAAAATTATTTCACTTAAGTCCACAGGGAATTTGAAATGTGATGTTCAAAAAACTGCCCTCACCCTCCTTTTTAAAATATGGTTTTCCCATTAATGTTTGTACACTATTTTGGGAATTTTACTAGGAATTTTGTCTCTAATTCAAGAAGACAGGACCACATTGCCAGTAATTATCTCACTAAGCTCACCACAGGCTATTCTCACTCCTTCGTTGCATGTGGACAGTATGTTTATGTCTGCCATTGACATTTCTTGTCTGTTGTGCTTTCTGCTTTGAAGAGGCACGAGTTGAAAAATGTAAATGAGTGAGTGATCTGTGTGTAGTTCTCACCACTTTAGTGAGCAGGAAAAGGTGAGCTTTCTTCAGTGCAGTTTTAATTTCTCCCTAACTGTATTTATCAAGCTTTTGCAAGAAAATTCAGTGAACGGTAGTATCAGCTGTCCAACACTGCTGCATTCAGTGCAGCTGAGGATCCTGCACTCTCCATTAACTTTGCATTATCAGGAAGTTTACTCAAATATCAGGAAGAGCTGAAATAGTTCTGGTAAGTGAGCTTTCTTTGCCTGGAGGGGATGGCCAAATTTTAAAAATGAGCCTAACATCAGAACCTTCATTTTACAGATACGTAAAGTAAGACATAGAAAGATTGACCAATCATTTGATCTTTCAAGCTGCTGTTTATCTTTAGCTTGTAAAAAAAATAACTAGGTTCAGATGCAATACAGACTTAGAAAGTAATCTGTAGCCTGGGGAAAATGAAGTGAGAATGTTTGGTTTTCCTCCCTTCACCTTTTGCAGAATTCAAAAACTTCAGGAAGCTTCAGGAACTTACCAGGCAAGCACTGAAGAAGAGGCAAATGGCCATGATTTACATGGGGTCACTAAAATTTGATGTGTAGCAGAAACTGAGAAACCAGAATGTTGAGATGGCCAGATCTATAAAACAATCGAAAAAGCTGCTAGATTAACTGGGGGAGAGAAGCATCCAGAGTCTTCAATGTGCATGCAAGCTCTGGCTCCAACAGTGACTCATCCATGGCTGTCTGAGAGCTGAGAGGATGCATGAGGGAAAGGACCACTTGGTACATGCTTTGTTTACTCTTGTCTGCTTTCCTGTGCATCTATAGATGGCCACTGCTGGAGATCAGGTCCTAAATACATTTTCAGTCTGGTCCAGTACAGCAGTGTTTGTCTTATCTCTGGGTAAGCAACACTCAAGCACAGGTTTATTTTAATACATCTTTATCTCAAAAGCCCTGTCAAACAATTCTGAAATGATTTGGATAATTTCTTTTCACAACCCTAGTAAGTGATGCCAGGGAGCATTTGCTGTTCAGCATTTGTGAAAGTGCTGATCTATAATCAGATAATAATCTGTTCCTTTGCTGCCTGGGGAAGAAAAAAAAAAAAGTTTCAATAAATTCAAAGCTGTCTCATGAGAGCTGAGAAGATCAAATGCTTTTTGTTTACCCTTTTTGCCCACAATAGCCTGCTTCACAGTAGGCAGTGGGCACAGCTAGTGAATTCTAAATCACTCTGGGCTTTGTTTGACCCAGCAGTCAATCTAAGACAGAGACATAACTGCATTATAACTTCCTTCCCACAACATAGCATTGTTTGGATGCTGCCCAAAGAATATTACACCACTACATTCTTAGCCCAGTGGGTATCAGTAGCCCAGAAAATTTGTTTCCTACCTTGTTAGAGAGCTGTCCATTTTGTGCCCAGTCCTTCAAGCTCTGTTCTTTCTAGCATCACCAGAGTCAGTAGAAACAGAGCTATCTTTATGAACAGGCAATCTTGATGTCAGAGAGAAAAAATGTTCTCAATAGGAACTTCATAAAAATTTTACTGACTATTAATGAAATGACATTTAATGCTTTAAATAATGTGTTTGCTTATTTGATGTTTTCTTCCTCCTTCCTTCCACTGAACCCATTTCTGTTCTCAAAACCAATGTATTCAGTTGGATTATCTTTCAAGTAGTAGCACCAGTATGAGGTCACGGCCACTGGAAACATGTCATCTACCAAAATAGTGACAGGTTATATGTTTTAATTAACATTGTATTAGTGAAAAACATTGTTTACAGAGGCAAAAGTATTATACAACCTTCCTGTACTCTTAAAAAAGGTGACAAGGGCACAAAGTCCCGGAGACTTTTTACATGTTCAAGATTAGCACAAGCTGAAATGTTTCACGCTTTCAGAGCTTATAACAGTAAGATAGGATACAGAATAAGATGATTTTGAATAATTCCTTGAAAATTAATAGTGTAACTAATCCCATCTACTATATGGGTTTGCTATCATAATCCTGACCTCTCCTTATCTAAGGCCAAACACTCGTTGGGTTTCATCCAAAGCTCACTGATGACAGAAGGAATCTTCCCATTGATTTTAATGGTCTTCCTACCAGGCTATTTGCTATTATGTATTTATAGGTAATTTTTGTTGTATTTTTGTTGTATTTTTATAATATGTGAATGGCTTCTAATTAATCACATAGGGGTATATTGGGAAGCATTTACCAGGAGATTGAACAGAGGAAGCCTATGCTTGGTGCTGTCAGCAGCTTCCCCAGGACAAAGCATCAGGCTCACTCTGGCAGGTCCAGATTTTCTCACTTCTCCCGTGTTGCCCCTGTTTTATTAGTTGGAGTCTTCAACTCTGAAAGAGGATGCATGTGTGCATGGAAGAGGTGACAAGTGAGAGACAGTGTGAAAAATATCTTCTTTCCCAATGTAGTGCTTGGCCTAGGGAAATTGTCTCCATCAGGAAAGCATTTCTCTCATTTCCAGTTTGGTGTCACTGTTTTGGGGAAGCTCACTAAGGTTTTCTCTGACCATGGTTTCATGTGTTGACACATGAAGATCAAGAAAATGTCTTTTCAAGGTCAGCCTGGTAAGACCTGGCTCTAGGGCACCCATCCCAAGTTCAGCCAGAGATATATTTACAGAAGCTGTGCTGAGCCTGTGCATGCAGCTCTCTACCTGCGGTTGTAGTTTTAATCAGAAAATCACAGCACATTCTTACATCTTGAAGATCTCGCTGACCCACATCAGTTTCTTCTTACAAGTTGTGAAAAGTGATGTTTGTGTTGTGCCCTCCCATTGGATTCACAGAGATACAACTTACCTGATGCCAAGTGCTGTGCTGTGAATGCACCCAGAAAAAAAAAGAACAGTTATGGTCACTGAAAGTCTCTATGTACTAAGCAGAGGTGCTATTTCTACAAGGACATTTCTTAATTCTCTGGGCTTGATTTGGCAGCTAGCACCATTCTCTTTGATATTTTAAAGACTGTATGATACATTGCTCTCTTAATAAAGCCTAGATGGTTCAAGGTACAGAAAGTGAGCTGTAGAGTTTGCACTTCCAGCCTGGCAGCTGAAATCCAACCCAGGTGACATGTTCTCATCAGCAGCTCCAGGGACGTCTGTGCAGAAGCAGGGTGAGCTCAGTGCCATTTTCTTATTCCCATACCAATTACTCCTGTGCTAGGCTTTGCATCGCCTGCTATGTCTTTCCAACGGGAGTTATAGGAATTAGGTATATGCATGCTAATAATAGACCAGGAATGACTTACACTTGGAGAAAAAATATATTGGGGAAATTTGCCCCACTCTGCACTTTATCCATGCTGAGTAAGTCTGCTGTTGCACAGATGACTAAGAATAGCAGTGGCACAGGGTCAGTGAGAGTGATGACTCAGAAAGTGTATTTTAAGCTGGAAAAAGCACAATGTTGTCACTGTGGATTGTAGATGCATGAGGAAGGTAGCATTGAAATTAGGCCTTTTGGTTTTTGTTCTTTTAATTCAATGTCAACTCACACATTTCTTCATGCTCATCCACCAAGTATTTCTCTTTAGATGCAAGTTCATCCCTTCCTTCCCTGACAACCACTCAATAACAAAATACATGGAAGAAGATAAGAAAGCTATGTATGAACACTGATTTTTAGGCCACCCATGTAGCTTCAAAATTTAAAAAAAATATAAACAAAATGCTACCTCCTCCTTCCCCATCAATCTATCTGTTTCACATTACAGGTTTTCCGTACGCCTTTATTGCAACAGGGTGCAAAATGGACAGTACATCACATGACAGCAAAAATTGTTAAAGGTTCCAGATAATTTCTGAGCAGATGCTGAAGATGAAAACTTTTAATTAGATATTGTCATTTGATTGTCAGGGTCTTGGAGTGCCTGCCTGTCTGATCACAGTAACTGTGGGATGCTGAGCTATAAACTTCCTCAGAATGCAAAAAATTATCCCATTCCTCAGCACCATGCCAGGATTTCTGCATGGTAAGAAGACATGTCATTAGTGTTGAAAAGCACTAATTTTTAAAGAATAAAAGTTTCTCTAATCAGACCACACACCGAATACATCAACAGAAATCCACTCTAATACAGTTTATTGACTTCAAAGGCTTTGTAAGTTACGTTTGGTTAACTGCATCTTTTCCAAAACAGCCTTAAAATTGAAGAATAAGTATGATTAACAGAGGTCCCTGGCTTAGAATCCATGTGACTTTTTAAAACAAACCTTAATCCTGGACACCAAAGCATTCACATGATTATCTAATACATATTTAAAATACCAAGAAAAGTACATGGCTTGGTAAGATCAATGATTTAGTAATTTCCTCTCTCACGCACAATTGAAAAAACAGCATTTTATAATGCAACCACTTTGCATGTTCTTCTGGGAACTGTTATGTTTGCACTGTTCTTTGTTGGATAGGAAATTAACTGTATAATCTATGGTTTATTTTCTGCCCAAATGTCTTGTTTGGTTGGGTTTTTTTATGATTCCCCCAATTTATTCTTCAAGCGCATTAACCTGGAGACTACAAACTAGCTCAGTGCTTTCCTAGAGAATAATCTATAAAATAATGGGTATATGAAGACAGAATATTTAATATCAGGGTTTTCATTAGCACATGAAGTAAATTGAGGGCTTTTTACATGCCTTGTGACCCTCTGTTCAAGTGCTTGAAAGAGTAGCAGTGAAGAAGAAAGGAGGTTCCAATGCCTCCCACACAGTGAATGGGCAGTGATGCTACACACCCAGGAGGTCCTACAAGGTGGCACCTGGCCACCATCCCTGGGGCAGCCTTGCTGGATGCATTGGCTATCTACGTAGGCACAAGATGAGAAAAGAAAAATTCACAAAAAACAAGGACTGAACATTAGCAGTGTTCAGTCCCAGTATCCCCTGGTAGTTTGGGAACACGCGCTGTGTCTGCAGTCTGTTGAAAAACTTGTGGACTGACCTAATTCACAGCTTTTTAATGTGCTGCTTCTACAGCCAAAACTGATTATTGATTTCTATAATTTGATCTATTTCTTTTGCTTCTTTTCTCGAGCTGTTATGTTTCAGTGAGAGTTGGTGGATGCAAATTACATATTGTTGGATCTTTCAAATGTGCTCTTAATGGATGCAGTTTAAAAATGCACAAACACATGGAGTAAACAGACAAAAGAAAATTCCCCTAGAATTGTTGGTTTTCATTGGCATATTTGATCTTTAAATTCACACTGGGGATTTAGGAGCCTGGGAACATTTGGCTAGAAATAATATGAGAAAGATTAACTTTAAAGGTAGATACTATGCTCTCTATTTTTAGAAAGCTTCCAGTTCAATAAGATCCATGTATACCTTCAATGCTGTCACATGATTCTCCAGTTAAATATATAGAAAGATTTATTTTTTTTTCCTAGTGTTTGTGATTTTGGAATCAGTCCTTTGCAAGTATTTTTTCCATTTCTTTTAACCGTGTTTGTTACTTTGCTCCTTTGTTCTTAAAATGGCCTTTTCCTGGAGTAATGTTAACATCCAAAAGCATCAGTTGTATTTAAAAACAAAATCAAAACCAAAGCAACCATTTAACAATTATTAGAGGAAGCTTGAAAACAGGATCACCAGTGAAGTCAGGACTAGAAAGACAAATGAAAGGGGTCCAGAGTACTGTGGTTTTGGACAATATCAGAGCTCCATTGTGGCAGATGACAATAAAAGCACACACAACTTTAGGAAGCACTGAAATGGTGGAGCCTAGTTAAGCACTTCTGAGAATAGGGATTCCTGTGCAATGGAATGCAACACATGCTAGAACCACACTTCAGGAAATGTCCCTTCCTCTGTGGTGGCACCATGCCTGTAGTTAACCTCTTCTGTCTCTGTACTACATAAAAGGCAGCTAGCTGTGTTAAAACATCCGGGTGGAGAACAATATTCTAGTTTCCTCCAACAGTGTGTCATCTCAGAAGTCTTTTAAAATAGTTTATAAAAATTCCAGTAGACACAGCAAAACAGTAATTCGATAACTTAAGAAAATAATCAAAAGCAAACTAGAAAATGAAGCTTTTAGGAAAAAGCTAGGTATGAATGAAGACTGTCTATGCACTAGATTTTTCCATGTAAATAGGAGGAAAATATTCTGTAGTTGAATAAGGGGGAGCTGTACAGAAACTTGTAAAGTTACCTTTCATGTTGCCCGCTTTTAGGAATAGCAAGTGGCACCTCTGTGTCTACCAACTGATGTGTTTTGTGCTTTGTCTTCATTTCTTCTTCAAGTGATAGCACATATTTGTCAAAAAAACTCATGGATTATTACATTTTGTTACACCAGCTTAACTTTACCCTCATGACCTCCAAAATACATTTTGCTGGTCTCTGTCTAATGATAATTTGGCCTAAAGTACTCCTGTTTCTCTTGTGTTGAGGTTGCAGCATTCAGAGGTATTTCTAGTGGATTAGCCTATACACATGGGTATATATAATAGTGATCAGCAGATGTTCACAGTCAAGAGGCTAGTAAGTAACACAGGTGGGAGATCTTTCCTAATTGCAACACAGCTTGGATTTTATACTGGATATGTTGAGGAAAGGAATGCCATCCAGAGGGACCTTGACAGGGTTGAGGAGTAAACAGTAAACCTCATAAAGCTCAACAAGGCCATGTGCCTGGGTTGAGGCATCAATATCAATACAGACTGAGGAAGTAAATAATCAGCAGCCCTGCAGAGAAGGTTTTGGGGTACCAGTGGATGAAATATTGGACATGAGCCAGCAATCTGTGCTTGCAGCCCAGAAAGCTAACCACATCCTGGGCTGCATGAAAAAAGTAGGGCCAAGGGAGGTAATTCTCCTTCTCTATTTGGCTTTGGTGAGACCCCACCTAGGGTACTGTGTCCAGCTCTGGAGTCCTCAGTACAGGAAAGTCACTAACCTGCCAGAGTGGGTCCAGAAAACGCAAAAAAATGATGAGAGGGCTGTAACACATATCCTGTGAAGAAGGGCTGAGAGAAGTGGGATTGTTTAGCTGGGAGAAGAGAAGGCTCTGGGGAGACCCTATTGTGGCCTTTCAGCACTTAGAGAGCAATTTTTTATGTTGGACAAGCTCAAGTGTTTTTATTTAGCTTTTATAAATAGCTTTTATTTCCTGGCTATAAATATGACATAGAGTTACTGTTCCACCATTCATCCATCTTGAGTGTCATGCTTAGTATGGAAATAAATAATACACGTATTAGATTTCATACGTTTGAACTTCCTGTTCCCTGAAGCTAAATTTCCTGTGATTGTTTGTTACAGGTGACTATCAGTACCATGCTGAAGGCCAGTGTTGTCCATGGTGGCTTTTGGCCCAGTACCTACAGAGCCAGATTTCAGAGCATGTCCTCCTGTTTGGGTTAACAGCGGAAAACCAGAATATACTCTTTTCTTTTAATGGAGTTTTCTTCTTTCACTTTGAAATAAATTGCAACTTTTTGTGTGTCTTAGGAGACAGATTGTCATGCTGAGGTGAAAAAAGAAAAGCAATGAGCTTTTTGCATGTTCAAACTCCAAACAAGTCAGCCCATGATAGTCTGACCACGGATTCTTTACAAAATGACATATGCAAGATGATCTTCCCCTCTGCATTGTGACACATGGCTCCTTTCATCTTTCTGCCACAGTTACCATTCACTTGCGGTGACCACATCATCCTCTTCTGGTTTCCACTTGTATGAGTGTGACCAGACTCTGCTTGATGAGTCTTCAGTTGTGAAAATGGCACAGCAGAAAGCAGTTTGCCTTGCTGTGGGTGCTCAAACTGCCACGCAGATCAGATCCACTCAAGAAGATGACAGGAGAGGAAATGCTGTGCTGATGGTGGGGAGAGGACATGTTGTCCTTCAAGTGGACAGTCTGCTTCATTCAAAATGAGCATCACTTCCTAAGTGCTGTAATTGGCAGCTTCTACTGCTTGCTTCTCACATTTTTGGATATTCACCAACCTCAACGCTGTGGTTTGGTTATGCTGACTGGGGAGTGGGCACAAACCTCAATGGAAATACAGCTCTGATAACATACATGGAATCAATTTTGCGAAGAGGAGGGTGCAACCTGACCTCTCTGCAAACATGACATTTCTCCAGCTTGTGGAAATTGCTTGTACTTACTTCAGAATCTCTCTCAGTTACAACCAATGAATCCAAAAGGAGCAACCCTGTTCTATTTATTTTTCTCCATTACTATTTAGCTGCCGTACAACAGTAAATCTGTATTCTTGGAGATGGTGTTTCATGTCCTTGTAACATAGGCTCCTTAGAGTAGAAATAATTATGTGTTACTAGAAGCCAACACAAAAGGCCCTAATCCTGCTTTAATTCTATTGTTGCAGTGAGTTTGCAAGTATCATTCACTTTTAGCCAGAAGATCTGATAAAAACCCTCCTGCTTTCCTATTGCTCGCAAAAAAGATAACCCTGTCAGATAAGGTATCCTTTTCAAGAATGTTCTCTTAAATTATCCTCTTGTGTTTATTTCTTATTAGTAAAGGTGTTAGTCACATCCAGGAGAGCAAATATGAATATATTTATAGAAAAAAAATAAATCACACTTTAATAGACATTAGCATCTTTCCTCTAGAAGTTGTAGACAAAGTTCCAGAAGGGATGAAGACCTGTCTTACAGTCTATGGGCTAATATAAAAATAAATAAATAAATTTAAAAGCATTTTTGTTTCAATTAATATTGCAGGTCACAACAATTAGCAATAAATCCTCTTGAGTCTGTTCACTTTTCCACAAACTCTTACTGACCTCACTTTTATGAGACTCTCTAGGGTTTTTTGTAAGTTCAAAGACTAAGTAATTGTCATACAGAAGTATCAAAAGAAGAGGCTAAAGATGTGTAGTGATGTACCCTTATTATGCCTTCAGATTCACCTCTTCCCTGTAAATCATTGCAGAGAAGTCAATCACTAATCATTGCGTTTTAAGATAATGGATTACTTGGGTTAACTAAGGAAAGGTAATGGATTGCCTGGATTAACTAAGGAAAGGTAATTTATTGCTTGGGTTAACTAAGGAGAGCAAACTTACCCTCTCTTCTTGCCTCATACTTAGATGCTAAAGGGATATTCCATTTTTTCTGTCTTTAGGCTATGCTGTCTCTTCCTCACAGCTTGAGAGACTTCTGATAAATCTTCAAGATTAAAAAAAGTTATAGCCTATAAATGGGTTTGTAAGCATTAGGAGCACATCAACTCTGTGTCTATGTTTGTGTGTTATGAAATGGATATGTGTGGAAAGGCATGTAAATTACAAAGGACAGCTTCATAGTTTATAAGTTATTTCCGTTAATGAGTACTTCTATTCAAATCCAGATGGTGCTTGGAGAAATTTCTGCTACTGAAAAAAGAGTTCCCTTCCTCTTGGCTGTGGTACATCCTTGCACCACACCTGGGAGTGACGCTGGTCACATTCCCATTGCTGGACTTTGGATCAGAATGTTCCACTGTGTTATAATGTGGATGCTCAGCTCCAGTCCCTGAGGTGATGTCCCCTTTTTCTCCGGGACACAAAGCAGCATGCTGCAGTTGAACTCTAACATCCTTTCCCTGTGTCACCCTTTCTCTATGTGCTGAAAGTGCTCTGCAGACTTACCAAGAGAAGGGGAAGAAAAAGCAAAGACTGCTCGGCTGAGTAGTGAGTAATTTCCTGATTTAATAAATAAAGCTTGAGACTCTTGTTGCTATTTTGTGTTACTATTTTGTGAGTAGAAAAACTGCAGTATTTTTAGAAACAAGTGAGGAACAAGGATTCAAAGTTAGTTTTGCTTCCAGCATTTTGAGTGTTTGTCAGAGTCATGGGAGTCTCCTGGGAGTCCAGACTAGGTTATGACAATACAAGACCATATTCTTTCATTTAGTCGAGAAGGACCTTTTAGCCCCCCAAATTCCCACATGTTTTTCCAGCACTACAATTGCAAACAAGTTGAAGCTACTTTTGAGTTAGGATAGGAAACCAACAGGAAAGCAGCCATCAGTACTGCCCAGTTGTTTAGCCCAAGAAGCAAGGCAGGCTGTCAAATCCATAGACAGAACTGGAAGCAAAGCAGCAGCAAGCACACAGGGGCAAGTGAACAAACACCACCACCACACTTGAGGTATGCCTGTATGTCATCAGGACCACACTTTCACATCTGAGTGGAAGGAAGAAGGTCACTTTCTCTGCTCATCATGACAGATGATTTTCAGTCATGTTAGCAGAGTTGATCCTGCTTAGAAAATGTGGATTGAATTTTCCATGTGGGTACCATGGTGAGTCACTGACACAGTCAGAAATGTAGGAGTTTTTTTGTTGCATCACCAGCACACCACCACTCTCCAGCTGGGTCTGCTCCTTGGAAGTCTGCCAACAAGGAAAGTTCAGCCACAGACCTGTTAGCCAAAATACTGGTGAGAGCTGCTAAAACTTCAGCTTAGTGAGCTGTTACATTAAGTATTGGACAATAACATATACCCCTTAACAGCCAGTGAAGAAAAGTGCAGGGTGCACAGCAAGTCACAAAAGCTGAAATACTCAGCATCCTCACAGGCACTGACAGACCCTGCTGTGTTTCACTTCCTGTTGATTGGGATGAAGGTGCATTAGTATGAAATTAAGTTAAACCAGTCATATCTATGGAAAATGAGGAGCTAGGAGAAGAGGCAGAGTACAGCTAGAGTGGAGTGTCTGGCTGGTACAAACAGATGTGGAGACAGTGTGCTGAGACCTGTGTGGGATTCTCAGAGGAACAAGCTTAAGCTATAGGCAGGAAGGAGAAAAGATGTGCAAGGGGATTACCCTTGTGTTTTGAGACCACTCATCTAAATGTTGTGTAGGTTTTATTTTGTTAGTGGCTTTGGTTTTTTTGGGTGGGTTTTGTTTTGTTTTGTTTTGTTTTCAGAATAGATTGCTTTGATTCCAAGCCACTGTTTCTGCCAGAGAAAGGATAACAGGCTGCTGGGGGAAACCTTGCCAAATCCCATCCTCCCCAGTCTTTCTGGAGGAGGCATCCCAGTGAGGGCATATCCCAGACTTCTGCCATAAAAGATGAAGTACTGTGGGTGCACTGAGCAGGATCTTGCAGAGAAAAAGCAATGCAGCTGTGACTGCTGCCTATAGTGGTGCACAGTACAGACTGTGTATTGAACCACTCATATTTTTATATACACACACACATACTGACCATGAATGTTTCCAGGGATTCTCTGGGCAACTTGTTCCAGTGCTTCACCACCTCCATCATAAAATATTTCTTATATCTGGTCTAAACCTACCCTATTTTATTTTTGCATTTCAGGTGCAAAAACTTCAATCTCCCATTTCATATGACACACCAATTAGAGAACATAAGTAGTAGAAGGAAATTGGGAGTGTTGTTCATGCTCTGAATAATCTACTTGTTTGCTACACTTTTTGTTCAAATTGCCTCTTTTTTTCCTGTGTGCTGAGCTTTCAACCTATTATCACATGTACTTAGGTGACTGAGGAGGCACCCACTGAATGGTACTGCAGAGTACTGCAGGTACTGCAGAGGTGAGGTCAGTCTCAGCTGCATCGACTCCTAGACAGTTTCACTGGTGAAGAACAGCAGTCACTGGCTCTGACTAAAACCATGTCAATTAACAAATAAGTCTCTGTGTTTGCATGTACATGTGTGTAGATCTACATGTATTGCACATTTTATGTATCTGTGAGGGATCAGCCCTCAGGACCTGTACTTGCTGAAATTGGTGTGGAAACCCCATTGTAGCCCCTCGAACAAAGTCTTGTTTGCATCCCAAAAGACCTGCCTGAGAGGATGGAGACAACAATGACAATGACGCCTTGTGTGTGCAGCAGTTGGGGTAAGAACAATGACTGAGGGGCTGAGGCAGAGGTCCACTCCAGCGGCTCAGTCTTATGACTCAAACACCTCTCATCCTTGAGAAACCAGGAAACTAGGCCTGTAAACCAGGGGGCTGCAATTGTGGGGTTTGGGAGTCTCACTGACACCAGCTCTCTCCTGTTGGCTGCCCCAATGCTGGATCCAAGACTAGTGATATTCTATTATTTTTCTAAACTTTTCTTATCCTACTCTCACTCTCTTCCTTCCTAAAATGAATTTTTCTCAGGTTGTATAGCTTAAACATATGTGTATTTTTACTCTTGTGATCTAAATGTCAGCCTTTTTGATCGTGCAGCCTAGGATAATAATTGAAGTATCCATATTCCTTCTATAGTTTTAAATAAACCTAATTCAAACACAGACCTTGAGTGTCATTTCACCTTCATCTGATCAAGGGGTATCAGACAGTTGAGCATTTCCTTGGACCGTGACATTTTAATCACTCTCCCTGGAAGGGCCAGGTCTGAGACAAGGGTTGGATCCAACCTCACCTGGGCTCCTCTCTGAGAAGGAGTTTAGAAAGCAAGGGGGTCTAATCTCAATCTCCCTGGGTCGTCCTACCTGGGTCGTGACACTATCAGAGGAATCTGACGTGTGATCACAGTCTTCTGTGTCCTTGGCTAGTCTGAATCTCTTTTCCCTAGTAACTGCATGCTTCCATTTGGAGCATGTTTTTTTAGGTCTCATTGCTTTTCTCTGAACTTTCTCCATTAATCCATTTATTTTGAGCAGCGTTACTCAGAACTAGGCATGATAGCATGTGTCCTGGAGGCTTACTGGTGACAAGCAGAGCCTGTGGATTACCCCAGCTCACTGGCTAGCTTCCTGACTGTGCATCCCAGTAGGAGGTTTGCCTTTTTTCAGTAATACCACATTTGCCACTCATATTCAGTCTGTTTGCACTAGTTCTTGCTTGTTCCCCATTGGGTATTTGTGCAGCGGCTGGTAGGGCCTTGCACATTTTTCCCTCTTTAATGTCTCCCTGGATGTTTCAAACTATTTCCTGAGTTTGTTGAGATCATCTGAATGTGAACCCTGCCCTGAGGTATGCTTGAATTTCCTCTCATCTCTGTACAGTCTATAAATAACATTACTGTTAAAACTGAGGAGATTGAGTAGGACCAGGCCAGTACAAGTCTGCTTGATAAATGCTTCCACTTTGACAGTGAACCACTGACAGTCCAAGTACTGCTTTTTGGATCAGTTTGTACCCCTTCTCTGTAGCAGCATCTTCATCTAGTCTAAAATTATAGCATGTTTATCAACATTTGTTAGGGTTTACTGTCAAAGCCTTTGAGAAGTCAACAGAGGTGACTATTTCTGCTTTTATTCTATCCACAAGGCATGTTACCCTGTGTAGAGGAATAGTTTGAAATTACTTACTGAGATTGAACCTCATTCTTTAAAGACAAAGCGAGAGAATATAATCTTAAAATTATTCCTCTTACTTTACATAAGTTTTCCAAAGTCATTATAGTCATTAGACTATAATGATTGCCTCTTCATTTCACAACATGCTCTCTGTCCAACTGGACAAAGAGCCAGGGTAAACTGTGATGATGCTTCTTGATTATACCAAAATCCCCAGAAAAGGGAAACAGCAGGGAGAGACTTAATCTTGGTTCCTGTGGTCCTGGCCAGAGGGCTCAGATCCTGTCTGGAAAGCACAGATATTTATGCACCTAACCTTTCATAATCTGACTCTATCTCTTGCTAGCTTACATGAAAACATTTTTACTGATTAGGTGATTGAGGGCTGTGAATGTAATGTCTTACAGTGTCAAATTGCTCTGTAGTCTTATTTTTCCACTGTTCGTAGAGGAGGTTTGTGAAAAAATTAATTTTCCTTTTAAATGAATTAACCTTTTTAAATTTGTAAAAGTCAGTAGGCTATAAAACTCTGAACACTATATGCTGCAAGATAGAAGAAGATGGCACAATGCCATACAAAGCTGTATGGAGATTGTCTCTCAGGAGATTCTCTGTAAAAGGAGCCTCCACCTTCACTGTCTCACAGATTTTTTTCAAATATCAAATGTGCTGAGCTTCCAAGTAAAGCAGGCATATATAATTTAGATTTCGGTTCTGGAAATTTATGTTAGGATCTGAGAGATAAATGAGATTAATGTTGGCATGTGTAAGTATTGTACAGCAGCTAGATGCATTAAATATCTCTCATTTCTGGTAATTATGTCTACAGATTTCCCAAAGAAACCCTAGGTTCTGTCAAGCTGGATACAGGCTGTGCTTTAGCTGGCATCTCCCACAGCTCCACCACTAGTGGCTCCTCCTGTAGCCTTAACTATGCCACTGTGTTTATAAGCTTGGAGGACGAGATCAATTCTTGCAGTGTTTTTGACTCCATTGCTGTCAGAGGTGCCTCCTCTAAAGAAGTCTTAGCCACAAGGGAGTGTGCCAGGGAATGTGTTCACCTGGAAGTATATAGAAAATCCCTTATGCCTCCATCACACTTCTCATAAATAGTATGATCAATACTGGTAATCACATTATAGGAAATAATATGAAAAATAATTTAAATATATTCAATTAATACTTCACTGCAGACCTGACAATAGATTCAGCAGCAATCCACTCACCCCACTCTTCTAATCCCCGTATCACCACATTCTTTCTGTTTCTAGTTTAAAAAAAACAAACCAAAACTTTGGAGGAAATTTTACTTCAGTATTAATTTGCTTCTCAAAACGTAAAAGGAGCACAGTTTCATTTGAAAACACAGCATGAACAGTGTCCAACAGAGCTTTCCCTCTTTGTAGTGTCTCAGGGACTGCATGATTCTCAATGTTGTTGTGCCCTTTAGTCCAAATAACATTATTTTTCTTGTGTTTCCCATCTGCAGCACAATGGCCAATAGCCAACCACAATGTTTTGCATTGAAATGGCAAGGATATGCTCTAATTACCTCCCTAACAAAGAGCTTGATTGTGTCTTAATTCCAGGAGTTCTAAGGGTGATTTTTTCATGGCATCAGCCTATTTATTTCTGACTGATTACCCCTTCAGCACTAACCTTTCACTCCTTTGTACCCCAGACATCAACAAAACATCTTTAATCCAAAATTAAAATAATGAAAAGTAACAACATCTGAAAAGGCAAAGCTGAGCAATTTCCATAAAGCACAGCATTTATCAGCATATCAAGTTATTTCTCTGAAAACACATGGTGAGTGGTGAGGGCTTCTCATAAAATGCAACTGCTTTCATTACACAGCTTACCTCCCTTCCCAAGTCTGCCTTTTCTAGAATTCAGGCGTATGTCTGCTCTCTAGTGAAACTGTCTCAACAGGTGACAAGGTTTCTGTGTGCAACAGCAGAAAAAGCCACATGCTAAGCCCCTGAATTGCTATAAATTATTTTTTCATCAATACAGTTGCCCCCCAAATGAACTAACCTAATACAGCCAAGGGAAGTTCAAAGTTGCTACCTAAGATATCAACAGGGAGAAAGATTCCTGTGCAGGACAGTCGGTGGCTTCACCTTTCTTCTCTGCTCCTCTCAGCATGGAAAAGACTGGGGTGCAGGGCAGGGCATCCCAGGTTTAGCTACACATCACCAGGAGATGCTGGCTGTCACAAATTGCCCATTTGTGGCAATTTGCCAGTTGTCACAATTGCTCCCTATGGGAACAACGGGGGCTGGGGCAGGCTCTCATCATGCCACATCTCCTGCCCCAGGAGAGACCAAGCAGGGCAGAGGCAGGTGATGCTAGCAGGCCTGCAGCAACTAGAGGACAAATCCCCCATGCAGATGTTTCCCACCGCCTCAGGAGATGCGGCAAAGTGAGGTGTGACAGACCCTTACAGCAACTGCAGAGTGACCAATGGGAGAAGAGTGTGAGAGTGATCCTCTGAAATCAGCCAGGCTTTCATTACCTGGGGTGGGCACTAGGTCAAGCTGATTGCTTTAAATATTGTGTTTATATGCCAGTGTCAGGCTACTGATATTCCTAGATAAAGTGCATACACAAGCCAGGGCACTCAGTTGTCAATGTGAAAGTACACTTAAGACACAGGCATCACACCTCCATCTAGATGTTCATTCCATAAGTATCTGGCCCATGAAAAAAGTTTAGGAAAAAAGAAAAATTAATTTACAGTAAGACATAAAACCAACATTGAGTCTACACAGTTCATATTGACTCTAAATTCTCTGGGAGACCCCAACAATTGCTTTATGACACCAGTATCCCAAAGTGCTCCATTTCTGTGTTGATTTGTACCACCTGCCTTATTGTTTTTTGCCTTCAACCCTATCAGTTCTGTTGCACTTTTCCTGTTTTGGAAAGTCTCCAGCTCTCATGACATTTTTAAGTGACCTTTGTATAGAGTGAAAGTGCCGAATAGCATGTCTGCACTGAGTTAGGAACTTAAAAATCCAAATATATCATTATTTTAGTCACAAACTTCGGGAAAATGAATGCAATTTGAAGCTCTATAAGGAGAAGAGGAGAGGGGTGATCTATGTCACAGAAAAGGAGGAGGCAGCAAACAGATGAGGACTAGGTGAGCAGTCCTTTGTTTTGTGGTTGTTTTGGTTTTTTTTAAAATTTTGTTGCTGTTTCCAGATCTGGAAAAATCACAGTTTGTACCAAAGTGAATGTTTATTTCCTTTTCTCGAGGAAATAAAAAGCTGAAAGCCGGTATTTTACTGGAGAGGAAAATTTTCCATTTAACCTCAGAGAAGCACTAAGAGGTTGCAGCAGGAAAAGCAAAGGAAACACAGAGCTTTTTTTTTTGCTGCAGTAACTACTCTTTTGCCTGGAGCTCAGGGGCAAGAGACAAGCTCTTCTTGGAAGGCTCTGGGCTGCTTCCACCTTCCTAGAGCTGTGTAAGGGCAGGCAGCTCCAACAGCCTTGCTGGGACCATATTGCACTGCAAAGGGAGGGAAAGAAGAAGCTACAGAGCAAAACTCCAGATTCGTAAGTTAGTTTCAGGCCATGTCAGATTCTGGGCTGTAAGAAATGTGCTTTCAGCTCTCTGTGCAGAGTCTAGAAGAATAAACTGGAAGCTCACATATAACAACAGTTCACATTGAATGACATGCTGTTTTTATAGAAGCCTGGTGGATGATCTTCACTTAAAATATGTTATTACAATTGACCTGCAAATGGTGATACAAGGAGTGGCATGGTGCCTCCATTTCTTGTTACAGTCACCAAGGACTTGGAGTCACAGAAACTCTGACACTCACAGAGGTGAGTTTTAATGGTAAGGCTAAAGATGGGGAATTCATCCCACCATCTAGGTTAGAGACTAGGATAAGCTCTTCCTTAAAACTGCTGTACATAAATCTCACAGCCTTCTTTCACAGCTCATATTTTCTGGGATTCATCCTATTTGCCTTCTGATATCTCCTTCCAGTTAGCCGGCATCTCCATAAAGGTGTATTCAAAGCTGGACCCAATCTCTAGCTTTTCCAGTGAAAGGTAGAGAAGAAAGGTGACTTTTATAATTTGCATTCACATATGATATCCATCTCTTAACTATCTGCTTGGTGACACCAATTTAGAGTCTGATGTTCAGGATCTCCCTTAGCCTTGAGAATCTGTGTTCTTGACTGTAAAATCAGTAGGCAAAGGTTCACATCAGCTCTGCAGATCCTGGCAAGCCAAAATAAACACACGCGCCTATTGCAGTTGTTTTAACCCTATGGAAAAGGACTGTGTAATGGCATGGAGGCAATGACAAGGGATGAAATACTCCACGTGGTTAGCATGAAAGTTGTGGTGTTACTGACCACTGGCTAATGGAAGGAAAAATGAATAAGCTGCTAGAGTGTTTTTTTTTACTAAGTAGATTCCCCCAAGTCTAGTTCTGTTTCAGCTGTTCTTCCCTTAGTTAAAAGCAGGGTAAGTGCAAGAGGGGGAATGAACAGCTTAGCTGCTCAGCTGGGCTTGGTAGCAAACTCTACCCAGTGAAATCCTTTTGTGCTTAACATGAAGCAGATGCTTAAACGTCATGGTAGAAGTAGACTGAATTACTTAGCACTTTCCAAAATTAAGCCCTCTAGCTTTAGGATTTCTGGAGTTCATTCACAACTGTTCCATACTTCATTCACAGGTCAAGAGCTCTTTTGGCAAAGAAACATGGAATGTATTCTGTTTTTTTCCTCCAGTATCTGCTCTCTTCCAAATAAAGATCCGGATATAAAAAGTGGTGCTGAGAGAGGTGTAGTAATTTTGGAATTAAAAGGAAACAATAATCTGACAAAAGCCATAAGGCTGAAACAATAAACCAAATTTAAAAATTCTGATTGCAAATATTTATTTTTCCTATAGGAACTATTCAGCAATAAAATCTTTTACTGGAAAGGAATACAGAATCCATGAGTTGATATTTTTTGCACACATTAAGGAAACAGTGTTAACCCTCTCTCAGAGGCAGATCTGTTGTGTTTCACTATTTTACTCAGAAATAGCCTGACGACTTATACAGACAGGAACAACAGAAAATATGATGCCATCCAAGAAAGAAAACTTAAATCATTCATGTGGAGACAAGCACTCTATTGTATGTGTTGAGAAGCTTTTATTATATCACCATAATAATTTGGATTAGTTACACTATGGCTCTAAAATATCAAATTACAGTGTAGTCATTTTCCCAATAAAAGGAAATAAGAAAATAAAGACACACAGTGCGTGAGGCTTTGGTCACTGAGCTAAGCCAAGTTTTAAGAGCCAGTCCCAGTCCTGTGCTGAGG
>NW_009970723.1:2618327-2620607 GCF_000747805.2 Chaetura pelagica
AAGGAGCAAAGGAAAAGATTAATATAAACCTTTTGCTGACAGCGGGTGTTTCTGTTGCAGACACCTCCGAAGTCAGTGAAAGTCCAGATGTCATGTTTTACATCTTTACATAATTTTCAGAGCAAACAGCAAAGCTATTTTTATAATGTGAATGGAGTGGCTTCTCTTTTAACATCTTCAGACTTAATTAAGTGGCATATAATGACAAATAGATTGCAAAATTGGGCTCAGCTTCCAGAAGCAAATTAACCTTTCTTGTTATTACTGCTAACTTGACAGAAAAATCAGCCCCACCTAGTTTATTATACTATAGGCCATGAACACTTCCAATTTTTCAAAGTTTTTTTTACAGAAGGAAAAGTAGCCTGGGTAGTTCAGAGGCCAGGCTTCTGGCCTGAACAACTTTGGGCTCATGAGTCACAAAATCTCCCTCCTGAGTCTCTGGCTCCAGTGACCCTCAGTGGCTCCTGGTGACTCACAGCCACAGACGCGTGTGGCAGAGGTGACAGGATGCTAAAAAAGACTGCAGTGCTCTGCAAAAGATGGGGCCTCCTCCAAAAACCTGTTTGAGGCAAGGGGCAGACAGCAGGATGTCAATGGAAAAGGGACTTTAACTCTCATCTTTTCAAAGATAGATTAACAACTTAGAATTGACACAGAAATGCAGCCATGAGGACATACACATGTACAAGATCTTGAAACAAAAAGCAATCAGAGTAAGGTAGCAGCATGTGAAGTGCTGCTGATTTCAAACAAATTGCCAAAGTTAGTTTAGCCCCACTCGAAAAATCTTAATCAACAAAGTGCTTTATTCTATTCAAAAGTGAAATCTTAATTTTAGCAGTGACCCTCACAATTAGGGTCCCTGGCTTGGCCAGCCCACGGCTTTCACATGGCTGCTAAGAAAGGCCAGTTGAATGGTGGGGTGAGGGAAAGCCAGCAGTCCCCTGTTCCCAAGAAAAACACAGTTCCCTCACCACAGTGGGCATTTTGGAGGGCCCAACAGGACCTTCTCGTCTCCGCTGCAGGTCATCACGCAGGCAGGTATGGACATAGAGGTGCTGACTTTCACCCCATAAACCTCAAGCAGCTGCCTACTGATCTTGGCATGCTTACTTGGAAAAAGCAAACAGAAGTGTGTGAATTGATGAGATTGTGAAAAAGTTGTGTGAAAAGGTGTAAAATCAGATTTCTAAGGTAGACAGGGTTTATTCCAAAGAGAGGAAAAAGGTATGAGCCATTCAAGGAGAGCAATACCCAACTTGCTAACCTGTATTTCCATTCCACAAGTTTCTGCTATTTGAAAACCTAATTTCCTTAAGAATAATAATCTTGAGAGCATTAAGTATGCTGTCAATTTATGGCAGCTCTGCCGATACAGTGATTTAAAAGACAGTCTGCTGTACGGAAAAATATTTATTTCCTTCTAGCTTCTATCCAAAGCTTCGTTGCCTTTTTCTACCTCTTAATTTATCTCATAAGCCAGAGAGAAAACCAAAATTGATAGTCTGTTTAGACTGAAGCAAACTGAAGGCTGCATCCTTGTGTCTTTTTTTCAGCGTACAGGGAGTGTCAACTTACCACCACCATTTTCCCATCAACCAGTCTTCTTTTTATTGTGCTCTCTTTGCCATTCCACTTCTGCACTTGCACCAATGCCCCTTTCTCCAGGGTTACAACACTCTGCAAAGGTCAAGAGAAGTTTTACGCTGCAGTCTGAGCTCTGCAGATTAGAGTAGCAATTCACTTTATGTCCAGCAAGATTCAAGTTCCTGGCGAATGACACTCTTAGTAACATTAGTTTCTTTCAAGAGTTTGGAAAACTCATAGTGCACAGAGGATAGGAAAAACTCCACCTGGTGCTCTGCCAGGATGTGTCCAGACCACCGAGAAATTATTAGCCCCCTTACCTTGACTTTTCGGTCATCTGCTGTTGTTTCATCAAACTGCTGGCCCAGTTTGAAAGAGATTGCTGTATTTTTGAAGGTGCTTTCAGTTCTGATGGTTACTATGTCCCCCTTCATACTGATGATCACATCGGGCTTTGCCAGGCCACCTATCTTCCGGGAAGCTAATCCCACTCCTAGAAACAGGAAACAAAACTATCATTACATTCTAGCAAGCAAGAAACCCTTCCATAAATCATTAGCGGAAGAAGAAGGAACAGCTTCTTCAGGAATACTTGAATGCTTGATTCAGATGAGACTGATTCCTCATACGTGGAGGTAATGTGTTCAGAGAATGAGGTAGCCTCAACTGAGGGAGTGCACCTTCAGCAGG
>NW_009970723.1:2620747-2637081 GCF_000747805.2 Chaetura pelagica
AAATGAGTACACATTTGTGTATATACATAGCTAAGAAAAAACATGGTTACAAATTTGCATGATTTTTTTTAGAGATAAAAGGGGTATGAACATTCAGAGAAAAGGTCTGTTTCACACAAAAGCTTGGGAAAATCCTTTTTCAAAAAAAATATTGACAAATCTGAGAATCTGCACTTTTGTTAACCAGATGTGTGAAAGAAACTGGATGCTGTACTGCCAACATGCTGGTGCTTGCTCATGAAAACATGTAATGGATACTGGGCAATTCCTAGGTGACTAATAACGTCCCTTAAGGATACTTACATCTAAACCTCAGTGAAAATAAAAGTAGGAAATATTTCAAAAGTTGACGTATAGGAGTGGAGAGCTGAGAGAGCTCCAGAAAAATTGCACGTCACAAGCCTTTTATGTTACCTAGTGCTTTTCAATCCAGTTTATTGTCTACAAATTGTGAAGTCTGGAGCAAATAAAAAAGGAGGCCACTGACAATGTATCACTGTTTTTTAAATGCAGAAAAGGGATAGCTACACTTACGTCTTTGTTTATGCTTTTGTTTATGCTGTGCTATGCTCAGATTGGAAGATACACATTAAAGGATACAAAGTTATCTGTAAATTATAAAACTTTCCAGTAATTATACTATAGGAAAACAGTTCTGTTCAGATCTTTGGAAAAATATCTGTAGCTGGACTTTCATCCCACATTTTCTCTGGTTAATTAATTAACTGCAGTTCTTTTGTCACTCAGTTTAATGTTTTGAAGAAAGGGAATCATTGTCTCAGTGATTCATTTATGTAGTAAAAGAAATGCTTTAGCTGACTGTCTGTGCACTTGCTGTAGAGGAATGAAGTCAGCATTAGAATGAAAAACAATGCCTAATTTATTTCATTCCTGGCATTCTTCAGTAACAAATGGATTCATTCATAAGATTTAGACCTTTGAAACTGAAGTGTCATGAGACATCAGCTCCATTATATATTGTAAATTATGACAAGTCATGAATTTAATGGTGCAGTCAAGACAAACATTAAATAAAATGCTGCATCTCCATCAAGTCTTCTCATTACAGAAAAACAAATTAGATCAGATCTGTTAGACAGAAATTATTATAGTAATTCAGCCCTTGCCTTTCTGTTTTTCCATTTCCAATATTAAAGGATTGGAATTAAATTATTCTAGAAAAGTATCACAGAATTTTCTGATTGGAAAAGAGCTTTAAGAATATTGAGTCCAACCACTGCAGTGCTTAAACCATTAAAGCAATTCAAGTGCTTTTGTGGCCGGGAAGAAGGTACAATCCATGAGCAACACACAAGATGAAGAAAAGACATTCCCAAAGAAAACAAACAAAAAAAATAATAATAAAAAATTCATTTCTCACCCAATTCCTTCATATAGTCATCAAAATTCTCGCTGGAGACGAGTTTCCAGGTTCCCACAAACCGGTTGCACATGGTGCTGGCTTTGCGAGGCAGGGGTCCTGCAGGGAGAGGCAGTGGCCACAGCAGCTCTTGGTGGGAGTCAGAGAGATCGTGTGTCCAGCACAGACCTCGCTGGCCTCTCTTTAAAGATGCCCAGTCCCTGTAGTGGTCAGGACGGGCCAATCAGGGAGGCAGTGCCAGGGCAAGACAATGCGCACGTTGTCCAAGGCTGCCGTGTCAGTACCAAGGCTCTGGGTGACTCCTGCCTCGGCTCCCTCCACTGAATAGATGGGGACACGGAGAGGGGCACATGGGGATGGGGACATGAGGTTAACACCGCAGCCACCGAGAAGTTAGGGGACACTGTGGTGGGGTCTGAGTCACATGGAACCCCCAGGCACAGGAGAACTGTGTCTATATGCAGCCCAGCTCTGACTGTCCTCCCAGTACCACTCTCCTGCTATCACCATTGCTAGTGCTGTCACCTGTGTGCTAGTCAGGTAAATCAAAGCCTTGTGGATTTGGGGGAGGAACGGCAGAAGCTGCTGTACACAGTGTGTTCCCTGTTTTTTTTTTACCTATCATGATCCATGCTGAAAAGTGTCTGTGCTTTATCATTTAAAGGCAGAACAGAATGATTCTGTCCTGTTTGCTTAAAGTATTTGCATGAGAGCAATGATCCCAAGCTGTGGGTCTTTCCCTGCATATACCCATGTGAGAAGAAGCAGCCAAGATTCTCTGCCTCACTTCTTCCACAACAGGGCATGTTCAGAAGATCACTGCATCACTGGAGATCAGCTCTTGTGCTTGGCAGATGGACAGTGAGAACAGAGGTTGGGTCATTAAAGGGGTCTTCCTCAGTTCTGAGTCCCTTGGTGAGTGGTGAGCAGTGTTATAAGGTTGGGAGGAGGGTATATACTGTTCCTGCTTTGCCCTTTTGCACCTGGATGGTTGGTCTGTCAGAGTTAAGGGCAGACTTGAGCCAGTGGAGTCATATAAGGCCTTGCATTCAAATATGTTGTCAAGTATTTTCAGGTTTCCCTGCTTCCATGAAGAGCAATAGCTTCCTCTGTGCCATGTGAAATGGCACACTAGGGCCAAACACCTTCTACCTCCAGATGAGATGATATAAAAATGTGACATGGAAAATAATTTCTCTCAGTGGCATAACTGCAAATATTAGAATGTGCCTATGTGCCTCAGCTGTTCTGATCTAAACTTCTACACCATGACAAAACTCGGGTCAGAAGGGACCTCCAGAGGTCATCTGGTCACACCTCCTGCTCAAGCAGGGCCACTTAGTGCTGGTCGTCCAGGACCATGTCCGGATGGCTTTTAAATATCTTCAAGGATGGAGATGCCACTTGTCCTTGGGTCCATGTCTCCCCTGCACTGCAGAGCTGTCACAGTTTGACTCAGGATAGACAACAATGCTCTTTCTCCTTCCCTGCCTGGCTGGGGCAGGGAGGGGATCCTCAAACCAGGACAAGAGCCCAGAACTCAACCCAGAACTTCAGCTGTGGACTCACAAGTGCAGAATAAAGCTGAAGGATCATCTCCCTCAACCTGCAGCACTCTTCCTAATACAGCCCAGGATACTGTTAGCTTTCTTTGCCATGAGGGAAACATGGCTGGTTCATGTTCAACTTTGTTGTCCATCAGGACACCCAGGGCCTCTTCTGCAAAGCTGAGTGTGAAAGCTTGAGAAGTTAGAACATTCAAAACCTTTTGTAAGAAGTACATTTAGAGCTATTACCTTGTGCTTAGCAAAAACCAGTCACAAAGGACAAATATATAAACCAAATGTGTATTTGACAGGCAGGAATTCCAAGCATTGCAATTCAAGACACCTCCAACTATCTGAAACTATTTAGTGTAAGACCACATTAACAGGCATTCTGTCCTTCCCCTTCCTAAACTCTCTTCCTGGAGAAAGCTATTACTTGGTACATGAAAAGATTAGATGGTTTCTTTCCTACTTGAATGAAAAACAGTTATCTCTTTGGGGTTTTTTGCCAAAGTCTTTTTCTGAGTTTCTGGATTCTGACCACATATAAGGACTTTTCAGATCTACATTGTAAGGATGGAAGGTACAGTGGGATGATAGGTTGTGGGACTAAGCGTGTTGTGTTCAGGGTAGAAAGAAAGAGAGGGAGCTGATGCTGGTCTAATGAGGGTGATGTTTGGGTCTCATCTTCAAAATTGTCACCTGCAAGAACGAAAATATGCTTAAGCAGGAAAGCAATACAACCTGAGCAGGGAAAATACTGTAGTCTTCAGATTATATTGTAATTGTGGGGAAATAACAGGTCTTAAGCCACAAATGTTGGTTGTCTATGTAAAATATTTTTATCTCATCAGTTGTAACATAAAATCATAGAATCATAGATCCATTAAGGTTGGAAGGAACCTCAAAGATCATCAAGTTCCAACCCCCCTGCCATGAGCAGGGAACCCTACCACTAGACCAGGTTGCACAAAATCTTGTCCAACGTGGTCTTAAACACCTCCAGGGATGGGGCATCAACAACCTCCCTGGGCAACCCATTCCATTTTCTCACCACCCTGATAGTGAAGAATTTCTTCCTAATATCTAACCTAAATCTCCCCTCTCTCAGTTTAAAACCATTAACCCTTGTCCTATCACTATCTTCACTGATGAAAAGCCCCTCCCCAGCTTTCCTGTAGCCCCTTCAGGTACTGGAAGGCTGCTATAAGTTTTCCCTGGAGCCTTCTCTTCTCTAGGCTGATTATCCCCAATTCTCTCAGCAGAGGTGCTCCAGGCCTTTTAATCATCTTGGTAGCCCTTCTCTGGACCCTCTCCAACAAGTCTGTATCTTTCTTGTGCTGAGGCCACCAGAACTGTACACAGTATTCCAGGTGGAATCATCAACAAGGTGGAAACATCCAGGTGGAAACATCAACAAGGGTAAGTTGAGCAGAACTTCCCATTATTGCTCAGGCCTAGTAACACTGTGGTGCAAGGATAAAAAGTCTAGAGTGATTGAAAATAAAAACAAAGTAAAGAACTCTTTCTTCCCCACAACAGGAAGGAGATGCTGTACCTGTAACATGGAAATAAATGTCAGTCTCTGAAGGTGTTGTCCACAGAGTATTCTTTTGAAGCAGTGATGCATCATATCACATTTTCTGTAATGAATAGCTGGCTTTTTATCTGATTTCTGGAAATGAGAAAACTCCTAAATTAAACTATCCATTTCTTCTTGAGGAATAATACCTTCCATTGCTCCTCAGGCATTCTTTGTTCTTTAATTTAATTGTCTTATCTACATAAAGGTACTTCAACAAGCCAAGGCTGGTGCCTTTGAGAAATAAAAGATGATTGGAACATTGTAAGATCAGGCCCAAAGAAATTCAGGAAGAGCAAATTAGTCAGAATAGAGCAGCTATACTGCAGTACCAGTAACATTAAGAACAAAAGTGACAGAGAATTATTTGTACAGACAAAACCCCAGTCTTAAGCAGTCTCAAACAATGTTTACATTGCTACCATCTATCTCTTTGTCACTAAGAAAAATCAGCACTTTCATTTAAAGGACTTACAGTCTAGAAAAACAAAGAGCAAGGAATTATATCTTCAGTAGAAATAATATATGTGGAAACAAATTTTCTTCAAGTTTAGAGGGAAAAAAATGTCAAGGATTGTGAGTACATGTGATAAGAGGGAGCTTTGATTCCCTTTTTTTGCTTATGGTTGGAGTAAACCATGCTTTGAAATCAATACTCTATAATCTGACAAAAACAAAGAGCTAAAACTGTAAAGAGACTATTTTAAAGAAATACAGAACATTGATAGCAATTTCTTGAAAATAAATATGTTCTGGGCAAACCTACTGCCAAAAAAAGGCTACTTAAACTCCTAGGGGAGTAATGAAGGCAACAGAAATGCAAGTGGAGAACAGAGGCCAAATGCCTGACTTGTTGTGAGGACACCAAGGATGTTTTAGCAGTGATTATATGAAGCTGAGGGATCAATTCCAAACACAAGGCCAGCAGTCTGCCTCTTCCCCATAGCTGTGTTGGAGGGTGTGAACAGCCTTTTGTCTCCTTAGTTTGGGCATCCCAGGAGACCAGACCAAGACTGCTGGGACCAAGGGAACAGGGGGCAGCCTGGGGCAGACTGCTGAGCTTGGCACAAAAAGGGCTTGACTGGCCAGGATGAACAAGTACTCCTAGTTCCTTCCAGGGGAAACCAAGAGTTAAAACAAAACCAGAAAAATAACAGAAAGGTCAAAGCACAGAATAAGCTTTTCTTAATCTTTCTCCTGAGCTTCTACATGTCTGCAGGTGTGAGCGAGACCCCTTTTTCTCTTTTCATCCAAGAAACTTGTAAAGGAGTAATGAACAAATTTGCTAAATGCCGAAGATCTCCTCTCAGCATTGAAAGCTGCCTGCTGCAATCAGTATGTTGCCCAGGGGGTTCGTGGGAGTTCTATGAGATCCTTCTTTTCCAGAAAGGAATGCTATGGGGTGAATCCTGATTTTTGGAGAATAGTTCAGCACAGCAGGACCGGTGTTGTTCTGCAGGCAAGGAAAAGGCATTGATCTGCCTGTACCTTTTGAAATTAATATGGTCACCTCTGTCCAGGTCTGAGAGCACACATCTTTGACATAGAGGAATGATCTCCATTTATTCAAGAAGTCACTAGGCTGCTGCCTTTTTTAGATAATAATTTTTGGCCTTTTTCAGAGAATAATTTCCAGATATGTTCATATTCTAAGAAAAGCATCCCTAATTCTTCATTACTGTCCCTATTAAAGTTTCTAGATGAAGGTCACTTTATTGAAATTTCCAGAAGAAGAAGTTTTAAGTGGCTTTTTTTTATTAATAAGCCTAGTCATTGATTCATATACAAAGTCTGAATTAATTCACTAGGTAGTGAAATAAATAGTGATGCTTTCAGAAGAGATTACTTGCTTCTGAAAAATTGAGCTGTCATAAATGTTACAAATGTAACTGCAGGGTTCATTAAAGATGTAATTTTTTTCTTTGAAAATAGTGGCTGGTATAGGAATGTTGGAAATTTGGCCTTTGGAATACAGTATTTCCATACTTGTGAATGATCAGGTGCATTTAATTATGGGCTGATCTTTAATATCTATATATACCTTATTTAAGCCAATGATGCTGCTTTTGATGATCAACTCTCCCATGTAGGTTTTCTGCCACTAAACAGTAGTTTTATCCTGGCTTTTGTAAATAATTTTGGGTTTTATTAAGCGCTAATTAGATTTAGAATTATGCAGAAGGGATATTCAGAAGCAAAATTCCTTCCTCTGTGCAACTGCTACTCCTTAAGCTGATGAGATTTCACAACCAATGAAGTCAAGGTAAAAATAGGAGAATTGTTTGTTCGTGCTTGCTGCTTTTTAAACAAAATTTCTGGTGAATTAACGGATAGGCTTTTGAAACTGCTCTTAAATAACTCTTTAGCTCATCCAGAGGGTAGAGAGAGGTTTATCTTTTTCTTTTCCCTGCTCCAGTTGTATTAATAGTGCAGAAACTTGGGAACAGTCTGAGTCATGCAGAGGAAAGTTCAAGGGCATGAGGTCTCTGCTGCTGGCAGTAGAGACTCAGAACCATCAACTTGGACAGCTGACCTCAGGAATGTCAGAAATATGTGGAATTTGGTTCACAGATCTTCATTGCAAAACTTGGGATACGTGCATTTTCCCATTTTGTGGTTATGGCACAACTTTTCACACTCTGGTTGTCCAGTTTTTCCCTAGACTTCTCATCTTTTTTGTCCTCAGTTTGAGACCTTCCCAGGTGGAGAAATCAGGGCTTCTGTGGGTGTAAAGTTTTGAAATAGGAAGCCAGGATTAAGGGCAGTAAAAGCAGGCAGTTCAAGAACAAGAGTTGAAAAACATGGTGTCCAAAGGGCTTTGCTTCTAGAGAGGCTCATGTTCCCATGACTGATCTAACCTAATGAGCTAGTAGAAAATGCACACATACATATATATAAAGGAGGGTGCACAACTAGCAAACTTTTATAGGCTTTTAGTAAGCCTGAGAGTACCTTTAAGGCTATTATTCTTAATTCAAGGCTTTTTTTTTCCTAATCTAGGACAAAAAGAATTGTTAAGCAAAGGGACATTAACAAAATAACCATAGCTGAGAGTTACAGCAGCTATAATTTCACACTTGAGGTGGAAGAGGACAAGGTCAAAGCACTCCAGGTGATCCCTGGGTTTAAAATTGTTGGCATTTGTGGGCAGAGGAGGTGCCTGGTTCCCCACTCACGTTGGAAGCCAACACTAGGCAAACACAGCAATTGCCCTCCTCCCCACCATGGGGACAACACTGTTGTTCAGAGCGCAGAGGAGCAGCCCTGTTGTCCTCCCTGCTGCACACAAGCTCCTTTCAGGGGGTGGCCTGTACACAGGATTTTTTGTGTCCAGGTCTATATCCATCTTTGTTACACAACAAATGCCACTCTCTGGGTCCTCTCTGACCCTCTTTCTGCAGTGGGAGGGGTCACAGTTGCTGAGTGTGGCACTTATAACAGCCTCCCACACAGACCCTGTCCCCTGTTGCATCCCCCAAGCCCCCCGACAAACTCTAGCACCATCGTGGGTTGTAGAAAGCAGAACATTTTATTGAATAGCCACAACAAATTAAACCAGCTGTGTGTCATGCTTTGGGGATATATCTATAAAAAGCACAGTTCTCTTTAAAATTGATTTGTGGAGTTTTTCTCCTTTGGTTAAGTTAAGTTGCTTTTCTCCAGCTTTAAGCGTTAGTCCTATGTGAAGATGGCTTCTTCATGCTTTTTCATACACTCTTTTGCACGTAACATTATTCATGACGCATTCCTGGAAAGAAAGAAAAATTTAATCAGCTTTTAACTCTCACTAAATAATTGTCAGTCAGAAGTTAGAGAATTATTTATCCACTGGGAGCCAGTATAAGAAAAAAATGTTCATTTACCTTCCTTAAAGCCAGTTGCCAAAACAGTGAAATTCAAATTCGAGAGAAGCAGAAGCAGAAGTCTAATATATTTCATAAAATCAAAATACTGAAAGAACATCCAAGGACTCTTTCAGCCACTTTCAGGAGGCTTCTAGTCTCCTCTTAAAAGCCTATGAAGAAGGGCTCTCACTTTTCTACGGGGAGTGGTGGGACTCTGGAGCTGGGCATCAGCCTTTTTTTCCTTTCACTTTTTGTAGCTGTGGCTTGTCTTCCTCACAACCATGTGCACAACACACACACACGTGAGTCCTACACAGCTTTCAGACTGGCAGCTGCCTGTGTCAGCCTCTGCATGTTGGGCTCTGTCCTCATCTATTTTTCTGTTAGATCAAACTCTGTTTTCTTCAATCGTTCCTAATGAAGTAGTTATTAAAAGCTATTGCTATTTGTTCTCTTCTGGTCTCTGTCCAAAGAAATGTTAATAATGAATTTGTGGACACACATTTTTCTCTAGGGGAGGGCAGAACTCTTCAGGAATTTCATGTATGTGTATTGTTTTGTAGCATGTAGGAATCTCAGCTGCCTTTTATGAACTCAATAGTAGTCTCGTCCCAGATTCTTCAAAGTGCCTTTCCTAAAGCTGAAGAGCAGTGCTGAGAAACCCCCAGCTGCGGGTGGGTCTTGCTGGCACCCAGCCAAGCACAATGCTTCCTGATCAGACACCACCAATCAACAGAGTCTGGATACACAATTGTTTTTTTTTTGTTCTAACATCATATTATTGACCCAGTTGTTGATGATCAACAGTACAGTTCCCACAGATTGCTGTTGGGTCTTCAGTGGAGGTGAACAGAAGGAGCATTCTGCACTGAACATGGATGCTGCTAATGCTTCCTCTCTATTGTTCAGGACTTCACAGTTCTGATATATAAACACTTCCCTCTTGGGGTTGTTGTTTTTTCTCCCTACTTGTTCCTAGCCATGTCTTGCTCTGAAGGGAGAAGAGACAACACCATACAGTTTTGTAAGGCTAGTACCATTTCAGCTTTAATAGATGCTCCAGTCTCATTCAGAGAGACTTCTTGCCAAGTGTTCACAGCCCTTCCAGATGCTTTAGCTCCCTGGGTTTGAATCCAGTGCAAACATGCACTCTGCACAATTAATTCAGAGATTAAGCAACAAAAAGGCACTTACCACCACCAGGTTCCCATCCACCACTTTTCTCTTTATGGTAGTTTCTTTTCCATCCCACTTCTGCACCTGGGTCAATATGCCACTGTCTAAGGTTATGACGTTCTGCCAAAGGAAAAAAGCAAAGTGTGACTCTTTCATCAGGGTGCTCCAGGCTGAAGAGAAAAATACCTCCATGTCCCAACAGTACTGAAGCACCAAACACCCATAGCACTCCCACCTTTGATGGCAGCATTTCTGCCCTGGATGTCAAAATCACCACTCTGTCCTCCTGCTCTCATATCCCTTTTGAGAGATATATTTGTATTTGAAAAGTGCCATTTTTGGACTCACCTTTGTTTTTCTGTCATCTGCTGTGGTCTCGTCAAACTCTTCACCCAGCTTGAAAGAGACCTCTGTATTTTTGAAGGTACTTTCTGTTTTGATGGTGATCACATCCCCATTGATGCTGATGGTCACATTGGGCTTGGCCACACCAGCCATTTTCCTGGTAGCAAACCCCACACCTGTAAATAAGACAGACCACTATGAAATCTGTATCTTTACTTAATGTTTTTCTCTTATCTGTTGGGTTCTGATTTCTTTAGTAGTTTCTGAATTATTTAATTCTGTGTTGTATAGGTTCCTTGGTAACATCTCACTAGCTTGGTATGGTTATGGACCAAGCTGGGTGGAATGACATTAAGAAATTCTCTGCACTGTCATTGTCAGAATAGTAAAAGCAATATTTTGAAGGCTGAGACAAGATTTTAATGCCAGATATTTGCACATACACTTGTTTGAAACAACTGTGGTGATATGTACACTAACTGTATCTACAAATAAATAAGCAGAAATATAAGGCAGTTTCTAAGCCACAAAAGCAAAGCAACAAACAAGGAAAAATCAACAACAAAAAAGCAAGACCTTTTTATATTTATCAGGGGTTAGGCTGAATAAAAGGAAATGATTAAGAAATAGCTGGCAATGGTTATGTCCTGAGTAAAATATGGGGTAAAGATTAGGAGTGCAATAGTCTCACTGGAAGCTGTCTCACTGAATGCTGCACAAGTCTCTGAGTATTTTACCCCCAATCTCCAAATAACCCCCAGCTTTTTAGCATGCAGAAATCCGATCAGTGCAAGTTACCCCATACCTCCCCCACACTAAATGAATATGGAAACCTTTTAAAGCCCAATTTTAATTCTAAGCAAGATGTCTACACCTGTAGAGAAGGGTGTTATCCCTCAAGTCTTTGCAAGCATCTGCGTGAATCCATGCAATTTTCTTTGTTAATATTCACTGGAGGCACTTCTGGAGTTTCATTCAGTATAACAGCTGTGACAATTAATCAGAATCCTAGTCTGGTAACAATATAAAGAAGCTTAGGTGTGCTGCTTTTAGACACAGAGAAGCTTGCTGCACTCTAGCATTACACTGCTTTGTATTTTCAAGGATAAACTCTAACTGGCACAAAATATTGCAGTGACATGTTTTACTTCCATTCATAACACTATTAAGCAGGCATGCATAAACTTGACTTACCTGAAACTCTCAATCAAGGTTTTTTTACATTATAGGAATTTGACACCACTCATTTAAACAGCCACATTCTCCAGTTTAAGACCATCTGATCAAAATAAGTTGGACTAAAACCCCCTTGGTAAAACATCTTAGTAGAAAAGTCAAGTAAAGAATAAAGTTCAAAATCAGCATTCCTTCCCCATCCCAGACACAAGAACTCCAAAGAACAGTTCTCACCCAGCTCTTTCATATAGTCCTCAAAGTTTTCACTAGAAAGGAGCTTCCAGGTGCCCACAAACTGGTCACACATTTTGTCAGGCTAGAGAGAAGTTGTCCACAGGATGAGGCAGAAATGCAGGACAGGACGACAGTATGTGCTCCAGGAGATCAGGAGTTATCTTTAAAAAGGAGCCTTGGCCACATGATGCTCTAGGATGACCAATGAAGAGGGAGTCCCAGTGCCCAGTGTTTTCCTTCCTTCCCTACCCCTCCTTTGCCAGTAGGTCATAGTGTTATTACTCATATGCCCTTACTAGCACAAAGATCACAATCTTGTTTTTATTTAATTATTTTTGTTGTTCAAGAACAACCCACCTTAAAGGCAAACAATTAAATTGTGTTGCTTTTCAGAAATAAAAAAGAGGCTCAATCCACAGAGGATTGTCTTCTCTTCCATAATCTTTTTCAGTCTGCCATATCAAATGGGCACAGCTAACTTCCTAGATTGCAAGATCTGAAAGGCTCCTTGGGATAATTTATTTTGCCTTCTGCATGCCTGCAGAAGTGGATATGGGGCAGAAAGGGAGAGTGTTGGTGGCTGTAGAAGGGCAAGGCAAAAAAGTTCATCCCTTGATTGGGATCTCCTTATCATTGCACCACCTGAATTGGTTGACCAAGAGGTCTGTATTCTGCTTTTATATGATGCAGAGGGATACAGGGTTCTGTGAAAAGCGGAGTAACAACACAGATTATTTTTCCCCCTTTTACTCCCTGTGCTTTCTGAAGACCTATGTCCCACTGACTAGAATTATGACTAATTATGGCACAAAGTTAGGCTCTGGTATCAACCCACTAAAGGTCCTTGGACATTTAATTTGTTTTCTGTTCACACTGTTCAGGTAACAATCTGTTTGAGGCAAGGTATGTACAGGCCTGACAGAATGAGGTCCACTTTGGCAGATCCTCTAAGTTCTGCCACAGCTTAGGTCACAAATAGCAGAAGCAGAACACAGCCAGGCAGTTTATTAGACTTTGCATTTGGCTGTATTGACTATTCCTATGGCAAAAAGCAGCTAATAAGTGCAAACTCCAGCCTCTGTAATTCTCTTTGTGTGGATTTCCTGGAAATACTCTGCTGATTGTTCGGCATCAAATACGGTGGTTCATGTATTTTCATACTTGTTGACTTTGTAAGTAACAACATTGTAGAAAAAAAAATATTTATAATAGAAATGTAAGACCATAGGGGTATTTGGAAGTGAAGGGAGGTCAGGAAGTCTCCAGAGCAGCAGCTGTGCTCAGACTTGGTTGCTCAGGACTGTGCTCCGTTGAGGCTTGGAAACCTCCAAGGAGGGAGCCAGCATAGCTCCCTGGACAACTTGCACTGCTGCCCAGCTCTTCCCCAGGGAGAAAAGGTCTGCTTATCTCCAGTCTGACAATCTCTTTTTTTTCAACTTTTCCCCATAGACTCTCATCCTCCCACCACTCACTGTTGTGAATAGGTCTGGGTCCAGCTTCCTGGTCACTTCCCCATAGGTGCTGGGGGTTGCTGTAAACACTCCTAAAACCATCTCTTAACCAAGATTAACCACCCCAGTCCCACAGCATCTCCTCACAGTGCAAGTGCTCCAGGCCCCTGAGCATCCTGGGGACCCTCTGCTGAACTCACTCCAAAACTGGATGCAGCATTCTGGATGCAGCCTGAGGAAAGGGGAATAATCACATCAGCCTCCTGGCTGTGCCCCTCTTAATTCAGCCCAGGATGGTTTTGACCTTTCTGCTGCCAGGGCTCAAGTCACTGCCCACCAAGACCCTGAGGACCTTTTCTGCAGAGCTTCTCCCTAGCCAGTCTGTCCCCAGCCTGCATCACTTGAGGGCTGAATATGCCTGTACATGTGTAATTAGTTACACTCCTGTGCCTTTAAGACTGCAGACTACAGCATTTCCTTTACTATTTTTATTATTATTATTATTTTCTAGAATAGCTAATCTTAGTTTTGGCCTATTTTTAAAGTTTTTGCATGTTTACTGACTTTCAGCTAATCCCAAAATAAATAAAGTCATGTTATAAATACTGAAGTTCCTAATGCCTTTTTCTGATTGGCTTTCTCAGAGTATCACATACTCAGGTCATCTTTAAAAAGAAACTCTGAGGGACCTTCAAGATTGTGTCATTAGCCTGGGTTTTTTTACTTAGGCTTATAGGCTTGAGAAACACTGCACCCTGTGTCAGCAGTTTGCAGGAACTTGAAAACTCAAACTCAGTAATGGCATAATGAGTTCTTGAAAGTATCAGGTGAGCATTGCTGCAGTGCCCTGCACAGAAAGGATGAGATCTGGTTGAACGGGGTTCCTGCTCTTGCTTTCCTTGCCTTTTGGGAACTACAATTGTGTGGCTACAATTAGTATTCATTTCTTTGGAGGGGAGATAGGGCTTTTATATTCAAAACTATAGCCTGGGAGAGGGGATTGGCAGTACTTTGGAGTTAACAGCTGCCTGCAACGCTTGAGCTGCTGGAAGAGGTTTTTTTGGGAGGGGCAAAGCACCTCTTCCAGGCAAATCTATTTGGAGCCCTCCCTGGGCAGCACCTATTTAAATAAAATCTGAGCTAATCATAGATGCCTTGCAAACACGATGATTCAAAATCGCAAGAAGAAAGCCAGCCTGTGGGTTGACCTGATTGTTTACTTCAAAGCAAGCAGCTATCTGGGAGCAGGCTCATGGCTCCTGGGAAGCATCCTACCTCCTACCAATGGCCTCCTTTCTCTTGGGAGATACTTCCAGTGACAAGAGATAACCTTATGGCATTGATGTTATCTAATACAAATCGTACCTGCTCTCTGGAGCAAAGGCTCAAGTCATAGAGCCCTGCTGATAAAGACTGGAGTACTTAATGGTCATGAAGGAATCCATAGGGCTTGTGAGCCTGGAATCTTAGGCAAACCTAGAGTTTGTGCCACTTGCTGGAAGCGTCTTACCAGCAAGAGCTGTGCAGCCTGACTAAACAGACCTGTGGTTATCAACGCCGATGGGATCTAATGCCATCAAAAGCAAGAGCATCTTCAAAAGTGTAGAAGCTCCTTTCAAAGTATGAGGGGATTTTGAAGAAACAACAGCAGGCAAGAGGTAAATCCAAGAGGGGAAGCTGGTGAGAATCCAGCACAATGAGGAAATGCTGGCAAAATAAATTTGTCACTGATGGAAACCCTGTCTCTTGATACTGACACAAACTGATGTAGCTGAAGTCTGCAAACAGTAATGATAGTCTGCCACGTGTTTTTGGGTGACCTTTGAGGGTGGCTCCTGATGCAGGAGGTGCAGAAGCTGCATCAGAAACAGTATAGCAGCACCTGTGCAGGGAAGATCAGTGGATGGGAAGGTGATGATGCTGGATTAGCTCTTGCTCTGTGAGTCAGACCAATGGCAGAGATCTATTTGAGATAAACAGCTTTTTATAAAAGTTAGCAAAATACTAAACTCCTTTTGGCTTTTTCAGGTGTGCAGGAGGAACAATGCTGCCTCCACTAGAGTATGTGAAAAAGAGGATTCTTATTCCTGTGGTTGAGATTCGTCCCTTAGGTCAGCTTTTAAGTGAGGACTGTGCTAAAGTTTTCTTTGTACTTCAGATATGTATAGATTTGTCACAGTAAAAATACACCTTGTTCTTAAATGTAAAAATATGAATTTACAAATCACAGTTATGACTGTTATCAATAATCTGCTTAAATAAATGCTTCTTTTTCCAAATTGTCCTTGTCCCAGAAGGGCAACAGTGTTCGACTCCTTCAACTGCTATAGCTATTGAATTGGTGACTACCACTGAGGAGCAGTGTATCTGGTTTATGCAGGTGTCTCTATGGTTCTGCTACTCTTTGAATCAAAAATGGGCATGAAAAAGTAGTAAGAGATCTGTGCACATTTCCTGATGCCATAGAAGACTATTAGGCTGTTGACAATGACTTCTGTTTTTTCTTAAAAGGCATGTGGCCTCTATGTGGGGTTGGTGGTGGCACACAGCAATATCCATAGTAAGAAAAAGTATTTATTTTTTAGAAAGTTATTAAAAATAGATATTTTCCTCTAAGCAAGGAAGAAACTGTAGCTTCATTCACTGCAAGCATCCTGTTCAGGCACTGTGACATTTATCGAGAAGATGGGCTATAGCAGCTCCATCATGCCAGGGAGGAGGGGCCATGTCACACTGTCAGGTACTCCTGTAACTTAAGCCTAAAGAAAGGTTTTTCTTACACTTGTCTGGCTACTATAGTTCTAAGGCCCCAGGGTAAGGTCAAGAAGGGTGAGCTAATGCTGAAGAACAGACAGGAACAGGTAAAGGGATGCCCATGTCTGCTTGCCAGCTTGCTACTCACCCTTCTGATTATGTTTGAGACAGGTGAATTGCATTAGACTTCAGCTTAGTGAGGAAAAGGTGTAACTACATCTTCAGTGCTGGTGATGTAACACACTGACTTTACGAAACACTGGCTTCAGTTGGTTTGAAAGTTTCATAGACCAATTGGTTTTCAGTGGGTTTTGTCTCTCTCCTGGGGAAGGTGGTGAGCAGGAGACATGATCAGGTCCTTTTTCCTCTGCTCAGCAGAACAGTCCCCAGCAGTGAAGTGATGCTCCCCAAGCACTTGTGATGGTGGCTTCAAGCCTCACTCAGTCAGGGCACTGTTGCAAAAGGTCACTTCGCAGAAGGAGTCAAACTTTGTCAGCAGCAAAACCAAATCTGTTATTTCCTTCTGCCATCCTCCCTCACCCCCCAAAATAACGTGGTCTTATTGTCTTCTTTAACCCTAAACTTCTCTCTAGATTTAGGTATTGCATCAGACTTGCAAATGAAAAAAGCAATCTGTTTCCCAAAGCACTTCTGCATTTCTTTTAGTGATTTGAAGGCTTGCTAATATTGTTCTGAAAAAATCCCTTTGCAGTCCTTCTCCAGGCACTCTTCCGAATTATCCCAGATCATCCAGCTGAAACCATCTCTTGAAGTATCCACCTAATCAAAGCCATAAGGTCATGAGTTCCATCTACTTTGGGACTGCCTAACAGAACTCCAGTT
>NW_009970723.1:2637433-2653388 GCF_000747805.2 Chaetura pelagica
ATACTGCCTGTACAGAGCCAGGCTTGCATTTTATTTCCATGAAGATCAAGGGTTGTTCTGGGGTTTTCTTGTCAGATTTTTTTTTTTAGCAAGCTGAGGGAAATTCTTCAAGATTACATGCTAATGCATTTTGGTAATAGGGATAATAAACTGTCTCTATCTGTGGTTGTCCTAGCAACTGAAGTCTTGTCAAGCAAAAACATTCCTAGAATTTCACTTATCTGAAAACTAAAGAAAGAACAAAGTGTAAGAAACATTATTTCAGCCAGACTAAAACGACCCTGTAGAAAACATTTAAGCTTTGCCAAACCTGCACTTTGAATAAATATACAAGTTTTTTGCCCACCCTGGGTTTCTGCATCTCTTCCCTCTGCGTGTCACAGTTTATTGGTAGCCGTGCTTGCTTGGTGCCAGCTGGCTTGGAAACTTTCAGAGAGCTCCTCTTGTATCTCCCAGAAAGCTCTCTGTGATTACAGATGCATTAGGACCGCATCCAAAGACCTGTTGCTCCACGTAAGGGAAGGAGAAACAACCCGAGTGTGAAATGCTGTGAGTTGAGGAGACGAAGCCTGACAGAAAGCAGCCACCTCCCTCTCCTCTGGGCAGCTCTGGCCTTGGGCAGCACTCAGCAACTGAGAGCTGCCCCCGGGGGCTGGGAGCCAGAGGGAGGACCAGGAGCCGGAGGGAGGACCAGGAGCCAGAGGGAAGGAGCAGGAGCAGGAGCTGGAGGGAAGGAGCAGGAGCCGAAGGGCAGAACCCTCCAGCTGCAGCCCAGCCGCGCATCTCGCCCGGTCCAGCTGCCTCCTCTGCGGTGCCCTGGCTGAGCCTCACTGTCACACCCATCTCGTTTCATCTCTTCTCCTACCGGATAAAACAGGTTAAGAATCAAAAGGATTTCTGAGGAAAGGAGTGCAAACTGTTTTCTAAAGCAAACTGTCACTCCTGCCCACCTGCTCTGGGTAGTCGTGCCAGAAACAAGTCGATGTACCAACCGAGTGGCTTTCAACAGCAAAGTGACTACATCAGTCAGCCAGGGAAAAGCAGTGGATGTCATCTACCTGGACTTCTGCAAGGCCTTTGACACAGTCCCCCACAACATCCTTCTCACTAAATTGGAGAGATATGGGTTTGATGGGTGGACTGTTCAGAGGATAAGGAACTGGCTAGACAGTCATGTCCAGAGGGTAGTGGTCAATGGCTCTAAGTCCAGATGGAAAACAGTGAGAAGTGGTGCCCCCAGGGGTCAGTGATGGGCCCAGTGTTGTTTAGTATCTTCATTAGTGATATTGAGGGTGGCATTGAGAGCACCCTCAGCAAGTTTGCTGATGACACCAAGCTGGGTGGTGCAGTCCATATGCCAGAGGGACAGGATGCCATCCAGAGGGACCTGGACAAGCTAGAGAAGTGGGCTCAGGTGAACCTCATGAGGTCCAACAAGGCCAAGTGCAGGGTCCTACATCTGGGTCAAGGTAACCCAAGGTATGAATACAGGCTGGGGAAGACATGCTTGAGAGCAGGCCCGTGGAAAAGGACCTGGGGGCACTAGTGGACCAAAAGCTGAACATGAGCCACCAATGTCCAGGTGCAGCCCAGAAGGCCAAGTCTATCCTGGACTGCATCAAAAGAAGTGTGACCAGCAGATCAAGAGAGGTGATTCTGCCCCTCTGCTCTGCCCTGGCGAGACCTCACCTGGAGTGCTGCATCCAGCTGTGGTGCCCCCTGCACAAGAAAGGTGTGGACCTGTTGGAACCTGTCCAGAGAAGGGTCACGAAAATGATCCGAGGGCTGGAGCACCTCTCTTATGAGGACAGACTGAGAGAGTTGGGGTTATTTAGTCTGAAGAAGAGAAGGCTTTGGGGGGATCCTCATAGTGGCCTTCCAGTATCTGAAGGAGGCCTACAGAAAAGCTGGGGAGGGACTTTTTTCAGGGACTTGCAGTGAGAGGACAAGGGGAAATGCTTTTAAGCTGGAAGAAGAGAGATTTAGGTTAGAGATCAGGCAGAAATTCTTCAGTGTAAGGGTGGTGAGACACTGGAACAGGCTGTCCAGAGATGTTGTTGGGTGCACCATCCCTGGAGGGGCTCAAGGGCAGGTTGGCTGGGGCTCTGAGCAGCCTGTTCTAGTGGGAGGTGTCCCTGCCCATGCAGGGGAGTTGGAACTTGATGATCTTTAAGGTCCCTTCCAACTCAGAAATTCTGTGTGATTCTGTGATTCTATCTTAGGTTTGGCATGTAAAAAGTCACATCTCCAAGCAGGGATTGCCTGTAAAACGCATTACTTCATGTCAGGTAGAAAACCATCTCCTTACTCAGGATGCTGTGGAGGGACTGGGAGACACAGAGCAGCTTGCATAGGGAGGACAGAGCTCTCTGTCTCATGTGCCACATCCCTCCCAGCAGGCATTTTCAGCAGACGTGGGTAAGGTATCTCTATGGTTCTTGTTGTTCAAATCCCCAGCTGCAGTCAAGCCTCAGTTCTGGCATAAACAGAGTCTCTAGAGCTGCTAGGGACCATACTGACACATAGCTGAACCCTTACATGGACCCTACAGCCTAAAAATTTACTTTTAAATCCTTCTGCCTTCTCCTTTTTCCCCTCTGGAGGATCTCATCACAGCTGGCAGATGTGGGAAGTTGTGGGTCTCTACTGGAGACAACATGATCTTTCAGGAAGAATGAGCACCTTCAGCTGTCCTTCTCAGTACTGGTAGTGCTTCATTGATTTTCCTTCCCTGTGCTTCAAAGAGGGTTTCTACATATCTCAATATCTTTCTTAACTCCTCAGACTATTAAAGGCTGAAGTGCTGCTTCACCTTGCAACGGCTCAGGCTGCTGGTTTTGAACTGTCAGAACACCATCAAGAAATAAACAGATCTGGAAGTGTTGTCCCTCACTAACATCACCTATTTGTACTTGTGCACTAGCTGTTGTAGTGCTGATGTGGCATTGCCTTGCGGAAACACCGTGCAGGAACTGGTTATTGATGTTACCCACCGATTTTCAGGGTCTTTTGAAGTTAAAGCTGCAGTGTCCCCCTGAGCTGCTGACCAAAGGCCTGAAGCACTCAAGGATATTTGCAGAAGCGTTGCTGCCTCTTCTTCCCTACAGCAAGGGCCTGCTATCTTGGCTTCTGATGTTTCTTTAAACTACACTGAGTTCTGCCATTCCACTTGGGGAAGTTGTTGCAAACACTTGGTGGGGTGTTTGCTCCATGATGAGGGCACAGACTTAACAGGGTCTCTTTGTTCATGCTTTTGGTATGATGAAATGCCTTGTGGATTCACCGAGGCCGTGCACACGAGGGGATTGCACCACATCTTCCCATGCAAGAACTGAAGGAACCAGACAGCAAGCATGGATGAGGTTAGACACTTGCTCTTTCTTAAGAGAGATGCTGTTTCTTCCTCAGCCCCTGGTAGTTGTGTCTTCCTTAGTCTCTCATGTTGTTTCAGTCTTGCTGGCAAATTATTTAAACTGGACATGACTTACTGCTTTTATGATTGGATATGGCTTTAGGTTGTACATATCCCTGTTCTAACAGCACTTTCTGTGTTAGTTTTGTCAAAGTCAACTTCCGGTAAGCCAATATTAATTGTTGGAATTATATTGAAGTATTTGGAAGTCCCTTCTATCATTTATAATTTACTGTCTGGCTTACATCTTCTTCAAACTGTTCACAACAATTAAGGCATGACTGTCCCCTCCTTGATGTGTATAAAGCTTCTGTGAAGCTGCAGTTGTAGCACTTCAGGTTCTTCCCCTGCCTATATAAGTCACACCAATACAATAATCAGCATCAAAACAAGTGAAAGGCAGAAATGCTGCTTCTGACTTGAGAATGACTCCCTGGATCATAGAGCCTTAGCCAGTCATATAGGTAGTTTTACCAATATCTAGCTCAGTTCTGTCGTATAAAAATAGGCTTGTAGAAGAAAGTACTTTACTGTTTGTTTTGTTCTGTTGTTAATCCAGTTTCCAGTTATTGCCTACGACTTGTTTAGCATACAAACATATGCTCGTAACTAAATACATGATAAGGCGTTGCTGGGGTCTCTGGGGTGAAGGAACTGTGTTTGGTGTATACCCAGAAAGAGCTACATTTTCTTCCATCCCTCTTCAGTTTCCTGTCTTTAAGGGCATGAACACAAAGCCTGATGTCTACTTGCCTCGGTCTCCTGCAAAAGCCTGTAACAGAAGTGTTTTGTTTATCTGATTTTTCCATGTTCCACTTATAGTCTATAAAATGCTGTGAACTGTTAATAATGCCAAAGGTAGAGGCTTTCAGAAAATATGGCATCAAAGTAATTGGCAATGTTTCCTTGGCATTGAGATTTATTTCTCCCAGGGGTAAGCTTTAAGTATTAAGCATCTGTTTGTTTTGTTGGTTTGTTGTTTTGGTTTTTTTTATCTAGCATTTACTGTTCCAGCTAACAGGCTATTAGGTAGTGCAACTGCATGAATTTGTATTCTAGTACTGTGTCTTGATCTCATTGTTGGAAACCTGAGTCCTAGACTGACATGAATGAACAGGGAGTACTTTACTGGAGTACAGATGATGAATTAAGATTCATACACAAAGTCTTTAAAATAAGTTCTAAATAAATGTATTTTTAGGGTGATGTTAAAGGTGCTCTTCAAGTAAAAAATGCCACATTCCTTCCTACAAGAAGACTGGCTTTTGAAATGGGAAGACATTAGCACAGTCAGAGACCATTGAATCCACCTTCAGCAACTAGCAAAGTAGAGCCAAGACAAAAGGAAGGATCAGGAATTAGTCCTGGTTCAGATCCCCACCTTCTGTTACCTTTATTCTCTTTCTGTCGGATGAGTTGAGGGAAGGGCTCAAATTATGACCTTAATGCACATAATCCCATTTTTAGAGTTGCAGGTCATTGAGATCTTTTCAGACTCTGCCATGGGAAAATGCAAAATCTTGGCAGTACCAAAGCAAGCTGTCTGTGAGGGGCTTTGTATCCATAGGGAAAGTAGCACAGTCAAGCAAGGAAGGACTTGGTGCCTCAGTGGATCACTGTGTCTTGAATGAGTTGCTTGCATCTCTGGGCAGATTTCATGCATTTCAGCAGTGAACAATGCAGTGTCAGCAACTATGATGGCAGATGATGACAAAACAAACTCATGGAAAGGAGTCTCACTGTGGTGAGTGTGGTGTTTTAATCCATATCTGATCCCTGAAATGGTAATAGAATATGAGGAAGTGTTGATGAATGAAACGTGTTATCAATATGACACACAACACAGGAAAGCTTTTTAAGGTTCATTGCCAGTTTTTAATTAAGAAGCTACAGAAGCACTAGGCTGCCACAGATTTCTAACCCAATGGGCCAAGTGTGATTGCTAAGACCAAGATCCTTCTGGAATTCATCAGTCATCAAGAGAAAGTGCTTGGTAATTCAGTTCATACAGGTATAGTCTGGTTCATTGATTCTAAATGATAGTAGCTCTTTATGAGTTTCAGCGTAACTTTCTATATCTTATTAGGAATACTGTATAAAATTATCTGCATGAGAACTGATGTGGAATTGCTTCATTAGAGCATTTGAACTTGTTTTTGTGAACTGACTCTGCCTGAGATATGCTATCATATTTTTAGCAAAAATATACCAGTAAAACTCTTGCAAAGTCTCTGTAATTAGCCTGCCAGTTATTTTGCTTATTAAACTTACAAATATACAATACAATTAATGTGCTGAATCTGATGCCACATAAACTACCTGGAATAATGCTTAAATTGTTTTATATAATGGTACAGAGGTAGCCTGAGACCTTTAACTTCTTTCTGCCAGCCTATTAGATTATATAATTTGGTTCTTTGATTGCCACAATGTCTTCCTAGGCTGAACTCTTTTTGTCTTTAGAGAGGCTGAGAGTTCACTCTTCTTACCTCATTCCCTAGAGAATCAGACATTTTCTAAAGTAGAAACAACCCAAGATCCTTCTTGTCTTGACCAGCAGCTTAATTCTCAGATGCAACATGGTGTTAAGCATTTGTTCCTGTTAGCAACAAAAGAACTTGTCTGCAACCACAGTGTTGGCAAAACAAGATCTCTTTGGGGCAGAGAGGTTTATTTGCCAGTTCTTGCAAGTAACTGTAATAAGATAACGATCACAATTACACTATCTGCTGCTAGACAGAAGGTGTGCAATCTGGGACACCAGATACTGAAGCTACTGAATCTCCCAGAGCATGCTGACACAATTAACAAAACCCCTGCAATCAATCTGACCCTGTCAGGTAAAGCAGTGAGACACACCTGGCTAATGCTTGGAAGTACTTAACTAAAACTAAATCTAGACCAGCTCAGGACAACGTATTGGCTCATTCTTGGGTAAGCATGGCTCTCTATAACCAAACAACACATGGAGTCTGTTGACGCCATAGAAATGCTATGTGCTTAATAGAATCTAATCTAGCTGCATAACATCTTCTGCTCTGTGAAGCAGAAAATATTAGAGATTGCACTGGTGGTGCAAATTACCCATGTTTCCTGAACATTTGCTGTTACAGACCCTGTATACAGTAGCTTTGGGCAGAGAGGCTGTTTAAAAATAACCCAAAACACCTTCTTTCTGGTAGCAAATGATTTAGCATATTCTAGGATCCAAGTGGAATAGACTTCCCCCAGCACCCTCACTGGCACTCGATAACACTGCTATTCAGTGCTCTTTGGAAGTTGTGTCTAGCATGTCTCTAGCATGTCATTTGAATCAGCATAAAGGCTGTAAGAAAAACCTTATACAGAGGGGACCTGTATCTTTCATAAACCCTTGGGATGGTGTGGAATCTAGATTAAAATGCCTATATTCATGATCAACTGATGAGTCAGAAGTGGTGGCCTTTGGTTTCACATCCACTTACACAGAATTTTGGAAGTTCCCTCAACTTCTAGTGTAATTGTCAAAAATAAATGTGCTAAATATATCCATATTTTAGGTTAGCAGAGCATTATTTTAAAGGTCTGTAACTAACACCATCCTGTTTAGTTTCTACCTTACTCATATTTCTATTATGAAGATAAATACATTGTTATTAACATTGCATATTAAAGAGCAATTTGATACTAAAAAGATCATTTAACTTTGTATTTTGGAGATCAATGAAGTTCAGGTCTGCAAACATACACACAAAAAGCTGAGGTTAAATGTTTGCTTTATGTGAAAGGAGAATAACTTTTAGTTGCTTGAAGCTGCAGGAATGTCAGCCAGATGAAGTCTGAAAATTGAATATTGCTTGAATAACCCAAATAATCTATGGAAACACCTTACTGAGTGCTCTGGCATAACAACTAAGAGCTGATATCAACTACACAATTTATTCTTCATCCTGAAATGGCAACTTTCCTTTAAATTCTGGGAGAGTGTCAAGTGCCAATAGAATACTTTAATCTCAGATTTCTCTCTTGTCAATTTCAGTGGCAAGCTGATCTGTACCCTGTCTCATCTGCTTTTATCTTCCAAGATGATTGTATTGTTAAAATTAACATCTCTGAAAAGGAAAAGCTGTGTTGCACATCAAGATAAATCATTAATTCTCATACTTGAAATAAGTCTGTTTGTTATTTGTACTATGTGGATTACTGCTATCCAAAGTCACACTGACTTACATCTCTGTGGTTTTAGGTTATTGGCTGTATGGGCAAATTTTCAATCTGCTTTTAGGCAAGAGGCTGGTCTGTACAGAAACACAGAATCGTTCTGTTGGAAAGACTTTTAAGATCACCAAGTCCAACTATAACCTAACTCTACCAACCACTAGCCTAACTCTACCAAGTCCAGTGCTTAAACCATTTTCCTAAGCACCACACCTACACGTCTCTTTGACACCTCCAGGGATGGTGATTCAACCACCTACCTGGGCAGCCTGTTCCAGTGTTTAATTACCCTTTCCACAAAGAAATTTCTTCTAATATCTAATCTAAACCTCCCCTGGCACAACTTGAGCCCATAATGTACTTGGGCAACCCGGGCTAAATTAACAGCTAACACACCTTCTACAGAAAGTATTACTTGTACTTCAAAACTTCCTTAGTTTCTCAGGCATGTCATGCTACACTGGTAATGAGTCTCTTTGGACAGAAGAAAATACATAAGATGATGACTGTTCTCATTTTCTTTCTTCCTCAGCAAGCAGGGAGCCAAAACCTTTCTCTTTATAAGAGCAGTCACTGAGCTTGAGGTGTTTCTGTGATCATCTCTGACTTGCTTTAAGGTGTGAACAAGAGGACAACTGCCAAGAACTGCGGCACAGTTGCTTGGAGAGGAAAGGGCCTCTTTTTTTTTCTGAAATTAGGGCCTGCTAATGCTGTCAAGATGAATTAAAAGGCAGGCACTAACTTCAAATGGCCACTTCAGCAAGTTTGCTGGAAACTGAGCTAAGTCCTCTGTCATTCCAGTCTGTGAAAAAGAAAGTCAAGCCGGAAGAAGGTCATTGCTCTTTTTATTCCCCTCTGTATATGTAAGTTATTCTTTGTGCTATGAAGTTGCTTATACTCACTTCCTACTCTCTGAACTGAAGCCCTTGCACTTTGGGACCCTTTGTCTTTGCTGTCTCTCCTGGGGTCTAGCTAATTCGGAACTGCCTCTCAAGTACCCTGCCATATTTTTTTCCCCTTTATTCACCTACTAGAGACCCTACTTTGGTGAACATGTAAAGGTGGAAAAAGGCAAGGAAAAGCTCATTAACTTTTTTTTTCCTTCTTTTTTTTTTTTTTTTTTTTTTTCCCCTTAACAAGATGGTGAAGCTAAGCTTTTCTCTAATTAGGTAGAAAATTTCCTCTAAAATTCAAATTATTTTATTCCTTCTCCTGACTTATATGGCATTATTTTAGTATAAGTGAGGAAACAGCAACTTCCCTTCTCAGGAAAACCTGAAAATCAGGTTAGCTTTCTGCAGCCATGAGAGTGAAAGGAAGGTCTCAGACTTGTCCAGTTCAGTAAGGAATAAAACAGGTGTTTGGTGGAAGGTGTTTACAGCACATTGCCCATCCCTTTTTCTCTTCCCCAGAAGACCTACTCCTAAGTCGCAAGGAAGAAATCTCTTACTTCTTACATCTTATAACGCGATAGTTTTCAGGGATTATCTAGGGATTTACCTCAAAGCAGTGTTTAGTTTCCGGCATCTGGAAGAGGTGAGCTGATTGCACGTGTTTAACATTCTTACGGGAAACTCTGTGTTGTGATAGTGCTGCAATAAACAAACATTTATAAAAGAATTCCATTATCACACATTAAACTCCAAACGCAATCCCTAAGAGCATCTGGACTTCTAGAAGAATTAGTTTTTCAAAACACTGAAACAAATGTCCCTATAAGTCATCTATTTCTGCACATCTCAGTCTCAGAGTAGTAACATATACCTGTAAACCAGAATGTATTGTTGACTTGGATCTTCAATTTCAGCTGCAATAATTAAAGGCAGATGACTTTAATTCAGTCATAAGTTTGCAATTTGCTGAGCTGCAGTAAGGGTATCTCAGCAGCTGTTCCGTGGCCAACAAGAAAGAAATGTGCACTTGGATGTCCTTGTGGCCACAGCCTACGTCAAATACAGGGTTCAACTCTCTAACTTGGTTAAGGCAAGCTGAATAATTTCATATTCCCTGGTTGCTGTGGCTTGGCTTATATTCTGGATGGGACTGTCCTAAGTAAATGCTGATGACAAGGAAATGGGTATGTGTATCAAAGAAAATCACCTTGCATTCTCCTTTATATTCAACAAAGATCCAATGATGGATTACAGAGTATAAATGCTCTCATTTTAAGGTCATTGCCTATTCTAGTAGAATATTTTTTAAAATTGTATTAATATTTTGTAAAAATGAGCAAGCATGCTGTCCTGGTTTGAGCCAGGATGAAAGCAATTTTCCTTTTACTGATTTTTTTTTTTTTTTTCCTTCAGTAAGCTTTCTTTTAACTAGCACCAGTGTGTTCCAATTAAGGCTGATAAGAATGGAATGTTTTTTTAACTGCTGGGTCTTCAAGGTCGCACCTTCACCCTGCCTGCTCAGACACTATGGGGAGATCTGTGACCCCCCCGTAGGAGGCTGAGTTAGACAGACAGCAAAACTGGCCAGAGATATTCCATTCCATATATCTACTTAAGCTCAGAGGAAGGTCAGAGATCACAGAAGACAACTTCCTTCCTTTTTCTCTTCCCTTCTCTTCCGTCCATGGCCGGCGTCCAGGGAGGACTCTGTCCATCCATCACCATCAACCCCCAGGCTCGGGCTCTCCTGACCCTCATCACTCTGTGCTTTCTCCAGCAGCTCCGGGATTTTTTGGGACTGTTCACAGGTCAGGAGATGCTGTGGGAGTTGCGGGGAGTCGAGGGAGGTGAGAGGCTTTTGCACATACCTGAACATATTTGTATATAATTGTATATATTTTCTTATATCATTAGTGTTCAATTAAAGCTGTGTAGTTTAGTTTTCAATCCAGCCAAGTCTCTCTCTTTTTCTCTCTCTCCTTCCCTACCTGGGTGGGAGGGGGAGGGGATGGAGAGCATTGTTGTCAAACGGTGACAGATGCTCCTACATGAAGCTCCATATCCTCATGTCAAAACTTAGATGAAATACATTCTACATGATTACAATAATGATGAGAGCAGGATGCACTCAAGGCTTTTATCCATTTGTATTACCTGAATTTCAGCAGTGAGGGATCACAAAATTATAGTTGTCCCTATCTCTAGTCATTAGCGCTTTTCTCTTCAATTAGAATCTAGATGGTTTGTACACCATTAAGAGTAATTTTTCAACTATACCTTGAAACACTGGTTAGTATTCAGTCTTCCGTGCTGAAGACACAGAGCCATGCATCATTGCCTTGATCTTCAAAGTCATTTTTGTCTTTGTAGTTCTAATATTCAGATGACATCTTGGCCCTAAGTAAATGCTGCTTTGTATCCCTTTAATCATTGGGGAACTAATAAATTACAGTAGATTAAATAATCTCAGCATTGTAATCTTGAAATTAACAATTTTCTCTCTTCCTTTAAAAACTAACAAACAAACAAACAAACAACAATTATATTACAAAAACTGTAAATCCAGATTGTAATAATTTTATGTAATTGTGGTAAAGAATAAATATCCCTGGACAGAAGAATGTTGTTTTAAAAACTCTTCTGCCTTTGTTTTATTTCATAACAACAGCTCATAATGTTCTTCTGCTGAGTTGAAGAACAGCCTTCAAACTGGTAGAAAATATGCTGCTACTTCCTTTGGTGAGAGTAGGAGACTAAATATTGGAGAATTTTCCTTAGGTACCCAGCTCTTTCCATGAAATTGAGAGAGTTCTTATATGACATGTTGATGTTGTATGGGGGCTGAAGAGGATGGACTCAATATTTGTACGTGCCTGTACGTTGCTTTCATTGCTGGCACCACACACCCACACATGCAAATCTGGTTGGATGACTGCATACATGGTAATGCAAAGGTTAGCGTTGTAGTACGTGAATATTTGGCTGATTTTTGCAGAAAGAAAATAATAAAATGTTATTAAAAATGTGAACTCACTGGATAGTAAATTATTTTCCCTGCCTGATTGGCAGAATTGTGCAAAATGAATTTCAGTTTCCCTGCTATTTGCTTTGATCTACCAAGGTCAACTGATTTAGTGAGATATCTATCAGATTATGTTAACAAACTAAAAACAGTAGAGTAGATATTTTGCCCATCTGAAAGATCTGAAGGTCAGGTTTTCCTCCTTCAGATAGGTAGCTATGACTTAGTGTTGTGCTCCTTGTCCTTCTACAGCACAGTGTCAATATGATGCCTGTGTGGGATAGTAAGAAAGTTTCTGTGCTATCACCAGACCTTCTTCTGACAGATACTAAATTCATGGTAGCAGAATCTTTTTCTCTTTCATGTCTTAAATTACTTCTGTGCATGTATAATCCTAATCTTTAGTTGTCTAATTTCACACATTGGAATAAAAAAAGAAGTTAAATGGTTTCCTAATTTCCTCTGGAATGTGTTTTAAGTGTCTTTCAGCCCTTGCTATCCTAAGGTTTACATTTGGGGATTACTTTAATTTTTGTCCAAAAGTCCTTTCTCCTTGCCCTCCAGCCACAAATGTTCATGAAGAAAAAATAAAACAAGACCAGGAAGTTTTGTCAGCAGTCTGAAGCACCTCCTTGTCTTCAGTCACATTTCCAGATGCAATGGGATCACAGTGTGAAGCAGGAAAAGGAAGAAGAAAGGAACAAAACATCACTTACTTCCCAGGATGTTGCCATCAGCTTTCCTTCTGAAATGTTGTCATTTATCATATGGACTTGGTCCACCTTTCCCTTTGTGATCTTCCAATTTCAAACATGTTGCTCTACACATTTGTTTCAACTTTGGACCCCATTAGTTCATCCAGATTCATTGAATTCAAAATGTTTGTTTAGTTATGGGTAACGTGGTAAGAAAAAACAGTAAGTGCAGTCAGAAACTCTCCACAGACCTTTGTGAAAGATGGGAAGTCTTAGGTACCCAAAGAAGACTGCTGCAAAGGTCTCCAGCTTTAAGACAATAATGAGTAGCCCAGGCCATTGGATCCTGACTTCTCTACACAGGCTAATGGCATGACATATAAGGCACATACCTGTACTAACATTTTAAATATGGCACATAATCTCCACAGGTTTGGGAAGCTGCTGCAGTATTTGAAAAATGTGGTGGCTAATGGCTGACCATGACCAGCATCCTGGCCCTCAGCCACCCAGGCAATTGCAGACTGTAAGCAGTCACATCACACCCTCTGTTTTTTATGGATTTCCAGGCAATGTCTGCTCCAAGTAACTAAAGTACTCTTTTCCTCCTATAGTTCTTGAAGTCACTCATACTCTGCCTGTGGCTTCCTTTGAATTTCAGTTCACTCCAGCATATGCAACAGCTCCAGTAAAGTTAATTTTGGTTCTTTAAGTCTTGACTATACATCAGAAGCTGTTGTTCAAAACATACATGTAATCTTCCCAGAGTACAACATATTAATTTACCTCAAACTTGCTCTTTAGTGGATCATGTTCCTGGTGTTTGAGCTGACTATGAAGAGAAGATGGAACAAGTAGAGACATGCTCTGGACCACTCTCTCACTGGACTGGACACTGAGAATAGGCTTGCCACCACCATTTAGCCCTCTGCTGCTTGTCTCTTGACTATATACTCCTTGCTGTCCCATTCCTGGCTCTGGCTGAGTGACCTGCTGGCCACAGCCACAGCGCTCTGATGAAATCAGAAGATAATCACCAGCCTCTTGTTCATGCTACAGTCATAATTGAGATTACAGTGGTATTTCAGTTCCCTCCTTGTGATGCTTTTTTCTGTCCTACTGTAACTACAGAAACATACAGGTTTGGGTTCATATCACTCAACTTTAGCCATTCAATAATTAATTAGTCAGCTAAGTTAGTCCACTAAGCTTCAGCTACAGAAAAAATGCAGTGAGAGAGGCAGATCCAGGCCATCTATTAACAGTGTATATTTTACAGTAGCATGTACCTGGAAGTGAATTTTTCTTTCCATTGGCTACAGAGAGAATATGAATTACTGTCCTAAAATTAAACCTCCCACCTGAACAGACTTTGGTCTTACAGAACCAGAGGGTGATTATTCAATGGTCAGAAATGCCCATGTGCTCTCCTGGGGTTTCCTGCTCCAGATTATTATCTTAATACGTTTTGTGCAAAACCAGTGGGCAGTAGTCAGTACTGGTTACAGTTCCAGACAGTAATACCTTTATTAAAGGTGGACATAGATATAAAACCGTTGCAAATAAAACTAGTGGGTAACATAGAGACTGACAGAATGGTAAATAATGACAAATTAAGGGCTGGTAGTGCAGCATGGTGACAAACTTGGTAACAATCTTTGTAACAAATGACTGTGTTACAGTATGCACATAAAATAGGATACTGGAAAATGGCAAATTCGAAAAGGATTTTGACCAAACCACAAAAAGTTAGCACCAGTCTAAGAGTGTGACAAACAGGAGTAATGCAATTCTTGAGGGTGTTAAATGAGGAGAGTATTTCTATGGTATTAAGGATGCCAGATGCAGAATACAGTCCTGCTGCATGTCTAGTACAGGATCAAGAGCACATTCATTCAAGAGGTGCAGACATTTTCTGAGGGGTGGAAAAATCTGTCTCAGTGAAAAGCATACATAGCTTGAGTTGTGTATAGAAACAAAGAATTAAGCTGAAAATAGTTTAATCATCTCATCTTCACTGCAGATCCATAGCAAAAGGGTACTATTATGTTTGATATCACTTCTTATTCTAAGGCATAACAACAGCCTGTGTCTAAAAGCTGAAACTGGATAAATTAAAAATGGAATTGAGGTATACCCCCTGAGTAAGTTAAACCAATAAGGCTGGACAGAATTTCTCTGTATCTTGTTTCCAAGTCAGGAGAAGTTGTTTTCCATCATTGTCATGTCTCTGAAAGATGTTTTTCAAGTTACCTTTTCCACTTAGCACTATTGTGTGAATTTGAATGATTTAGGAAATACAGAAGTCTGGCCAGATTAATATCTTAAATTCTGTGCATCAAATGCAGAAAATACAACCCTTAGGATTTTGTCAAAATCCCTGGTGCTGTCTGTTCCTGAGTATGGAATATCTATTTCAGTTTTATTATTTTTTCCAAGAGCTGTTTGGTTTCACAAATAGTCTTGCTGATCATTTGCATTCTTTTCTTTTTGCTCTGGAAAACTGGGCAATCTAAAGGAAATCTTTCATTCCTGCCTCAGTTTTACAGTCATATGGTATGATTTCATTAAACTCATCACCCAGTGTGAGGGAGATCATGATGCTTAAAAGGCACATTTTGTTTTGATGGTGATCACATGCCTCTCAGCACTGATTGTCATGCTGGGTTTACCTAGCCTGCCCAGTTTCCTTGACCATAAAACTACTCAAAAAGATTAAAACAGAAACCTGTTTCTCTGCCAGAAATCTGATCAAACTCCTGGAGAATTGAATGTCTTGTAAAGAGAAAAGTGGCACTGATGGGAAATGCAAACACTTCACAGCAATGTGGTCTTGAAGAGCTCTTAGCATCTGCAGCATTTCATTTCCTATTGGGGACAGGATGTGATGTATCATCTATTGAAGTCAGTGACTCTCATTCACTAGGTAGGAAATATTTTCCATCATTGCCAGGACACTGCAGCCCACTGCTGCCTTTTACAACTGCCTTAGGCATGCTTTGTTAAGATACTCTCTGTGCATGTTCAACTGTCACGGACCATGCACTTGTGCACAGAATGCACTTGATGAGGTGAGGATAAAGGCATATATTAAACCATCTTCATACCATGAATTATTTCTAAGGACAAGGGTGTGTTCCCCTTTTCAGCCTTCCTGGTTGGTCAGGGCATTACTAGTTACTGAGCACTACATGGGGAACTGCACACAGAACAGGGTACACACTTTTGGCATGTGTATGGCCCCTGTGAAGAAAACCAGGTGCATAATAATGCTTAGAGCTGTAGGGTTTCTGCCCCCCAGCTCCATTTACTGCCAAAGCTTCTTGTGACCAGACAAGCTGAAATGCAAGAATCAAATATCCCACCAGCATCAGGCCTGAATGCAAACCAAGAAGCAGCAAATTAACTCACTCCTGTGGCAGGACTCTTCCAAAGAGTATGGAGATATTTCATGCCATTCTTTATACCAATAACTGAAGAGCAAAAATCATGTAACACCCCAGCTAGTTGAGTCTTGTTATCCTCCCCTGATATGCTGCTTACAAGAGAAAGTGAATCTAAAGAACATATAATTAATATATGGTATTCTCCTGCACCTCATAATTATACCACACCACAATGAAATGAGTAAAGGGTAATAAAAGTTTAGCATAGAAGTCAACCTTGTGTAACAGAAGCCAGACTTTCAGATGGATTTGGTGCTCAGGAGGAAAAAAGAAAAAAAAAAAAAAAAAAA
>NW_009970723.1:2653803-2665529 GCF_000747805.2 Chaetura pelagica
GGGGTTGGGTGCCAGGGAGAAAAAAAAAAAAAAAAAAAAAAAAAAGAGGGGCTGCAGAAGCCACAAGTTCTGTGAAACAGCAAAGCACAGTGTCCTGCTCATTCCCCAGGTGATTCCAACTGAGTGATTGCCAGGTTGCCTCATGTTATAAGAAACAAGAAACTATCATGGGCTAAGCCCAGCTGCCTGGGAGGTCCAAAGCTGAAACAGCAGGTGTGAATCCTGCCTGATGAGGATGCTGTATGTGACCACTCTGCCTGCAGACAGGAGGGTGTTCACACCAGCAAAGAAGTCCCTGCAGATCAGCAGTGTGTTGTGCAAACAGCTGTAGCACATGTTTGTATCTATCTGGCCATGCACCTGTGCAACCAAACTCCACCCAGGCTGATTGAGATGAACCACAAGCCTGAAGGAAAAATCCAGAAATTCTCAGAGATGCTTGTAGACTAAACAAGCTGAAACAACTCCACCTGATCAATCTAATGAAAAATATTTGCAACGTTCATTGCTCTGTGCCCTTTGTGGAAAGCTGTTAGGAACCTACTCCAGAGACTGGCCTGCTGCAGCTGCTTTTTATTTCCTTCCAGTATTGGCTTTTCAAAAGTGGGAGATGGACAATAATATAATACACTAATCCCTGCTATGCAGGTGTCATTATGTCTGTTGTTTTGCAAGGTCTTTCCTGAGCATTGCCAGCACTTTCTGAACTCTGTCAGGAAGGAGTGGTTAATGAAAAGCAGGTAAGCATTTAAAATAGCTCAGAGTTCAGGGAACACTTTCCAAAACCAACTGGATTTGAGAAATTTTTATTGTACAAGCATATCTCAGGGCAGAAAAGGTGCCTGAGGTAAGCTGGTAATGTCTTGATATTAGATTGCAAGAGCATTACAAAAGAGAGAAAACCCAACAACAAACCCCCAAAATTTAACTTGTTTTTTCCTAGTATCTAAAGAAGAAATTACTCTCTGCTCTTATCTTCTATGACTGCTTCCAAATATTGGCTCTTCTGAAAGTGTTCTTGGTATTTAAATGGAATTTCATGAAAACATTGTTTCTCTGCTTTCTAGGATGCAAGATTTCATCCTTTTGATTAGGCTCTTAAATTAATTTTTCTCATGGGAAATTAAAAATCATCACTAAGATATGAAAACCTTGCTAATTTTTAACACTATTTTTATGACAGAGAACTCATCTTCAGCAGAACTGTTTGAGTTAGAAGACTAACAGATGGGTTATTAGTAAGTGGATATAATAGCAGAGACTTGACACTCTTTTCCAAGTGAAGCAGATTACACAGGCAGTTTTGTCACAAAATAGGTTACTCCCTGCAGTTTCATTTTCAGTCTCTGCCCAATCTATTATTCCTTCTCTCCCTGCAGGGTATTCTGTCTTCATAGTTAATGCCTTCTCATTCTTGCAAATAAGATAGTAGCTTATTTCATCCCTTCTCTCCTATCCCCATTGCTTTTATTTAAATTTTTAAATGGTGTCGATAACAGAATTTTTAAAAGATAACAATACATATACAGACACACAAATATTTACATATATACTATACATATATATGTGCATGTTTTGTTTTTTTATATAAATACACACAAAAATCTCATCTCATCTAGTACTTTCATATATTATTATAATTTTTCATAGGAGGTTGGTCTCAAGCTCCCAAAAGATGATAAATCACCCTCCTGGATATGATGAAATGCTATTTCTGAAGAATAAAAAGAAACAACTGTTTTCCTAATCCGAAAGGGAATAATTTGCAATCTGTCTCTAGGTGTCTCTACATGTGTGAAACATAGAAAACCACATTTTCTAGTGTGTGATGACATTTGCCGTTTGGCCAAGAGTGATGGAAAAAATTGCCACAGAAGCCAACCCTCAAACACTTCACTCCCCCATCTCAAACTTCACCCCACAAAATTTCACTTTTACCATTAACAATTCAGGAGGCCAAAACAGCCCAGCTGAGCCTAAATAAAATCAGCAACTAGAAACCAAACACAAGCAGGACTGAATCTGCTTCCTGCTATTCTGCTCAGTTCACAAAGGCACCAGGAGCCAAGCCTAGATAGGAAATTTTGCAGTTTCAGAGAGAGGCTCCAAAATGATGCTGTTGTGGCTTCCCAGAGGCAATGGATGTTCAGTGCTCTTGTCCTTGGCTGAACATCAGCAATAGGCAGAAAACATTAAAGGGAGGGAGTGAAGGTCACCTAGGAAGACACACAGATACTTAGCAAATCTGACTGGCAGGGTGGTGAGACACTGGCAGAGGTTGCCCAGAGAAGCTGTGGCTGTCCCTTCCCTGGAAGTGTTCAAGGGCAAGTTGGACTCTGAGCAACCTGGTCTACTGGGAGGTGTCCCTGCCCATGCAGGGGGGTTGGACTAGATGACCTTTAATGACCTTTAACTAGATGTCCATTCCAACCCAAACCATTCTGTGATTCTACGAAGGGTTAAGCCTAGTTGACAGTGATGCTGAAGAAAACGGTAGAGGAAGAAATGAGAGTTAAGAAGAAGGTAAGAATTCATGGCTTTGATCAGCTGACTTCAGAGTGACAAAAGACCATTTCTGTAGCCTCTGAAAGGCAAAGGAGGAGTAAGAAATCTGACAGACCGGGTAGGAAGAAATTACAGTTGAGGTGAGGAGATGCAGGGTTCTGCTAGAAGTGGAGAAGAGATGAGATCATCTCTAGATGTTGGCAGCAAACAGGTAAGAAAATAACATGAGCATGAAGAGCTCTACTTAAATACTCTGAATGGTTGGGGGGAAACCTGTCAAATGCAGTTTCTAATATCCAGAAAAGAAGCAAGAGCTGGGAGTTACCCAGGCAGAATTCAAGTACTTCTCTGCATAGTTGCTGGAGATGCTGTTATCAGGGCTGAAAGCTGTAGGTATGTTTAAATATTAACCAAACAACTGCCACACCTTTTGTTGATGCTTTATGCTTTTTGTCTGGGTTTTGAGCCTGCTCCTCCATTGCATCATTTGAGGGCTGGAGCTGGCTGACCCCACCAATGCCCCTGTTCACTGCAAAGCGGGGAGGACACACCTCTCAGCAGGTTTCAGTGTCTCAGCAGATCCCACTGGGTTGTCTGGCCGCTGTGTATCACAGAGCTTCTTAATGTTGCCTTTTTTTACAGTGACCTGCGAGAAGGTGAGGGATACAACCTCTAAATGAGACTCCTATAGAGAAACTGAAGGGAAAAAAAACCCCAAAATTTGCCAGGTAGAGCAGTGTGCTGAAAACCTCATTTGTACTTTCTGTTGCTTAAGTCCTTAAGTTAGAAGCAGCACCCTTTACCATCATCAGATGATTGTTTTTCCAACTACTTCGCTTACTGGTCATCTGGCATTTTAAAATTGAGTCGTGTTTAACTCCTGCTAGATGAAAATAAAGGAATTAACCAATCGAATGTTCTAGGATTTGACAAAATCCTCATGTTTTTGGAGTGGCTTATTCTAAAAGGGAGGTAATAGCTTTAATTAAATAATCTGAAATTGCTCAGAAATGACAAACACACTTCTACTCACATGAGGCTATAAGACTTTTCTTCAGATCTCAAATGGACATAATGGTCTGGAAAACTCAGGCTGGGTTGGGAACAAAAAGATTTTCTCAAAGGAATTTCTTACTGCTGTCTAGATGTGTTTCTCTCTCTACCTTTTTTTCCCTGCCTGTTAACATTCAGACTTCAGAGCTGTTTATAACCACACAGCACAGCTGAAAACTACTGATTTCTTGGGAGTCAGCCTGAAGAGACTTTTGGACAGGCCAAACCCGTCACCGTGTAAAACCTGACATGATGCTGTGGGTGTACACAGCCCCTGCCTGGGAGGTTCAGGAAGCTGTGTTAGGCCTGTGCATAGGGAAGGGAGCCTGAGTGGCCCTGTTGTCAGTCCCTGTGAGGACACCTGCACAGGGCTTGTGTCCAAAGCTGTAGGTTGTGATGTAAGCTACAGGGAGTGATGTAAGCAGTTACAACTACTAAAACAGATTAACACTTCCTACTGAAAGACTGTTGTCCCATGACTCTCTGCGATAGGACTGAGAAAACTCAGTGATGTTGAAGCTTAACCCCAATGAAATGCATCTCATACATTTAATATTGACCAATTATTCAAGCAACCAATGTATTACTCCTGGTGAGAAGTTCTTCATGACCTGATAGTTCCCATAATCTTGTTTTCACTAAATGCCATTCTAAACAATTAGTTAAGAGGGAAAGTGGTATAGGTAAAGCAGGATTAAAATACTAATTTTTCAAAATGAGCTGAAACTCAGGAAAATTAAGTTATCTCACAGATAGAAATGTCACTAAGGCTTAGATTTAGTTCTGCTGAATATGATTTAAAATAATTGGATAACCTGCTGGTGTTACACCTGAGCTTTTCCTCCCCAACACACTAACCTGGGCAAGGATGTACCATAAAGAAGTGTAGAAACATATTTAAGAAATTCAAAACTACCCTGAGTCTGAAGTTTTTAAATGAAACCTTGACTGGAAGAGAGTGAGAGTCATGGACTCTGTATATATAAAACACATTGAATATTGCCCAGTGGTGGAAAAAGCTTTGTGATGTGGTGAAAACTTGTTATTCCAGAAGACACTCTTTAAACAGCAGTTTTATCATCCCTAGAGCATAACAGTAGAAATAGTGCTTCCCACACCTTCACAAGGCATGTGCAGTTTGCCCTGGAGATCATACCTGGAAAAATATGCACACCTTCCAGTACCTGATGGGAGTCTTACATGTGCAGGCAGGGCTGGCTGATAAACACCTCCCGTGTGCCAGCCAGGCTGGGAGGTGGCTGCCACTGCATCTTCCTGCCAGGGCAATGAAGTTTGCTTAAAATGCAGCAGGTGCCTTTCTAAGGAAAGCAATTCAAGCTACGTGCCACAGCCCTGACAGGAACTGATGATGAAAATAGCCTGTAGCTGGGTGGCTTCACCTTTGGAGAGTTTAATTACACTCTGGAAGTCATGTCACTGGTAAAAAGATTCACCAGGTGTGAATTAAAGAAAAAAAGAAAGAAAAAAAATGTACCATTTAGGGTCCCTAGCAAAACAGGATTTATCATGCTGTGAGCAACAATGGAGCAAGCACCTCTTGCCCTCACAAAAGGTTATTTGCAATTCTGTTGTAACACAGATGCTGATACTTTCTGCTATTCCTTCAAGACATAGGCTTTAATTTAAAATCAGAGTTTCTAGCTTCAATAACTACCAAAAGCCTTCAAAACCTTACCAAAACCCAAGCACTACCCAAACGAAAATGTGTACTCAAAAAGAAATAACGCCTAATTTATTGATTTTGTGTCTGTGTTATAAATCAGCTATATGAGCTCATGGTTATTTGTTTTTTGTTGGTTTTTGTGTTTTGGTGTTTGTTTTTTTTTAATGTTGGGGACTGACTACACTAAATTTCTGTTCATTTATTTATTTATACTCTGCCTGGTCAGAGCTAGGTGTTAATGTGCTGACTGACTGTGTGTTTGCTAATATAAGTTGTGTGATGTCACTAACTAAAGAAGAGACCTAATCTCAGTCTTGTACCATCAGAAGACTGTTAATTTCTGCTGATCCAAAACCACAATAATATCTGTGAGAGTGGCAGGGTTTGTAAGGTCAAGAACAGTATTTATAGACCAGCTGATCTGTAGGGGAAAAAATGGACAAGCCTGTGAGCACACCAGTTTTTCCAATGTCTTCTTTGCTTTTTTTGTCTTTTATAGAGGCAGGACTGCAGTTGCATCAGCCCTCGTAGCTACTGTCCACGAGGCAAAAGCCACATGTGGTCACGTTCTGCCTAAAATCTCCTAAACTCTTAACAGCAGCCCCAATGCTTCCAGAGATTTGCCAGTCTGTTCATGAGTTCTGCAGGCTGTAGCAAGTGCCTGGCAAGCTAAGTTGCTCAATTTTGCTCAGAGGGCTTCCCATCAGGCGTGAGGATTGGTCATGGTGATGGGAAATAGTGAGGTCCCAGACTCGGATGGGTTCCCAGCAGTGGACAGCATGGTGGTGCTATCATCTTGAACATTTCCAGTGCCCAATGGTGCCAAAGGCATTGGCTGCCTGTATTATTGCCATGCTGACCCTGGTCTTTTGTCCTCTCCTGGCTTTCCCAGGAGGGGCTTGCATGGCATCTCACTCACATCACGTTGTGGCATTGCAGCCTCTGCTGCAATGAGGACTCCTGAGGACAGGTCCCAGCTCCACACGCAAGTCCCATGGGCTGGTAATGGGAACAAGCTGAGCAGAGAAGATGCCTTAACCATATAACTTGCAATCTTATGGACTCATTATCCAAGAAACTTTAAAATTAGTAGTGATACAGCAATACTTTTCTGATATCATCATCATCATGATGACATATTCAAATGGGTTTCTCACCCTCATACATTGTGCATGTATATGTATACAAAAGTAGCTTGGTGGGTTATTTGAAAAGCACTTCCCAGGCTCTTTAAACTGGGCCTTCTGTTCCTTCATGAAAAGTAGAACTACAAGGCTCAAGCTACTGCTCTCTAATTTTGTTCAGCAAGAGGAGAGGGATTTTTGCATTTCAGACATTAACTGTGGCAGAGCACTCAACAAACAGAAAAAAAATAATCCTGAAACTAAAGTTTGCCTGTCCCTTGCCTCCTCATTTCTATCACCATCCCTTACAATGAGATTCCCTTAAAATAAACTTTATTTGAATTATATAGTTTGATTTCTTTCAATTTACCTCTGGGTCTTCAAAGTATTCTGAATTTCTCTGCATCTAGGAAAGTGAGAAACACACACTTCATACAGAAGCTGTAACTCCAGTACAATTTATTGGCTTCTGACTCTGGGTTTTGGAAAAAAAACAAACAACAAAAAAACCCAAAACAAACCCAAAACCAAACAAAAAAAACCCAAAACAAACAAAAAAACCCCATCAAGACACAAACAACAACAACTCAAAACCAAGAAAGAAGGTGCACATATTGGCAAAACACTAGCAGCTGCACTGCTTCACTGCAGCCATAAGAAAAGGCAACAGCTTTTTATGAAGCCCAGTGATGTCAGACTGATGGCTTAGGCAGGAAAAAAGATATTTTCTTTTTCTTCATAAATAAGACATATGTTACTGTCAACCCAACATACAGATACAAGCAGCAAAAGCAAAGGAAAGGCACTAGAGACTGGGCTTAGCTCACTAAACTGAAAAGGAACTGAACAGGGAAAGGCATCTAAGACCAGCGTGAACTACAGCTGTCAGTCTGGGCAAGGGCTGCCTGATCCAGGCAGAGCACACACATCTAAAAGTGAACTTTGATATTATTTCCTTTTGGAAATTATTGATGTCAGTTGGTTTTACAAGTACTTGAAATTGAAGGGTCTAAACTCAGGGGCTCCAATAAACCCACATCTGTGCCTTCATCTTACACATTAGTATTACAGAGCATCCAGCATGCTCAGCATCACCCACTTGTAATTAGCCAGTTTGTAGCCAGAAGCAACAGATTTTAAGAGCATTTTGAGGGGAATCTCTTTCCAAATATAGCAGAGGCCCAAAGATCTTACCCAGTAATCTTCCTTTTTTTGGCTCCAAAATACGGTTCATACACAACAGATCATCATCAGACAGGAAGGCTGAGGCAACTGGTTTCCATGGTGCCCTGCAGCTTTTCAAACAGGCCATTAGCCTTAAAAGAAGGAAGCCTTGGTGTGCCCAATTAGGGGTATAAAATAATTTAACCTGGGTTTCCCGTTTCAAACTATTCCAGCTATGAAGATCCTAGATTCCTTGCTAGTTGTTTTGTGGCATGAGCAATAAATACTCTTGATTCTAGGAAAAGAACCAGTACTTGACTAGATGGATGACCCTTTCCCTGACCTGGGTAAAAACCAGGTAAATCTGAGCTGTGTGGGGCTCCTTCCACTCCTTGCCTACTTACAGTTTCATCAAACTATGCTTAGTTGCTCTTCTATCTGTGTGCTGGCTTTTGAGGATGCACTCCTATGGATCTACCTTCCCCCAGCTCTCCACCTTTATCTCTCTCAACTTCCTTGTAAGTGAAGGGGACCTGGGCAGGCAGCTGGAGGAAAGACAAGAAATGTTCTGGGCCACTGGGGTCAGGGTCCCTGGAGCCTGTTTGGACATGCATTGGTCACCTTGTCAAGGTGTGCTCTCAGGTTTCTTTGTCTGTTCAGACTTTGCAACTTGGGTCCTATTTCTCCATTTGTTCACTGATCATCCTTGAGCCTCTTCCCCACCAGTTCTGGAATCCAACTGTCCCAGAATACTTGCAAAATTCCAGCTTAAAAAAAAATTTCAAGTTAGCATGACCCTGGTAATTTTTCTTTATTTATTTGTTTGTTTGTTTGTTTATTTGTTACAGAAACATCTTTTTATTCCTTTCCTGTATTGCCTAACAGGTGGAGTGTTTGATTGCATTACAAAATGCCTGGGCTGGGTCGCTTGTATTTTGCTGCAAATACGGCTGAGTGTGGAGGGAGCATGTCCAAAAAGCTGAGATCAGAGATCAGAAATCAGCAGGTCTTGTTTTAACAAGCCAGTTGAATTCATTACAGGCTTTTTGCTGGGTGTGCAAACTGCAACAAAGCAAAACTCCAGTACTCAAGTGGTGTAACTGCTCTTAGCTCCACCCTGCTGGCTCATGCCTAATAGCTCAGGATGATTTAACCTGTTAGACTGAAATCTGCAGAAACGAATGGGACACCTTCAACTCTCTTCATGAATGCCTAACACAATTCTTCCTGCCTTCTGCTGGTCAAAACCCAAACCACTGCATCTGGTGCAGTGCACCTCTTCAAGATGAGGATTTTGCATATGTGGCCTCAATTCTGCCTTTCTGTTAGAGGTTTAAGTAACTGCATAATCAATCTCTAAGCTCTTGATGATGCTGCCATTAGAATGGTTAGAGCTCTTAGAATCACCTGCATACTGTAACAGGGATGAATACTACTGATGAGAGGACCTCGTTGTTCCCTCCTTGTGACATTGCAAAGACTGCAAGTAGAGAAGTCTACTATTGCATGTTACTGTAAATATTTATTTTCGAACTCTGCAGCAATCTGAAAGCAGATTTTGTTTCCATCTTTTTGGTGACTTTACGCTTATCATTTAAGCAAAAGTTTTGGTTTCTGCTTCCATGGTTGTCTGCTTTTTATATTCACACACTGCCGCAAGGGACCTTCTAGTCTCCTGAGGCACAGCAGCAAAAGAGAACAAGGCTTTAGTTGGATTTTCTTTCAGTTGCTAACATCTCCTGTCATATCTGCATCTATTTTGTATCTTACAGAAGTACAGACAATATCACTGGAAAAGACCCTGAGAGGTCATTGCTCCTGAAGGGATGATCACTAACACCTCATTTCTGATGGATAACTGCATAATAATTGATAACTCACAATTAAATATTTTCCAATCTGTCTGAGAATCTTTTTCTAATGAGAATTCATCTTTCCTGCTACAGTATAAGTTTATTATTTCTTTTTCCATCTCCCCTGAATGTTTATTCCTTTTTGCAGCAGCTACCTGAGCATTTTGGTAATGCTAAGTGTGCCCCCAATTTTTTCATCCATGTCTACCAGCCCCCCTTCCGGGTCCTCCAGGTGCCTGATCCTTCCTGTCGTCTTTTTGTGAACTCCCACTGACACTTGGGAGTCACTTGGGTTTCTCTAACTTACTGCTTCTTCATTGCTGTCAATGCTTAGCACACTATTCATTAACAGCCAGCAAAAAAAACTTGAGTAGGTGTCTGTGTCTGGTCCTTTTGCAGAAGCCAGTTTTAATTTTTTTTTTTATTTTTTTTTTTCCTGACATTAATAAAAACAGTTTATGGGGACAGTCATAGTCTTTGGCTTTGTTTTCATAGTCATCCTTCTGGCAGAAACACAACATTTGTACATAAGCAGTTCTTTGACAGTCTTCCATGTACAGACCTGCAAGCAGGAGGGAAGTCAAATAATGACTGATTTATGTGTGGAAGGAGTAGTGGGTTATTTGTGAGGCAACTGAACAGGATTAGGACAGATGAATTTCTCAATGAGGCATTAACAGTCCCAACCAGAGAGAATTGTTCCTAACCAGAGGGATTTGGGGGTTGCTACACACAGGCACACAAGGTGCTGCTTTGAAGCTGTATGAACAGGGTGCTGGATGTTCAGTCTAACCTCAGCAGGTCAGAAAAGCTCAGATGCTACCTGGAACAATTTTTCCATCACCAGAATATTTCCCTTTGCCACCAGAAGGCAAAACAGAGGCTTCTGCTGGCTCCATGCATGTGCTTCTGACACATGCAACATACTTGGTAATGGTCAAGGCAGGTCGAGCCCTTAACTAAATTGATCACTTGGAGGAAATGCTAAGAGCATCCCCAGGATCTGGATCATGGTGTCTCTCCCTTATAAACATCTGCTTAACACCTGCATTCCTCTGCCTATGCTGACAGCTTTTACTGCTGAGAACTCAGCAGGTATGTTCACCCTTCTCAGGGTGCCTTACCTGCGGCCTGGACACAGGACTAACATTCTTGTGCCTGTGGAGGTTTTTAGATGCTGTTTTCAGTAAATGAACTTCTACGAAGTGTGAAGCTGCAAGTGACATAGCACGTCTGGATCTAAAGCTGCTATCAAGAGGTTATTACGCACACAAGTGTGAAGCAATCTTTAGTCAGAGGTGTATGAATCATAGAAAATTATGGCTGGAAAGGGCTCCCACAGATCAGCCATTCTACCTCCCACCCAAACAATAGATAAACTCTACCTACAACTTACCTGGCAGATATTTGTCTTATATCTTGCTAAAAGTTTCCCATGATGAAGTTTTTCACAGATGTCCTCAGGCAATTTATTCCAATGTTAGACTATACTCACTCATTTTCCTGATGTCTAATTTAGACAGAACTAATGTGTAACTTATCTTCAGAGAAGAAAGCAGTATCATCAGAGAAAGGCACTATTTCTACCTATCTCTAGTAGAACTGTAATAGGAGAGTAGCACGCCTAAATATCTTGAAAGACCTAACCCAGAGAGGCCTGTGTAGATACATACGTGGGTCCAAGCATGGCAGCAGCAGACTGGTCAGGGAGCTATGTAAATTTGGTGGCTGGGAGTGCTGAGGTCTGACATTTTTCTTAAGCTTCTCCCTCTCTGGGCCCTAGGTGTCTTAGTGCTGTGAAGTGATGCTTTCCTCCACACATATTTCACAGCTTGGAGCCTTCCCTGGAGCCTCTCCAGTGGAAGAGCTCACTCTCTTTCTTCAACATACATAGCTTGGCAGGAGGAACAAATCTCCTTATAAATCACTCAGTTGTGTATTACTCATGCAAGATGAGGAAAATTGGGTTCCATGTCCTCTTTTGCCTAATGATCCCAGCTGCATAACTTGCAGCAAGGTGCCTTGCCTGCAGACTGCTTGCAGTTTTCCCCTGTCGCAATGCCCTGCTTGATGTGAAAACAATTTCATTGCATGGACAGTAAGACTGATTGTTTCGCCTTGCAATTAGATGCTTACGTTGAAGCTTTGAACAGTGGGGTTGGGCCTGGTCACAAGGATTGCATCAATATTTTATGCAATATTTATTTCATGCAGAATGCACACACAAACTTGGCTGAGAAAGCAGGCATCACCTTCCACCCCCAACCACTTTTCTTGTGAATCATGCTCAGTTTCCATGACTCACTGAACACTTCACTCTTCCACACAGTGGAACAAGTTCAG
>NW_009970723.1:2665953-2670180 GCF_000747805.2 Chaetura pelagica
TCAGCAGGTGAAGCAGAGCCTACCCTGCCCTCGGTTACACACCCTCGGAGAGGTGAGCAATGGTGGTTTGAATCCTTTCCCACAAAGGGAAGGACTGGACTCTGTAGCCCAATTCTTGGTGCTGGCTGCAGAGCATCCAACCTTTTCCATCCAGCTGCATTTCAAAGACAAGAAGCATATTCCACTGGACTTCATGTGGACCCAAATTTGGGAGTTCAGAGTGACCTTCCCTGCCCACAATACAGGCAAGGGAGTATCTGGGCAGATTTAGAAAAGTGAAGGCAGAGGCTGAGCTGTGCACCACTGTCCCAATGGTCCCAGAAATGGAGCTGCTGGAAGAGAGAGGAGGTCATGCAAAAAACCCCTCTCCCTTCATGAAGTACTAAGGAACAAAGATCTTGAGCATCCCAAATGGAAACAGTTGTATTTAAATTTAAGTGGCCTTTCCAAGAACAAGCAAGAAATTTACAGATCTGATACCTTCCCATGTCCTTGTGCCATGAACTAGCTCCCCAGCTGAACTCAGTCCTATTGCACCAGTAATGTGTTAAGGGATGTTGATTGCTTTTAAAACTGTTATCCTGCATCTTAGAGAACAGGACACCAATTAATTAACATAACCTTCTTGCTACTGTTCATCAAAGAAATTTTATCTAATTATAGTAGTTTACTACAAACTTTTCCCCAGGGAGTTTCAGGCTGTGGTATTTCTAGGTGTGCTGAATAAGTAAACGATGTACATTTCTAATAAAGTCATTCAGGTGTATTTTAGTGCCTAATTTCCACAGAGGCTCTTATCTCTTTTGTTTTAATTTGAGATGTGGTTAAGTTAATTTTGGAGAAGTAACTAACAACCAGTAGAGAGAATCTGGGATTGAAAGCAGCTTGCATGAATGTGGTTAAAAGAAAGAGAAGTCACAAATAAAAAGTGAAGAAAAAGGGAGACTAGAAAAACAAAACAATAGACCTCAAGGAAGTAGATTTGACTAAATTCAGGTAGTGCATCACTAAGATTTCACAGGAAGCCAGTGAGATGTAAGGATAAGCTGAGAGATGGGCTATCACTGAGATACAGATAAATCCAGACATGACACAGGGAAGAAGTAATAAACCATCTGCCGTGACTTGATAAAGGCTTTTCAATGCTCTTACAAAGGTGCTAAGGAGGCACAGCTAGGCTGAATTCAGTAGAAAAGCATAAGTAGAACTATATTTCTCCATTATTTTTTGTCAAAATGGAAGGACTGGAGTTTCTATAAGGCCCTAACTTAGGTTCAAGTCTGTTAAGTTTTCTACTCAGTATTAAAATAAGTTATTTCACAGGATGGAACAGGAAGTAATTACCTGAAGTTTTAGTAATGTTCATTTTAGACACTAGTAAAAATATTTCTAACTATAAGTGGCACAAAGGAGGACACAACTGCACAGTGTTTGTCACTGAAGTTCTGTAATAACAGCTTAAACAAATATCTGTGAGGAATGGACAATTGTAACAAAAATTGACCCTGATTCTTTTCTCCCTTCCTTTTTTGCTATGTTTAAAGGTATTACAAAAAATTAACTGCAAATATGATTTATTTTTTTTTTTCCTGACTTTAAAGAGAGAAGAACCCTTTTACTGGTTTGTGGAGTCAGGCACTTACATAGCTTTAAGAATCAAAGCCTCTATCACATCAAATGCTAGTGATGTTTGTGAAGATCACTAGCTATCTGTATCTTTTATCTTTGTTTCTAACAGCATTGCTGTTGTGGTTCATGTTAAAGCTTCTTGCTTTGCAGTGGCATTACTGAGACACCGATCAGTCTCTGGAGCTGCTAACTGAAGGATGAACATTCATGGCAGACAGCTATAAAAAAAATGTTTGTTGTCGGAGAACAAATGCTGAGCAGAACTGCAGGCATTTATCAAGAGAAGCAGTAGCAACACAGAGAAAATAATTCCAATGCTTTGTCTCCCTAAGCGTGCTCCGTGATGTCACTGGGAACACAAGTGAACCTAAAAGCAAGCATGTGACAAAATGTTCTGCTTGATGTACACAAAGCTGTAAAACCAACAGGCAGGATCATGCAGGAGGTTCAGGGAAGGCAAAATACACCTGGATTAATCACCCGGACAATAGGTGGCGTGTCTTCCACTAAAGATGTTTGAGACCAAGAGTGGTCTCTTCTTTCCCATCTGTGGTGTTGCAGGGTTGGGCTGCTGAGCACACAGCTACTCATGAGGCCAAGCAGCCGGTGAGCTGAGCACTTTTTCCCCTCCAGGAGCTGGGAAAAAAGGAACTGTTCACCAGTGCTACTTGCTTCTCTGCAACACAGAGTTGGTTTGTCACTGCTAGAAGTGGAGGCTCCGTGATGTAAAGCATTTGGGTGGTGGTGAGCTGAAAATATTTGGTACCAGTTTTGTTTTGATGCATGTGGACTTTGGCTAAGTAATAAATATGTCTAAAATAGAAGTATATGGATTGTGGCAGAGCAACATTTTTCTCATTATACTACGAGGAGTAATTTCTGTGGCTCATGAATGCATGACTTACAGTTCCAGCGTGAAATCAATGGAGTTACACACAGAACTAACTACCTTGCCTGCCTATGTTTCCTCCCCTACTCTGTCAAATTCCATCAACTACAATCTAGCTGCATATGACAAAGCACCTGATATAGGTCTCTTCAGGCCCACCTACATAGCTGCTGTGAATGTGTTTGCTTTTAAAAGCCAGTGAACTAAGAGCCAAAATGAAAACAAACCAAGTGTACTTTATTGTGTGAACCTTCAGTTCAGTGGAAAGCTACTGCAAAATGTCCTCTCTATCATCAGCTTGCAAGATCTCTGCTAACTCATAAGACAGTCCTCCCTTACATGCCCTTTTCAAAAAAAGAAAAAATGCATCCTGTCTTTAGTGGTATTTCAGTCTGAGTTCATCAAGTTCATCAATTTCATGTTTTCTCTGAAGTCATTGACAAGACAGGTAGAGTGGGAGTGGATTTATAGCTTCTGTGCTGCATTTGGAAATGCTAGGGACAAATTTTCACAGACCATAATGGCAGAGTCACACATCTAAGACAGTGTCTCTGTGTGTCATCCTGGAAATCTCGGAATATAAGAAGCAAATCGGCAAAAAAACCCCAAAACAGCCAAACAGCCTTCAAATCAAACAAATCTTTAATGTATATGCTCAGAAGAGACGAATACTGAAAAAAAATGACATTATTGATACAATAAAATTTCCTCTCCAAGACAACTTAGGCTGTAGGAATGTGTTATTAATCTGCCCACATTGTTGTCTAGTCTTTGAATCTTGCCTTCATCATCCAAATAATATTGCTAATGTATTTGCAAATACCACTTGTATTATTTGGTGCTTACATTATCTCAACAGCTATAATTTGGTTTGGGAGGTTTTGTGGATTTTTTATAAATTATACCACCTTTAAAAAACATAAGTCTCTTTATAGGTTGAAAACCTAACTGAGTCTTTCCTGCTTCCTCACCTCCTCACTTCTTTGCAGATGGTGCCTTTTCTTGTGAAGCTTAATTCAATATGATAGGTTTTAGTATGTGTGGAAAAACCGAGTAATTATTTTTTTTCCTAGCTGTTTGGCTAAAATAGAATGATTCTTTTAATAGATGCAAATGTTTCTTTTCCAGAGAGTGTTCTCTAAAATCCTTGTTCTGGATTACGTCAGAACTGCAGAGCTCCATGTGGGAACAGGCCCTTCTGGAGCAGAGCCACATATGGAATTGGAAGTAAATGGTTTTAGTGTTCAGTTTATTTCCCAGGTATTCCCTAAGACATATTACCACAGAATACAAGCTAAACAAGAGATATCTGAGAGATCTCATACAGATAGTCTGTTAAATGCATGTGAACATGCTCAAGCAGCTGAACCACCTCAGTGTAATCAGGGAGCACTTTCTTCAGTTCAATATATGAAAATGTCTTTGCTGGATCAGACTGTGGATCTGATCCTGCACTGCTGAATTGAATGCCAAATTTCCCAGTAAATCAAGATTATTCCAGAAATAGTTTCATTCTAATTCTCAGTGAACAGAGAACCACTGGAGAATGGAAAAATGGGAGAAAAAAGACCCAAGCATCTCCACACAATTGCCAAGGTTATACAGAACCCTCCATAACAAGTCTGCAACTTCCATTACTTGCATGCCAGTGACTGGGAAATGTCAGGTTTTGTACTGTATGTTCTGTATATTATATTTTCTTTTCCCTA
>NW_009970723.1:2670210-2671456 GCF_000747805.2 Chaetura pelagica
TTCCCTACAAGTGGTAGGAAAGAAATCTATTGTGGCTTCCCATTTTTCAAAATCAGTGTAATTACTGAACTTGCCCATAGCATCTGTTTTTTAGGAGTGAAGATGACAGCACGACACCAAGGAGGTACCTACTGAGTGGAGCTGGCCATGTCCCACTCAAACTCAGGGACTAGAGCCCCTCTGCTGGTACTGGTCACCTCGCAGTGACAGCCACAGACAGAGAAGGTGCTAACAGATCTGCAGCAGGGTGAAATGTACGTGTGTAGGTCTTCACATTCATTAGCCCACAGATCTAGGCTCCTAATCTCTCTTATTACTGCATTATTTGTCTTGAGAATTCCCCAGGTACCCAGAGGGTGCAAGTCTGCAAATGCCTGGAATGGCCATGTAGTGCCAGTGCTGAACATCTCGGACATCCCAATTTGGCAAATATTTTACTTACCTGAGACAAAAAATCAGACTAAGCCTTTTGAAGGAATCTGTCCAGAAGTCCTCCCAGCATACCTGCCTGGCAGCACCAGGACCAGACTCTACAGAAAACACAGCTGTGGTCAGCAACTTTTTGAAGTTTAAAAGTCTTTTTTTGCACTTGTTGAAGCTGTGTCACTCTAAAGAGGAAGAGAGGAGGGTACACATAGAAACTGGGACTCCAGTGAAGAGTGCACTTACCTGAGAGACAGAAGGAGGTTGTGATTTTTCCTTTTGCTTCCCACTGTTGGTACATCTTACCTGCAACTCTTTTCATTTAAAATGCAGAGCAATTCTTGAACCAGGAACTGGAACCAAAGCCTCCCCATTTCATGCCCAGGTGTGCAGCCCACCCAGCAAACTACAGTCCAAAAGTCTTTCTTGTTGTCTCCTCAGGCCAATGAATCTCAAATTCTTCTTTGCTACGTCACTCTCCAAGAATGGAGGTCTGAGTCTCCTCAAACAGAGAAGGAACAAAATGTGGACTCCTGTGAGCATGCTCTGACTCCTGCCTTTGTCTCTGACCATGCCAATGGACAGTTACTGCTCCAGTACCACAAGAACAGGAGAACCAGAACCCCCCCACACCATGTACACTCCTAACTACCAGCCATGCTTATTGAACAACTCAGTGAACTTCTTTTCACTCACAACTTCAGTCTCTGCAACATCCTTTTTTGAGGTCTGGTTTTAAATTTCTGCTTGGAGTAGGATTCAAGACACGTTGCCATCCTTCAGCTTTGCCTACTGATTAATTTTAAGTAACAGAGCCTGCTGA
>NW_009970723.1:2671514-2690794 GCF_000747805.2 Chaetura pelagica
CTGCTGAACAATGTGAGTATAGTGTTGGGCTGGGGTTTCCTAAAATGTCAAGTGTTAGGCTTAGTTGTTGGCAAGTACACAAGGGGAAGAAATAAATGCTTCTGATGGCGTCTACTAGTTATCAATTTTCCATTACACTTAAATAAAAGACAGGAGAAATTAACTGAAGATGAGTGCGCACTAGTGGAAAACATATTTTCTCTCTTAACTGATCCGGTTGACTGAACAGCAGTGTTTTCCAGTGTCAGATACACAAATGACTGTTGATGGGAATCATTATGTCTGGGTTTGCACTTCCTTTCAGTGGAAACTGCTATTAAGATTTAAGTGCCTGCAGACGTAAGGCTTTTAACCTCCCCCTGCTGTGACAGTTTATCATTACAAATTCCATTTTAACATAGTGAGCTGAACAAGGTGCACACATGAAGTGGGATACAACTGACTTTTACGCAGCTAATACATTGCTAATTACACCTGAATAAATATTGAAACAGGAATTTCTAATATCATTAACCACGACTCTCTTTTAAATGTGTTTTGTTGGAGGACTATTCAGAACTGTAATCACAATTTCAAGTATAATGAAGCAGAAATAAAGGGAGTTTTTATTATTTTTAGATTTCAGTAGTGAGGTGAAAAATGTAAGTATTGTTTAGCTGTTTGCCTACAAGAGGCCAATGCAAACATCTAGTAATGTGAAGGGTTCTGCCATTAATAATAAAGTCATCTTGATGAATCTATAGAGCTGAATTAACTTTTTCTGTTGTGTAAAAGCTATAGAAAATTTAAAATCTCTACAGAGGCTTTCTTTATGGCTATAAAGAAAAACTATGTAGATGTCACCCTGCCTGTTCATCATGACAGTTGGAAAAGAATTACCTTTCTAAAACCAGAAAAATTTCCTGTAAGTACTAATATAGGCTACTCCCAAACTAGGACCTCTTTTCCTTTTGCAGCTACCTGCTGCTGTTGGCTTTCTCTGGCCAGCCCTTCTCCTACCTTCCTGAAGATCACACACCCCATTTATTTCCAAGATTGACAGATCTTCTCAGCTGGGCCTCTCTTTCTGCAGCTATTTTTTCTCAGACAGGGCCCCCACTGCCACAGACAGCATTTGGATCTTTTCTCATGTCCAAAGGGGAATTTTCAATGGAGTAGAGCTGCAGGAAGGAGAGCATAGCTCTCTTGCAAAACTATAGAGAAGTCATACTAGAGAAGAGTTCTTATCATGCTGATCCACACTACAGCAACTTGCTCCTGGCCCGTACTGGAAGTGCATTGCAGACACTCTGTGGGAGGTACCTCTTCTTTTGCTACTTGCTATTAGGAAGCAGAGAACCTTGGGGCTGGCCTAGCCTGTGCAGATGTGCTTGGCAGCATCTAATGCTGGGCATGTTCTGGGTGATGTGCATCTCCAGACCCATCACAGGGAGGGCAGGAAAGACTTTTCCTGAGAAAGCTTAACCAGCCATATTGGCATAAATAGTAAATCCTTAGTAAGTCATGCATTGGCACAATTAAGTGCCAATGGTGACTACCTCCCTAGGCAAGGTCTCAAGTATAGAGGAACTTTCCATAGGATGCAGTTCAGAGATGGATGCAGTTCAGAGATCTGTGAAATAATGAAACTATACAGTAAGGGATACTGCAGACACAGCTAGCAAAGTTCCTTCACATTTGGAGGTGAATCATAGAATGGTTAAGGTTGGAAGGGACCTGAAAGATCATCAGGTTCCAACCTCCCTGCCATGAGCAGGGACACCTCACTCTAGACCAGGTTTCACAAAGCCTCATCCAACCTGGCCTTGAACACCTCCAGGGAGGGGGCTTCCACGGCCTCCCTGGGCAATCTGTTCCAGCACCTTACTACCCTCATGGTGAAGAATTTCTAACCTAAACCTCCCCTCTTTCAGTTTACAACTGTTACCCCTTGTCCAATCACTGCCCTCTCCAGTGAAAGCCCCTCCCCCACTTGTGTTCTCTTTGGAAAATAAAACAGTTGCATCTCAAAGGTCATATAGAGCTGCTCATCTGTGTCAGGGTTTGAGGTCCCAGGGCTGGTATATCTGCATGTAGACTGATGCACACTTGCCTGGAATATTATCTGTTAGGTTTAAAAGAGGGCTTCTAAAAGCCATGTCCTAATTTATGACAGCAAAAATCTAGCGGAAATTACTATGGCCTTAAATACAGTATAATCTGATCATTTTTATGGCTTTTATCTAATTTTAAATTCAGATTTATGTTCTTGTGATAGATACCACAATCTTCAATATACTTAAATTGAAAAGGAGGGAATGGTAATGCTGCTGGCACAAGTCCTGTTTAAAATTTCTTGTCAAGTCACAGCAACATAGAGCCCAAGGCCTCAAATATGTACGGTTTAATTAGTGCTTGGCAGCATCTAATGCTGGGCATGTTCTGGGTGATGTGCATCTCCAGACCCATCACAGGGAGGGCAGGAAAGACTTTTCCTGAGAAAGCTTAACCAGCCATATTGGCATAAATAGTAAATCCTTAGTAAGTCATGCATTGGCACAATTAAGTGCCAATGGTGACTACCTCCCTAGGCAAGGTCTCAAGTATAGAGGAACTTTCCATAGGATGCAGTTCAGAGATGGATGCAGTTCAGAGATCTGTGAAATAATGAAACTATACAGTAAGGGATACTGCAGACACAGCTAGCAAAGTTCCTTCACATTTGGAGGTGAATCATAGAATGGTTAAGGTTGGAAGGGACCTGAAAGATCATCAGGTTCCAACCTCCCTGCCATGAGCAGGGACACCTCACTCTAGACCAGGTTTCACAAAGCCTCATCCAACCTGGCCTTGAACACCTCCAGAGAGGGGGCTTCCACGGCCTCCCTGGGCAATCTGTTCCAGCACCTTACTACCCTCATGGTGAAGAATTTCTAACCTAAACCTCCCCTCTTTCAGTTTACAACTGTTACCCCTTGTCCAATCACTGCCCTCTCCAGTGAAAGCCCCTCCCCCACTTGTGTTCTCTTTGGAAAATAAAACAGTTGCATCTCAAAGGTCATATAGAGCTGCTCATCTGTGTCAGGGTTTGAGGTCCCAGGGCTGGTATATCTGCATGTAGACTGATGCACACTTGCCTGGAATATTATCTGTTAGGTTTAAAAGAGGGCTTCTAAAAGCCATGTCCTAATTTATGACAGCAAAAATCTAGCGGAAATTACTATGGCCTTAAATACAGTATAATCTGATCATTTTTATGGCTTTTATCTAATTTTAAATTCAGATTTATGTTCTTGTGATAGATACCACAATCTTCAATATACTTAAATTGAAAAGGAGGGAATGGTAATGCTGCTGGCACAAGTCCTGTTTAAAATTTCTTGTCAAGTCACAGCAACATAGAGCCCAAGGCCTCAAATATGTACGGTTTAATTATTTTGCACAAGTCTCAGATATGCTCTTGTATCCGACAACAATTACAGAGAGCAGGAGGAGGAGAGGGAGGTGTGGTCTATTAAAAAAAGAACGCTGGACCTCCTGGTGTTTTCCTGGCTCCGGCTGCCATCTGGTGTTCACAGAATCACAGCATCTTAAAGGTTGGAAGGGACCTCAAAAGATCATCTAGTCCAACCCCCCTGCCAGAGCAGGGTCACCTAGAGCACATCTCACAGGAACGTGTCCAGACGGGTTTTGTATGTGTTCAGCGAAGGAAACTCTGCAACCTCTCTGGGCAGCCTGTTCTCTCACGCACCATTTAGGTTGCTGCTCTGCTTGTTGAATCTGCAGCCTCAGATGCTACAGGGAGCAGAAGAGCTGTATCTGCAGCCCTCATGTAGAGAGGAGTGGACTAAACGGACAGCAAAAATGACCAAAGTATTCCATTCCATTTCTCTGCCTTAGCTTGGTGCAAGGTCAGAGATCATGGAAGTCAAAGTTCCTTCGTGCTTCTGCTTTCCTTCTCTCCCATGGCTGGCATCCCAGTCCATGGCTGGCATCTGGGGAGGACTCCATCTATCCATCACCATTGATCCCTAGGCTCATGAATTCCTGACCCTCATAACTCTTCCCTCAGCTCTTGTCTGCTCAGCCTCTATCTCCAGCAGTGCTCCAGGACATTTTGAGACTGCTCAGAACTCAGGAGATGCAGTGGGAGTTGCTGGGGGGTGGAAGGGTGGGGAGGGGAGAGGCAATAGGGTTTTGCATATTCTTGAACACATTTAATATGTAACTGTATGTATTTTTTTTTTTAATCATTAGTGTTTAATTAAAGCTGTCTGCTTTAGATTTCAATGCGGGATGCCTCTCTCTCTTAATTGTATCTCTCCTTCCCTACCTGGGTGGCAGGGGATCGAAAGCATTACTGATGCTGGTTTAATTGCTGATCCTGAGTCAAACTGTGACAGAGCTGAACTAGTGGCTGGTTTGGAGAGGATGGAAAGCAGCTCAGGAAAATAAACAGATCTCCCTGATTTAAATTATTTCATACTGATGTAAGAGGCTGTTGTTTTATATCTACTCAGAATGCCTAGTTCACATCTAGGCATTAGACTACGCAGAATTAAAACCATAGGTTTTGGTCAGATACGAGGAATAGTCCGTATTTCCATGGAGGCAGGGGCAGCAGGGGAAGAATTTTCTGCAGGACTGCTTAACAGGGCCAGACAAGAGCCAGAAGCCTTTTATGGTTTTGTCTTTGGCAGAGCTTTAAACTAGATTTGAAGAGGGATGAGGATAAAACTGATCCTGCTATAAATAAGCCCGGGGGATGCATGCTGTGGTTTTTAGGACAATCTGCTAGGGAAGACTCTCCCTCTGCCACCTTAGTCAAGATAGAGGATACACATATAATGGGAAACAAAAAGACAAAGGTTATTGATGGTTTAGAGTTCTCTATTCTTAGAGATGCCAGGAGGAGGGGTGCAGCAAAACTGCCTCCGTAGACTTCCAAAGGGCAAACTTTAACTTGTTCAGTACCGATTGCCAGCATTCCTTGGGAATCTGTTCTGAAGGGTATAGAAGTCCAGGAAGGCTGGATGCTTTTCAAGAAGTAAGTCTTGAAGGCACAGGAGCAGGCCATCCCCATGTGCCTGTAAGGTGAGCCGGTGGCATAGAAGACCAGCCTGGCTGAACAGGGAGCTTTGGCTGGTGCTCAGGGAGAAAAAGAGAATCTGTGGCCTGTGGAGGAAGGGGCAGGCCACTCACAATGACTACAAAAATGCTATGAGGCTCTGCAGGGAAGGAATTAGAAGGTCCAAAGCCCAGCTGGGAGCTAGCCTCCATGGTAAAGGACAACAAGAAAAGCTTCTATAAATATATTAACAACAAAAGAAAGACCAGGGAGACCCTCAATCCCCTATTAGATGCAGGAGGAAACATGGTGACAAATGATGAGGAAAAGGCTGAGGTGTTGAATGTCTTCTTCACCTCAGTCTTTAGTAACAGGACCATTTATATAGAGGGAATCCAACTCCCTAAGCTAGGTGACAGGGACCAAGAGCAGAACAATCCCCCACAATCCAGGAGGAGATGGTCAGTGACCTGCTACACCACATAGACAGACACACTTCTATGGGGCTGGATGGGAAGCACCCACGAGTGCTGAAAGAGCTGGCAGGTATGCTCACCAAGCCACTTTCCATCATTTAACAGCAGTCCTGGCTGTCTGGGGTGGTACCAGCAGATTGGAAATCAGCCAGTGTAACCCCTATATACAAGAAGGGGTGGAAGGATGATCTGGGCAATTACAGGCCTGTTAGTGTGACTTCAGCACCAGGGAAGCTGATGGAACAGATCATCCTGAGAACCATTATGCAGTACATGCAGAACAACCAGGTGATCAGGCCCAGTCAGCATGGGGAGGAGTGGCTGGAGAGCTGCCCAGCAGAGAGGGCCCTGGGGGTGATTATTGACATCTGGCTGAACATGAGCCAGCAGTGTGCCCAGGTGGCCAAGAAGGCCAACACCATCCTAGCCTGCATCAGGAATAGTGTGACCAGCAGGACCAGGGAGGTGATCCTGCCCCTCTATTTGGCCTTGGTGAGGCCACACCTTGAGTACTGTGTGCAGGTTTGGGTACTGCAGGAAAGGAAGGACATCGAGGTGCTGGAGAGGGTGCAAAGAAGGGCAACTATGCTGATTAGGGGTCAGGAGAGCAGCTCTTATGAGAGGCTGAGGGAGCTGAGGCTGTTCAGCCTGGAGGAGGCTGAGGGGAGACCTCATTGCTCTCTACAATTACCTGAGAGGAGGTTGTGGTGAGGTGGGTGTTGGCCTCTTCTCCCTAGTGACTAGCAATAGAACAAGAGGAAATGAGGTCAAATTGCACCGGGGGAGGTTCAGGCGGGATATTAGGAAAAATTTCGTCACAGGAAGAGTGGTAAGGCATTGGAACAGGCTGCCCAGGAAGGTGGTGGACTCACCATCCCTGAAGGTGTTCAAAAAAGGGGCAGACATGGTGTTTCAGGAGATGGTTTAGTGGTTAGTGGTTGTAGGACAGACAGTTGGACATGATAATCTTTTCCAACCTTGATGATTCTGTGGTTCTATGAATATTTCATGTTGGGAAAATCATCTGAATGACTAAATCTGTTGGAACACTGTGCATTGAAGAAGGTTCAAAGCTTTGCAGATTGTCACAGAAAACAATAAGAAACTATCAGCAAATCAATAAATAGAGGGCTAGTGAACAGGAATGATAGCCAGGAAGGTAGGCTAGGGCTACCTCCCCTTTTTCATACATATCAATGCTAAAAATCAGTGTTACCTATTTTGTAGTAATGATTGGTTTAGTCTTAAGCTAAAAATCAGTACCCTTATTCTAAAGACATTTATTAAAAATAGCAGTAGGCTCTGCAGCAACTAGTGTTGATGTTGAACACTCAAACTGTCAAAGGTGAAGGGACTGGTTAAGTTTGCCCATTTTGTCCTTTCATTTCCAGTGGTGCTTCTTGGAATTTTTCACTTGCTGCAGTTGCTGAATCTGTCTGACTGATGTCCTCTTTCTTGCACTTGTAAATTTTCAGTCTTCATTCAGAGTTGAGGTTGAAATCATAACAAAACTTGCTGGCTCAAGTCATGAGTTGTTCCTTGAAAAGCTCTGTAAGAAAGATGCCTGTATACTGCATTGCTGATGCCTTCATAAGGAATATTAATGATCTTAATTTGACAGTCTACGTGTTCAATGTGGAGTAACTGGTTTTCATTTCTGATTGTCTCATTGCCCAGCAAAAGCTATCTTGTAATATTAACTTCATCTTGAAGTATTAAAAAAACCCCTGAAGTTATTTTCTCTCTTTCACTCCCATCTTTCATAGTAACAAAATGTTTTCAACATTCAGGGACTACCTATTACATATAATCTCTCCAAATAATTTTGATTACACAGCAATCACGATTTCTCTGTTTTACTACAGAAGACACTACAAAAAAAATCCAAAATTATAGGCTAGCAAAGAAACAATTAAAAAATGCCTTTGAATTAGTAATTCAATTTTTTGTCCTTTCACATGACCAATGAACTGGTTACATACTAGATGGAGAGTTTGTTAAGCATTATCTTCTTAGAAAAGTATCAAACAGGAGGAATTTCTGATCTCCCTTGAAAATTGACACTGAAATTAGAATGAAAGCAGACAATTGATTAAAGCTGACATTTATGGAGTACAAAAAATAAATTAGGCTTGTCTCCAATAGACAAATAGAGTGAGAGGGCCAAGACAACAAATTCAGATAAATTTTTCCTTGAAGAGTATTATTAGGGAATCCAACAGTGAGAAAGCTACATGCTTCAGCCAACTGATGGGTCTTCAAAACAAATCACAGGCAAGATAACTGGTGAAGTTTGAGCTCTGAGGTTGGAGATGATTACTGCAGCACGAGCTCATTGGAAGGTATTTGAACATTCACTCTAAAAAACCTACTGCAGGTGTAGATACAATCCCACTGACCTAAAGGTGTAACAGTTTATGATCTATGTACATCAGAGGCCGAGAAGACAAAGTGTTCAATACAGAGAGTCTGAAGCCCACAAATCCAGAATGTTGGGACCCAGCATTGTACTGTTGAATGTTAAGAAAAGAAGCACATCTGAACCTGCTGCTGCTAAAGCATATTTATTTCCAATGCGTTCTCTCTCCCATCTCAATTATTTTTAGACGCGTCCATTTCACAAATAAAACAGTTTAGAAACATTATGCAGAATTTGTTGTACAAAAGCCACAGAAATGTTTCAGTATACATACTTCTCAAGAAATAATGATGATACCACATCAATTACAGCAATAGTTACAGTGAAATGCTCAAGGCGTTTCTATCTTTGTCAATGGAAATTTAAAAAGTAAATTAACCTAAGTTTGGCTTTTTTACAAGACCTTTAAATAGCAGACTGATCTCACTAATGTTAATCATCTGGCATCAGATACAACTTCAAACTAAGTATTTCTGCAAAATCTGCAAAAATCAACTGATATAAACCACTGAAATTTGCAATAAGAAATCTGTTGAAACGTCAAGACAGAGAACAGCATCTTTCAGAATAAAAACAGTGAGATAGCAGTTCAAAAACTCAGGTTTTTCAAAGCATTGCTGTGTCTTGACTGGACCACGAATGAGACAACTTTCTTTAAGAAACTTTAGACATGGAAAAATCAGTTTAAAAACTGATTGTTTTTGTTTTTTTTAAAGTGCATTATTTGAACAGTACAATGATACTTTTAACAATCCTAAATACAAAAATTCAAGGAACCAATAAGTTTTTTTGAAGTTTAGAGCAGCTCACACCAAGAATTAAAATACTAATTATGTCTTAAGATTTATAAACCCTTAAGGTTCAGATATGTATCTTCCTTTGTGCCTGTACAGTCTGTAACACAATGGAAATCTGCTTTCATAACTTACAGAAAATTATGGAAAAAATTTGGACTATGGGCTTATTTTTCTGCCAGCTGAGTTACTGAAAACTCTCTTGGATTTTAATGATTCCTTAATCTTCAAAACACACTCATCCATGCAGAAACTCAAGTAAAATTAACAGGAATTATAACTACCAAGAATAAGATAAAGGACCTAGTATCAGCTGATTCCAATAGTCAAATGCAAATAATTCTTAAGAGTAAATCCATTTGGAGATAGAAGGTGGGCTCAGAACTTATTTCTGGGAGATGCACAATAACTATTATTTTTGCAACTGTAATGAAACTGAAAGCATACTGGCCACATAAGAGATTGTGTTTATCTACCATGAGAAAGACAGGATTATGACCACAAAACCAATGACAAGTAATAAAGGTTTTAAATTAGAGCCAAAATTACAAGCATCTAGAAAACGTTTGGAAATGTGTGAGCTACCTCTATAAAATCTTTAACAAGGATACATTGATGACACTTAAGAAAAGAACAGAAGAAAGTGAGGCTGCATCAACAAGTAATGCCTTCATCTTTTTGGGTTCAGCGTAAGATGTGATGATGTGGTGCTATGACGTTAAATTTTGTCACTTTTAGAAACAGAGATTTGTATTTACCTAGACATCAAAAAGTTTCTTTCTATGCCTTTCAGCATAGTGTAAAAACTGAAAATATTAGTTGCATATATTTGCTTATTTTTATTGATCTTTATGTAATTGTGATGTTAAATTAAATTCTTAACAATAAAAGATAATTTAGAATGTTGGTCCTATCTCAAAACACTACTTAGCAGTCACACCAGTATTAAAGGCTACCATCAAATTTATCTATTTTTTTATCGGGTTCACAGTGCAGAACAACCACAATATGGGAGTATGAGACAACATTATATAGTTACACTTAAGGTGTAGTTTTGGTATTCAGTTCTGTGCATCATCCCTTTTCAGAGGAATTATTTGAAGTGCTTTGGCTATTCTCTCTCCTATAGCTCGACTACTTGCTGCAATTATTCTTCGAGACATCAAATCAAATGGTCCACCTAGAAATCAAACCAAACAGAGTAAATAGCTTTTATTTGGAGAAGATGTAAAGTTGGTAAGAAAATGAGAATTTGAAACATCAACTGTAAATGATACAATACTATTTAAGACCAAGTTTTTATAGAATCATAGAATCATTAAGGTTGGAAAGGACCTCAAAGATCATCAGATTCCAATCCCCTTGCCATGAGCAGGGAACCCCACCACTAAACCAGGTTGCACAACACCTTGTCCTTAAAAACCTCCAGGGATGGGCCATTAACAGCCTTCCTGGGCAACCCATTCCAGTTTCTCACCACCCTGATAGTGAAGAATTTCTTCCTAATATCTAGCCTAAATCTCCCCTCTCTCAGTTTAAAACCATTACCCCTTGTCCTATCACTATCTTGTCTGATGAAAAGCCCCTCCCCAGCTTTCCTGTAGGTAATCAATGGTTCCTTCCCCTAGATAAAAACCCATTTAACACAACAGTTATCTCATATAAGTTACATTCAAATTCTCTTTTACATATGCCTACTGTCTTTCTACACACTTCCAGGTGCCTAGCCAAGGAAGTAAGGGTTGTCTTGTAGCTTCAAAATAAACAATTGATTCTCTCTTTGTCTATTAACTGGATGGGAACTCTGTTTAGCAGCATTAATGTGGAAATCGGTCTGAAAAACCTCTTTTCATTTCAGCCGTTTTGCTCCATTTAGCTATTTAAAAGGACATGAGTTTCATGCATGCCTGTATATTTACCTGATACATCTAGCAGTACTCCACCGGCTTCAGTAATAATGATTCCAGCCCCTGCCATATCCCAGCAGTGAATTCCCATTTCGTAATAGGCATCTGCTCCACCTGTTGCCACAAGGCACATGTTCACAGCTGCTGTACCAACAGCTCTAATCCTAAAGAAGACAGTTGTTCTTTCAGTAGAGAATGGTTTGTAAGAAAGTCACAATGTCTGTGTACACTGCACAGAGAACACAGAAGCATCATACATAAAGTGAACTCAGCTAGAGAAAACGTGGTGGAATGTGGCAGTGAAACCAATAAAAAATTGGGAATCAAGTTTTGCTTAAGTAGCCTGAAGAGCTCTCCAAATACAGCAAATACACTTACGAATTCTTTTAAATAATTTTTTTTTAGAGTAAAACACATCTTAAACAACTTCTTAACCTAAAACATATTACGGAAGGTATCTACCCATGAAGCATATTCTGCTTTGCTTTTTGACTACAAGAATTCAAGTAGAATGCACGCTGTTCTCAATGTTGAAAATTCGGTTTCTCTGGTGTTGCTCAGTAAGCATCTCTGACCTGCAAAAACCCTAACAGCAATAATCCCAGAAGTTAATTACACAGCATAAATTTTGTCTGGATAACTTAATCATAACCCCTGTGTTGCAAATTCAAGTTTCTTTTGGAAATACTTATGCACTTACCAAGTAAGTGTGACTTGTACAAATAACTGCAGTTATTTCCATTTTCAGTAAAATGTACATAAAACTGTAACTGACAGCAGCCAACTTATTGTAAAAAGCAACTTAAATCAACTCCAATTTCAATGTACTGTTTCTAAATAAAATACCGAAGTTGAACTCACAACATACCTAAAACGTATACCCTACTTACAGTTTAGCATATATTCTTTAATGACATTAAAAGACTTTTTGAAAGTACAAAAAACCTACATAGTAAGTGTCAAAATAAGAATCCTGAGGATCTCAGCATAAAACTAAAATCCCTCTTTAGATCAGAAACATGTGTAGGGTTCAGTAACAAGAACTGCCTAATGAAACCACCTTTAGACATAAAATGGTTTGCAAAAACATAAGGCTTTGGCTTATGTGGAGGGGAGGAAGCAAAGAATGTAACCAAATAACAGCATTTTATGGACAATTTCAACTACTTGGACCAAAAAAAAATATTTTACAGTTGAAAAAGGAACAGATGACCTACTTTGTGTCTTCTGATATAAATATAAAAAAACCCAACAATTTTCATTATTACAAGGAAAGGAAACTAAAAATGTAATATAATTTCTGTTTATCCATTTTTACTGTTTTTGAAAAAAAGTACAAAATTGTATGTAATTTTTTTACAAATTACCAACATGTTTTGCTTCTATATACTAATTCTTAAGAGTTCTCATATGTCCCAGGTTGAAAAAGTTAAAACATATTTATAGTTCCTCTGCAAAAGTTACTAGAGAAAAAGATTGAAATTGTATTTCACATTTAAGATGTCAAATGTAATGCAACAAATCCTTCCAGAAAGTGATCACGTCTACGTATTTACAATAATACTATTAGTAAATATAAAAATCAGGAAGTATCTTACCCATGAATAGGAATACTGAGAAGTCTTTCCATGTTAGATAGAATAATTTTTATGGTCTCTGGATCACGATTTGATCCCAATTCTGTTACTAAAAGGGATTTGGTAATGTCTGGAAAAGAAAAAAACCCTCACTTTTTTCCAACAGTAGAACTTATAACAGTAGTCAGTACAGTTTACTTCATTGCTTTCTTACGAGACTGAATAAAAGATATTTTAATAAAAATATTATATAAATTGCATATATAAAAATCTGTTCTTAAATAGAAAATGGCAGTAAAAAAATAGTGAACAAAGCATGATCTGGTTCAATTGTGCATATACAATAACCGATAGAATTAGTAAATAACATTCTGTTGCTATAAAAATCAGAACAGTCCTCTGATCTTGAAAGGTCCCAATTTAAATGTGGATTTTACTTTACATAGGATAGTAAGTATACAGGATTGACACTGCTCATGATACTATTTTCCACCTGGAAGAAGTTGAATTGTTTAGTAACAATTCAAAGATCTAAAGATCTATCACAGACAAGTTACAGACATAGGGGGAATAAAAAACAACCAACCAACCAAAACACATAGACACAGGGAATAAAAATTCTCAATTGCTGAGACATGATTTTGCAAAGATCACAAGAATGTTACATGCATCAAAGAGAACGCAAAAGCTGTTTCTCAAACCTGAACAACTCACGGCCAAAAAAAATATCTAGTCTTTGAAAAACAAAACTATGAAACAGGAATAAGTCCAAGTCTAAAACTGTTTATGCCCTATTTGCAATATAAATGTCGTAACGAGAAAGCTGCTCAGTTCAGCTTACCTTCTTGGCCCGATACTTGAAGCTTCTGACCATTGCAAAATGCACCTTTTCCTTTTCTGGCAGTGTACATCTTGTCTTCTATACAACTATACACAATACCAAATTCAATCTGCAAGAAAAAGTAAAAATACCTTGAGGGTTTTTTTCCCTTTCTTCCTATTTACTGTGAATATACAGATCTTAGTTATAACTAGCAAGAAGGAATTAATTTGGTTTTGATTAATTAGATATTAAGTAATAAAAAAAAATACCTTTTTGTTTACAACAAAGCCAATTGAAACTGCCACAAATGGAAACCTACAAAACAAAACATTTCACTATTTTATAGTGAGACACTATGCTTCTTTCATTACCACGCCTACTCTTAATACAAATGATGTTCAATTAAATGTAATGTATATTTTAAAAAGAATTCTTGATTATATAGGAAATAGTAGTTTTCTGGAACTTGCACAATTTAGTATGAAAAAGGACCAAACAGTGCTCAATTACCAGTTAAAATACACATTCTCCCACTCACTGAAAGTAAGCCTGTTACAGCTTAGAGACTCTTATCCATGTTAGAGCTGTTATTAGCTTAGGGACCATAATTTTATAGCCAAACAACAGAAGCCTCTATGGACTAATCTTTCTCGGAACAAGCTGGCCAAAATGGTCCCAATTAAAAGAAGCAAAGTCACTTCTTGCCCCACCTCCACGTTAGGTTTCAAATACAGAAGAACAGGCAGTCAGTATGACACTGAAAATACCCTCCACATCCTGGTACAAAATATGACTAGACAGTCACTGGTGAGATTCTGCTTTCCTTCATGGTAGCAGCTCCTAGATCCCAGTTAATTTAAAATTTCTTAGAAATCAGCACTTGGAGCTGTAATTGTTCCTTGACAAAGTTTCTCTGAAGATGCCGTAACTCCTATTTCTGAGTCCTGTTGTTTTACTGTTTAAATCTGCCCACCTATCTTCAGCCCTCGAGCCAAAGGCTGCTGTCCCCTGCTATTCAGTACTGGCCTCTCATGGAACAGCTACTGTTGGTTACAGAGGGAGACTGTTATAATACCTGCAGAAATACTAAAGTCATTACAAGAACTGCCCAATGGCTCTCAATAAACACAATTTATAACTATTAACAACTTCACAGGATCTCTTAAAGCAATTTAAAAGAGAAAAAGCCGTTGTTTTCATGGAAGTGGGGAAAGAAAAGGTAATCAGTTGAAGTTGCTAACATAAAAAAATGAAAGGTGGACCTGTGTACGAAGTTGGTAGTTCCATCAATAGGGTCAATAATCCACGTGGGGTTATCTGTTAAAATGCTGCCCTGCCCAGCTGCAACAGATTCTTCTCCGATGAAGCTAGAGGGGCAAACACATTTAAAAGATGCAAAGAAACTGTTTAAAGTATCTGAATTACAATACTGTTCTTGAAATGAAAATTCTTACACTGAGATGCAGGTTTTTGTACCACCAGCGATGCTATGTAAAAAGCTAAGAAATACAAAATTTATCTGGAAAGCTCCAAACTCATCTGACCAAGCTTGCATCAATGTTTACAATGCACTGTTTGTGGGCAAAAGTACTTTACATTTTAATATCGATTATTGGAATTTAGTATTCAGAACATGGATGTTTTCATCATTTTTCTCAGTAAAACCATTATCAAATTTTGGTCTGAATACCTATAGATAATTACAACATTCAGTTCAGTTTTACAAGCACTACAAAAATAGTAACATAGCAAAGGGATGAAATCCAAACAGAGCTTCTCCTGAAGAAGACAAACCTTAATACTAAACCAAATTAATACAAAAGCCACAGTGCTACAGAATCCAAATTTCACATTTTTTGCTGCTCATGAAAATATTTGTTTTGAACCACAAAATTACTGGGATAAGTTTAAATGAGTGGAATTCTCTTCTGTGTCTTTTGCATGGTTTTAAATGTAAAACCATGCAAAACATCAAACACATGCTTTCCTCCACAAGCATGCAACATTAAGAGAACTGCTCAGAGTAAACAAATAACGCCCCTTTACTATTGATTAGGAGTTTTATGATTAACTATAAAAGTGAAGATGATTGCTCAGAAAGGAACAGCATGTTTCCAAGAAACAGTGGATCTTCACAAAGAGAATACAGAGACTGAATAGTTATGTAGGTGGATGAGTAATTCATTAGAAAGAGAAATTCAAGACCAGTATTATATCAATCATCTAATAAAAAAAACCCCTCAAGTATTTAAAAATACGGAACAATGTCACAGATATTGTTATTTCTTAATTTTCTATACTTACACTGATTTGGTTAGGTTACTGACATTTTGCACCATCTTAGTTGTTCCAATTTTGTGAATATTTATTTAAAGTTTGACATACACAGCTACAAACAGAAAATATCCAAGAAAGCGTAAGAAAAAATAGCGAACCTACTTTAAGAAAACTATTAAATTTGAGTCATTATGTCAAAATGGGAAAGTCCCATATAAAAAAAAAATTCGTAGAATACGTATAATTTGGCCCCCAAGAATAAACTCATTTGGGAGGGAGGAGGAGAGAAGAACAGTGTGGAGGAAGCAATAAAAAATAATAATAATTTAAAAAAAATCAGTATTTTGTATGACAGATTTTCAGTTATGCAGAATCAGAAGATCCTGTCTTCTTTTAAGGATGTTCCATGTTCTTAAATGGCATGAGATTTGCCAGAGGCACACTAAGTACCACAGAACTCAACCAGCACAGCCACTGCAGGCATGCTAGTTTCAACTGCCAACAGCAGACAAAGAATTTAGGTGCTGGGTACCCTGGGTCACCTTTGATTCTCTCAATGCAAATAACCAAGGAGTTGTTTACAGCTGGCTCAACTGGAAATGAGTTTCAGAGTAAGTCTTGAACAAGGCTGAACTCATCAGCAGACCATGGGGACACCCTGTTTTGTTACTACAGCCCTGGGTTCAAATGACTACTACTTTAAAATACTTCAGAAGGTAGGGGAGAATCCTGTAACTTTCCAGCATGTCAATCATCATGAAATTTTACCAAGCAAAATCATAAACTTTCCATTTTCTTCTTCTAGTCAGATGTCCCCTTCTATTCAAAGTAGTATTGATAAGAAGCTGTACCTGTGAGAAGGATATTTTTCTTTTATCAAAGAAATAATGAAGTTTTCTACTTTTTGATCAGTTTCTGTCACTAGATCTACTGGAGAACTTTTAGTCATAACAGATATTTCTTCTTTGAGTGCTCCACGGATTATCTGTTAACAAAAGAAAAAAATGTAAAAATCTTTAGCTACTAGCAATATGGAAAACATTAGTTTTCCCCAAAATTTGAGCATTGTTTTACTGTAATTTTCTGTATTGCACACCCAGAACAAACAGTGAGAAAACCTGCATTTAACTGCAGGGGCTGGGACATACCTTTAGACCTTAAATCTAAGTACTACAAGAAGATGAACTAGTACATGAAACTGAGCTCTATTTTGTTAGGATTAATGTTAGATTTATAAATATGAGTTGAATAAAACACTGAAGACTGAGCTTCAGTCAGCTATTTTTAGCTAGACCATGCATTTATGATCTTAAATCTATTAGAATCAGCTTAAACAAGAATCCATGCCTCACAGCCCACAGAATTAGTCAACTGTAACTTAGAAAGCTTTTCTCAGGGAAGACTTTAATGAGGTCGTTGCAGGGACAATATTCTGCAAATTCTGCAGCTCCAGGGGACAGAATTAGTTCATGTGCCATCTTGTCTGGCTGCAATAGCATTCAAATGTACCACACAGAACTACCAAAAACTGAACATTTGGTAATCGCTGTTATGCTGAGGCTCTGCCAGGATGTGAAAACTCTTTCCTCTTCTAAGCTATCTTAGAACAAAAATGGGCAAAGTAACCCCACTGCAAGAGATGCTTCGTATTTGTAGAAGTAAAGCAGTCTAAAAGACAACATGACGTGGTACCTTGTGCAAACAACAAGCCACTGTAGAAAGTTGAGGGAGGTGTTCACAAGAAAGACTGTTAACAACAAACAGGAAGCTAGACAGTGCAGTGTAAAGGGAAAAACACAGGTATTCCTTTTTTTTTTTAACCACAATTCAGAATTTTCTTCCTTTTTTTTTTTTAAACCAAATTTAAGAAACATAAGATACTTCTTAGTGTTGAATCTGGTCCAAATAAAGGTGCACAGATGTTCTCTTAAACTGGCTAAGCTGTAAACATGAAAGACACTCCAAACTTGGAACTTCAACGTCACTGAATGATTCTGCTAATTTATGTTTTTGGCAAAATACTCCTCACAAGAATATCCAACATTAAAGCCCCTTCAAAAACTACATACATACTAGTCTCAATAAATAACGTTAATATCTATAAACACACTTACCTCCCCAGCCTTCCTTGCTAAAGTAACTGCATAATCCATACATTCTTGCCAAGGATCTGCCATCTTTTCTCAAATAAACAGCCTACCAAAAAGACAGAGAAACAAAAGAATTATTGTAGCTTTTTTTTGGAAAAAAAATCTCATTTTCTAACCCCCTTTTTCTAGGTTGCACTGTTTTCTCCTCGTTGGGATATAAAAGTTTGTCCAATCCTTCATTCTGAAAAAAATAACTTAAAAACTATCAAAACTTAGACTAAGATATCAGATTTTTTTCGTCACATTCTGTGCTTATTAAAAATGCGTAACATAAAAACATTAAGAAGTACAGAGCCTCATTCTTGAAAGACACATGCAAATACAAGACTCTGAATTTAAACACTGACTTCAGTGTTCATAAAGGCTCTGAAAAACAAATAGTGTGGTTACACACAAGTGCATTCTGAAATACAGTGTACAGCTCAGGGCCTTTTTGCTTAAAATACTAGACTCTTCACTGTTATTTTTTGCAAAAGACTACTGACAGAAGCTTAGTCGGTTTTTAAGCATGGTTTAAATGACTTTCAATATCTTACATTGCAAGATTAGAATCTTAAAGCCCAAATCTATCCTTTCTGTGTTTAAGTCCTCCATGCTTTTTATAGGCTTTTATTCCAAACACAAATAGGAAATGGCTTGGATTCTACACGAGAAAGTTACAAGACAAACACAATCATTCAAAACAGTCTTCTACATTCTTTAGTATTATGAAACAATACAGGGTACCTTATATTCTATACCTCTCTACTTTCATGAGCAACATGGAATTCAAATCCACCTATTATCCATTATTTCTCATACTCCCCCAACAGACCAGAGAGTCATTCAATGACGAAACAGTATTCTGAATTTTGGATGTCTGTTTCATTTTTGAGCCCTCGCCCTTTCAGAAGCCCTCTGGGAATTTCCTGTGTAAGTGATTCAGTCTTCAAGTGATGACCTGGGTAACAGCTGCCTAACACTTGCAGATTCACGAAGATTAGAGAAATGATCATTAAAAAGTCATCACTGAAATGGTGTTTAAAAAACCGTGCAATTAACATGATCCACAAGTCCCCAGTACAATCATCCTGTTTTAATGGTCTTTGCTTCTTTCAGCTTGGTCCTAAACAGGTACAGATGGCTAGAAAAGCTAAGTGAAATGCAAAGGGTACGACACTTTAATTATGTTGATAATGTTCTTTACTGATCATGGCAGTGATCAAGCTCTGTTACATAAATAAATAGTATGTCAAGGCACAAAACTTGGTACAACAGCACTAGATAAAATTATTCTAGATATCCACTTATTTTATTATATTATACCCACTCAGTTATCCACTAAAGATTGGTAGCATTAGTGGGGCCTGAAGTACACTGACACCCAGTGCAACAGCAGATTCGTGTAACAGAGGGAAAGACAATAACTTACATTTAAAACCTCACTGAAACAGTAAGTCCGGAACACGTTAAACACCAGCACCTACACTGACTACAAGAAGTGTATTTTTTTTGCCCAGGTCAGTTTAGACCTCTCGGGATGCCCCACGAGGAGTTTGCTCCTTAAGCTCAGAGCGCGCATTCAGAGCGGGGGTTTCGCTCACATTTAAAACCTCACTGAAACAGTAAGTCCGGAACACGTTAAACACCAGCACCTACACTGACTACAAGAAGTGTATTTTTTTTGCCCAGGTCAGTTTAGACCTCTCGGGATGCCCCACGAGGAGTTTGCTCCTTAAGCTCAGAGCGCGCATTCAGAGCGGGGGTTTCGCTCCCGGGCTGGCGAAGCCGAGGGGCGGCCCGCACTGCCCGGCGGGGCCAGAGCAGCTCC
>NW_009970723.1:2692047-2703443 GCF_000747805.2 Chaetura pelagica
GGGGCGCGGGGGGGCCGGTCCCTCAGAGCTGCAGGTTGAAGGGGCGAAAGTGGGTTTTGCTCTCGGCTTCTGTGTCGTAATTGAACGTGGCGGGGTGAAGGTGGCGGGCACGGGATCGGCCTTTACCTGGGCTTCCTGTGGCTGAAGGGGCCCCTGTTAAAAATGCGTTATTCAACCTGTGGAAAAAAAGCGTGAAGGCCCACTAGAAAGAACATCCTTGTACGTGTAACAGCACTTAATTAATTCAGATTACAGTGCTTAAAAACAGGAAGAGGGGCAAGTTTGTGATACGTGGCTCTTTGTTACATGTTTTTTTCCTCAATACCTGTGAAACAGATTCATTTGCCCCCTCACTAGCCCCTCCTGCTGACTGTTCTGTACTTAGTATAATTCCAAATAAGTAACCAGAGACACAGCTGATACTTCTTAAATGCAAACACATTCTCCACGAAGCTCCCTCGCTTTCGGACAAAGTGTTGTGAGAACAATTAGTAGTTCAAGCAATGCGTTTTAAACTATAATCAAAGCTATTGAGGTTAAAAAACTCTGCAAGACTGGCTGTTACCAGCGTGATTGTTTTTCTGTGGTCTTGTGACCCTTTTGTCTTTTCATCAGGTAAAGGTAAAACACTGACAACGTTCACAAATTGCAGCTGATGTAAATCACTGTCAGATGTAAAATGGTCATTCATTGCAAACAGGACAGGGGTTGTAGTTTGCTTTATGACTTACAATGATGATCAAATGTCTGCACCATGAGAAGCAGCCTTACTCCTTTTCCCCAGTGCCAGCCCAGCCCACATCTAGACACTTGTTCCAAGGCCAAACGGGGGTAGTTTTGTGCTTTCCACATCAGTGAAGATACGGTTTCCATTCCCAGAGGTGCTGTTGTGTGGGACAAGTCACTGTGCCTCTTTGTATTTCTTCCTTTCCATTTTGTGAACAAGCTTAGTCATAAGTCTGTTTTTTTTAAAGTATTGACATTTATTAAAGAACTACAGAGATGAGAGGGTATGTTTTCATTAATTATTTTCCAAGTCCTCCTTTACAAGGTTGTACTAAAAGCACAACAGTGAATTGAAAGAAGCGCTTTGGCTTTGATTCAGGTTTTGCTGAAGCAAGGTGCCAAACACGTCTCAGACTGCACTGGTTTTGTGGAAAAGGGCTCCTTTGACATTGGAAACAGTATATTTGACATTACAGCAAGTGCTTTACAGGCCCTGTAAGGAGATTTGAAATTCTGCATTGATCCGAAAATCAGCAGAAGTAAAACAAACAGAAATGCCTGTCATTCTCACCTTCTAGTAGTAATAATTTCTGTAATGCGAAAACCCTAATTTCCATTCTAGCTGAAAGGAAATGTTGTGTTTCATATAAGAAGCTACTGTGAGGAGAATTGAACTGCAAGGAAGTGTATTTTTATGTGACACCTGATAAGCAACATGAACAGAGATACAGAGATGATCTATTGATAAAAGTTTCCAGACTGATCCCACTGTTTTCTGTTTTCTCTTTCTATTTAAACCAGGCACACACAAGGAAACTGATAAAAACAAAAGTATGAGAGTTACTACCTGCTTTCTTAGTGTGATGTATTATTTCTTTGTTGCTACAGCATTGCCCGGCTGATCTAAAAGGTCACATACAAGCAAAATCGAGCTCTTAATGTTCCATAACCCTTCCCGAACTCTGTTGAGCATCACAAATATATGGTGTGCAATTTTGTAGCAGTATTTGACCTGGAACAAGGCCACAAGCTGCTAGGGAGAGCATTCTCAGATGTAAAATGTTTGCAAAACCTCGACCATTTGCATTCTCTAAAAATTAATATATATCTACCATACAGCTTCATATTTGCCTATTTTAGTAGTTTCACTGTAAATACTGTTTATTATAAAAATACTGCTTATTATAAAATCATCAAATATTCATTCTGACAAATTCCTCTTCTCAGTTAAGTAACTTTTCATACATTTTATTTACATCTACTACAAGTGAGTTGAATGTTTATTTATTACCTTCAAAGTGAAACAGTTCAGCAGCTTTGGAACACAAGCCTGTAAAATTAACAATGGTTTCAAATGTCTCCTCCAAGTGTGGGTGTTTTTCTTCAGATCCAGTTGTTTAACTTTCCCTATGAAAATGAGCTAGATAATAAGACTGAGAAAACCAAGAAGTTGTATATGTCAAGTAATAATATGCTAGAGTCTAAACAGCTAAAATGTGAGCAATTCCAGCCTAGGTGAGATACTGAAGCTCTGGGAAAATTCCTGCTTTGTTCCTAGAGTTGATGATTAGGACAGTTTTCACCTCTCTTCAATTACTTATCTGTCAGAATAGCTTAATTTCATTTTGCTTCTGTTTCTAAAAACTAGGTTGAATGAGCTTCTCTATACAAACCTAGACACATTCTTGGAGTAAGATGAAACGGAATGTGAAAATTTTTGGAATCTTATCAACTGTGACTTGCCATATTTGTACTGCCATTTACAGGCTGCTAGGCTGTAGCAATAACTGGCGAGTGATGAAAGCAACCTTCCTTGTAAAACCTCTGAGATCTCCCCAAAGATTTACCGCCCGTATCCTGAGTCATATTTTCACTCTACCCACAATAAATGTTATTTAAATTATTTTGTCTGCAACTGCTAGCGCAGAAAAATCAGTGGGAGAAGGAAGAAGGAAGGGAGTGAGGAGAGAATGAGGACTTCCCCCCACCCTTCCCTTCTTTCTAAGCTCAACTTCACTCCTGATTTTCTCTGCCTTCTCCAGTGGAGCAGGAGGATGGAGAATGAGGGTTGTGGTCAGTTCATTACACATTGTCTCTGCTATTCCTTCCTCCTCAGGTGGAAGGACGCCTTAGACTCTTCCCCTGCTCCATTGTGGGGTCCCTCCCACGGGACAGAGTCCTCCATGACTCCATGAACTTCTCCAACATAAGTCCTCCCCACAGGCTGCAGTTATTCACAAACTGCTCCAGTGTGGGTCCTTTCCACGGGCTGCAAGTCCTTTGGGAACAGGCTGCTCCAGCACAGGTAGCTTTTCTCTTTTCACACTTGGTGGATGGTGAGTCACAGTAATCTGGCAGTTAATCAGACTGTGGCAGACAGATTTCTCACGGTCGGCCTGAATACTGCACCCTTACCACAAGCCAGTAGGTCATTTCAGTTGCAATGGATCACACCTCACAGGCTGCAGCTGACAGTCTTGTTAGCCTATTATCAGAGGAATAGATTTGCCTTAGTAGTTCATTCACACTGCACAGCACCACAGAGCAGTAGACATGCTACAGTTTGCAAAGGGAGCTTAGGATTGTGCTTTCCATCGCTCTGTTTACACCTGTTCATACCTTGTCCTTTTTGTCATTGAGGATTGCCTTTCCAGCTACTCCCAGTTGGAGAACATTGGCTGAAAAATTGTAAACAGATGAAAGCAAATTGGAGGGATTAGTCTTGAAAGGGCTCTGCTCCTCTAGCTTAAATAGACAGGCTCAAGGCCATTACAAAGTGAGCTTAGGCTGCAACAGGCTCATTCACAAAGGGTGAAGCAAGGCTCCTTTGTTAGATATCAGAACTTATGATTAGGGAAGTACTGACCCTATTGCAGCAACACTGCATGGTTTTATGTTTCAGTATTTCAATACAGCTATAACTATGATAAAAATAATGTGGTTCTTTCCTTGCTATGTTCACTTTGAATTTACAATCCAGCTCTGAAATCCATCAAAAGAGATCCAAAAACTGGAGTGCATCAACTACTGATATTCTGAACAATCTTCTTAAGGAGCACCAAACAATTTAAAAACACTGGCAAATAAGAAAGCCATCACTTCTATGTCTCTATGCACCATACTCATGCACTCAGAGGTGTAACTTTGTTATGTACAATCACATTGAACAACTGGTTTAAAACCTAGTAAGTTCATCTTGCCGACTGCTGAAGAAGAAACAAGAGATTTACCTAAGATCACAAATACCAGGATGAAACTGCAAGCTGAATGCTGTGATTCTAGCTGAACTGTATTTCTTTCTCTTTTACATGAGAATTAGAAAAGGGTAATTCTAAGTTCTCTTTTTGTGCCCCATCTAATCACACAATAATGCCAAGATTTACAAACACATGAGATCTGTCCTCATAGATGTAGGAAAGACACTACAATAGTGTAATGTGCTTCTTCACTTCAGAGTACTGATACACTGCAAGTTTACATTTTCATTGTTTATTAATTTCAAGACACAATTTTTGCATCATTTACACAAAAATAAATATAAAATTTAAGAAAAAAAATTGAAATATTTATTATTATAATAGCTTATTTTCCTTTCAGGACATAGATCTTCTGTCAGTCAAGCAACTGACAAATTGATGGGAATTGCGTCTTTATAACTGAGGACAGATTCTGGCCTACCAGTAATTTTAAAAGAAAACTGGACTCGGTTTGAATACCACACTTCTAAAAAATATTTTATTTTTTTTTCTTAGTGATAATTTACTGATTAACTAAAGTACGACTCCGGATCTTCTATAAACAGAACATCATTATCAAGATACTCTAAAATTATGTTTCCACCATTGTACAATGGATAGTCTTTATCAGATAGCCGTGTTTCCAATATGTGCTCAAATGGCAAGGCTTCTCCAGAGGCAGTATGGCATAATCTCAATTTCTGTAAGACAAATAACACCAAAGTTAACATCAAGATTTGAGATGCAAGAAGTGGGGTGGGGGAGGGACAAAAGATTAAAAACAAACAAACAAAAAAAATGCAACAACCTGAAAAATGTTTGTTATTTTAACTGATTTACCTGGGCTGTTGATTTGTTGTTGTCATTTTTAAGGCTTGCTAAGGAAGCTGCAACGTCTACTACTTTCCCAATACTCCACTTACTGCAAAAGAACATGGGCATGCTTTTCTCTTTGTTCCCCTTTGGTAGAAATACTTGAAAGTAAATTCTTTCTGTCTAGAAAAACATGAAAAATAAACAAAAAAAAATATTCACAAAAGAAGCACACAATTCAAGTCATACACATCTAATAGTTTTTCAGTAAAAACTTCAGCTGAAACTTGTTCTTTTCCATCAGGACCAAAGCCCTACTTTACTGCAGATTAAATGTTCATAAAAGTGTTTTTTTGCTGGAGTCCCACAGCTAACTGATGTATATAGACAGACATGAAAAGGTGTCTGCTGTGGGTTTACCAGACAGCTCTTGGAAGAAAAAGGTGTGTTTAAATAAGCAGTGCTGGCTTTTGGCAGCAGTATAGTATCTCAAATTGGAATGCAAACACAATTAAAACAGAAGAATTCATCTCTACAAATAAATGTCTATGTCACTAACTAACATTCTGGTCATGACCAGCTAATCCTTTATCCTGTTTTTCCTCTTTTTATGTAATAAATGCCCTTTCATACAGTATCTACAAGACTGAAACATTTATTTAAGAAATGTCAAGAGTAACATATGAGGGAGAGATTTTTAATGGGACTGAGACAATCCCTTCTTCAGGTTTATTTATTTTTTACTTTCAACAGAAGATATTAATCAGTTCAGACTGTCCTTGTCAGATACTATCAAACAAGATAGAAGTCTTTTTTAAGGATTGTTTTATGCATTCCCTACAAAAACATGGAACTACCCTTCACCCAGCTATGTCTGTAACACTGAGTCTGAAATTCAATCTGTGCATTTTCCTAAAAATTGGAGTGCTCTCCACACACAAAAAACCCTTTAACACCCAAGAACATTAGAAAGAGGCAAGGGAAGCAGGACCTGAATCTTGCTAAAATGTAAATGATCACAACTTGTAAAAGACATAACACAACAGCCATCCTATTACAGACACACACATCACTCAACTGCTGTCAGTGCCCTGGCACCTTCCTACAGTTGCTCCTCCACTTCTAAGATCAAAAAGACAGTCTCCCACAGTTCACTGGAACTTAATTCACAAAACACCTCATTCTGCTGTTGCATCCCTAGCTATGGGATATGCCTCCTGGATTTTCTGTGCCATATCCAAGAAAATACTGGTCAGCCATGAACGCAATAGCTAACACTATTCTATAGCATGGCCCTCCTGTTTTGAGCTGGTCAGTCTCAAGAAGGCTAACTCTATCAGGTCTGACACCAAAAGAAGCAATCATCTGCAGAAAGCTACTCTCAACAAAGAGGTCAGAAAAAAGGTTGAAACAATTGATGACAAAGCAATGCCAGGGCCCCAGCCAGGAGGTCCTCTTTTTGGGAACCAGATGGATAAGGAGGGTAGGAAAGAGGTACCCTGGTCCACCTGGCAAATTTATTAGGTTAGACCTCTCCCTTGAATATCTGAGGGGTGGCATTATATCCTTACTGGAGCTGAAATAATATGGAGCTTAGGGAAAATATTTGCTTGACAGAAAGCAAATGGTCTTAACATGGTGGCAGGATTTAATGGTTTGCTGACACTTCCATGCCCTCTGCTGTGCAGTCTGACAATGGCACTCATTAAAAAAACATTAAATTGCAGAATGGTGTGAACATCACAGAGTGTTTCACCTACCCTGCAGGCCCCAAAATAATGTCACAGTTGAAAAGTGGAATGGTCTACTAAAATGAGCTCTACAGCAAAGTTTATATACAGGAATGTAGTATAAAGCCCTACCTAAAGCTGTCAGATGCTTAAATAACCAGCAGACACGCACTGGTGGAACAAGATCATTTTCCTGGTCTCCAACCCATAAAAGATTTAAAGCCCCCACTATCAGCCTGTTGTTCTTCTCAAGGTGACACTGTTCTTACTAACTACCCTTTGATGGTTAAAATATCTGCCACTGTACTAGCTCCCTGAGAAAAGGGCATACGGTAAACTGTTTATAAATGGGGGCTCCCTTTAACTTTCAGAGGCTTGGATAATTACCTTCAGGAATCATAACTTTAACTACATGGAAACCTCAATTCTAAAAAAATTATAACAACACCCACTGTATTCTACCTTTTTAGCCAAGCATTACCCTGTATGCAGTAAGTGTGTTGTGATCAATCCCTCGGGAAAAAGAATGACATTTAATCAATTTACGAGTGCAGTTTTTCAAAGTTTAAGTATTGATGACCTGGAAAGAGCTATTGTAGATATTTATGCTATGCTTTAAATTGTCCAAGATGCTACTGAGGATGCTTTAAAAAATGCTGGTCTTGTATCAGTCCCCTCTCCTGATGGCCCTGCAGGTCCTGCACACCAGGCAGACTTTTTCTCCCACTGCCTATTGGTCACTGGGCACCAGGCCAACTACTCCACTCCTTATGGGCCTTGAAGGTCCCACGCACCTGGCCAACCTGATGCTGATGACCCTGAACAGGAAAGTGTAGCAGCAGTTACAAGCTCTCAGTGGGACTTGGACCAGAACTGGTTTTGCTGCTGAACTGCAAAATCTGTGATCCCTCGGTGCACAGGGACACCTCCACTGTTGTATGCTTCCTCTGAGGACTGAGTGAGTGACTCATGTTCTTTTTCATGTTTTGAGTCTGGATGATGTCTGGGGTATTGCTACTGCAAGCTAAGTATTAAGATTTGACCTGATCTGCAGAGGGTCCAGATGTTTAGGAACCATAAGCTGTGCTATACAATTCCTGTGCTGTGCTATGTATGAAATCGTGCTACGCTGAATCTGATTTTAAAAATCCTGTGCTACATGGATCATAAAATCCTATGCTATGTTGATAATAAAATCCAGTTAAAATAATAAAGCTTGAATTTTAACTACAACTTAGCACTGTCATCATTCTGCCAGGGATACCCAGAAGAACCTGTCTCTGCAGTGCTGGATGACAGTTGTATGGCAGGAAAACACCTTTCTGGTATAAAATAATGGAATTTGACCTGAACTGCTCTGAACTCCACACAGAGACCTTATAGGGGACATTAAAACTAATGAGAATGCTTTTGGGTACCAGGCTGAAATATATGTGTAAATAATTGTGGGCTTGAAAATGAAATCCAAAACCAAACTGAGGGGACTAAATGAAGAACAAGAAATGTAGAGAAGTTCCCATTTACTCTGAGAATTCAAATATGGAAAAGAAACATGACTGACCTGAGGCAAGGACTTGTCCCCACACGCATGCATTTTCAGTTTCATTAATGCCACTTTTGCTGCTGTCTCACTGTTTTTTGCTCCTTTACGTTTTTTGCTTTTTGCTTCCTCACTTTTTCTAGAATCTAAAAACAATATTATTCCTGTTAGTGTGATGATTCAGACTGTCTCCTGAGTCTAAACTGGAATTGGCCTCATTGTATCTCCAAGGTTCCCATTCCTTTCATGTCCTCCTGAGGCCATAATATCTCCCATTTAATAATATTTGGAATTGCTACAGTCCTAACAGAATTTCTTTACATTGAAAAATACGTGAACACCAACATGAGGTAAACACAGGTTGAAAAAGCTCAGTATGTAACAATGCCTAAATTCCTACAGCTGTGGCCATTACAGCATTCATATGCAGCAGCGTCAAGTTCTCCTGTCTACACAGAACCCCGCTGTCCAGACAGGCAGTGCTGTTTATTCTCTTTCCAGCCCTAGATCTTGCTTAAAAGCTGCAAAACTTTACCTGGTAGACTCACATTTGTTGCCAGCTTGGTTGTGTAGATAAAATCCCAGCAGACTGGTATATGCACCCAATACAACTGCATTATTTGCATATGAACTAATATGCAAATAATAATGGCTAGGTGCAATTAATTGCATTACAGTACCTACAAAATGAGGACAAGACAATTCTGAAAGAAACCTCAGCCCTATTTAATCTTTAAAGATTCTCTGTACAGACATATGCTACTGTTGTCTCAGTGTAGATGAACAGTATTATATGCTGACATGTGAGTTTAGGGCTAATTTAAGAAGAAGCTCCCATCCTTTCCTCTTATTTGGTCCAACCTGAACCCTCAGAGGAGGTCACAAGCTCAAAGAGCCTTCTGAAGAAAACTGTAGAATATATATGTCACTTTACTTGCCTATAATATGTTTCACTAGCTGCTGGGTGGCAGCCATTTGAGGTTTTGGTGTGTCCAGTTTCTCACACTCATGGTCTGATTGATGCCGGTGTCTGTAAACAACAGTGTAAAACTTTTATTACCTTTTCCATACAGTAATGAATGAGCATTGATGTTGAAACACTCTGTTCCACTTACCTTAGACAAAAATGTTTTTCACAATAAGGACATAAAACTGGGAAAAGCTCCTTTCCATTGCAGTTCTTGTATGAGCATGGGTAAGATCTGTGCTGATCTGGTTTCTCAGAACTGCTTCTTATATTCACCTAGGCATTAGTACAACATATTTTGTGTAAACAAACAGGTATTGCAGATACAAGCCACCACCCCAGCTTCCAAAAGAACTGTACTAGCTCTCCATTCAATGAACAAAAGCAGTCCAGTGACTTTCTCCTACTTCTGTCCTGGTTAAGTCTAGCTCAGAGTTATAAAAAGAACCATCATCCTACTTAGACTCAATTTACTTCTGACAGGCAGAAAAAGAGCAGATTCATTTTTTTTAAGCTTGTCATGTTCGCAGTTAAATAATTCATACTTACATGAATGTATATCATCTAATCTGAAAATAGACAGTTGTGTGGAATTTTAATTTTAAGGTAGTCCTATATTATTAAATTACCTCAGAACACTCATGAGCATCCCGGCTCCTGTGCTGAAGGCTTTGTGGCAAAAGAAGAAAATATCACACCATTATCTCCATTTCAGGAAAAGAAAACTACATGTGAAAACATTTAAGTGTTGAAATCTGACAAGTTTTATCATAGGAACACTTCAATTAAATAATATCACTTGGTTTATTTAGCTTGGAGAAGGGATGGCTGAGGTGTTGTGACCTCACTGCAGTCTACAGTTTTCTCAAGAGTGGCAGGAGAGGGGGAGATGTTGATCTCCTCTCTGTGGTGACCAGTGATGGGACACAAGGAAATGGGATAAAGCTGTGTCAGGGAAAGTCCAGACTGAACAACAGGAAAAGGTTATTCAATGCAGTCGGTCACTGGAACAGGGTGCCTGGGAAAATGGTCACAGCACTAAGTCTGTGAGACTTCAAGGAGCACCTGGACGATGCTCTTAGTCATCTGGTATAGTTTCAGGTGGCCCTATGAGGAGCAGGGAGTTGGACTCAAGGATTCTTATGGGTCCCTTCCAACTGGAGATATTGTGAACTTACCAAAAGACACCTGAACAGCCATCACATACAAAGGGGAGAAAATCTGAAACAAAGATATTTGTTTTCAATTAGACAACATGGTTGTTGTTTTGCTAATAGTTTCTACCTTAATTTTTACATTAACTTTTGCTTACCTGTATAATGGGGTAAGTGTTCTTACAATGATATTTAGCAAATGGATCTAGTACCTAGAAGTGGCTTTTGAAACACAGTTACACTGCTAACACCTCTAGTTAATATTACTGAAAAACATACAAATAGGTAAATTACAGTTATATACATTCCATAAGCTGGAATTATGCTGGAAATTCTTTAATTTTTTCCCAATATCAGACTTTGAAACTTGAACATTTTGCTAGCCATCAAACTCACCACCTATGCTAAAGATCAAATTTATTGTGAGAGCACTCAGAATACTATTTACTGACTGCTGAAGCACTGGACAATTTACATTTTTATTATTTGGATTGCCAACTGAAGGAGATGCTATCTCTTCCAAAAAGCCAGCACCTCCTCCATTTGACAGTCCTGATGATCCTACATCTTCCTCTTCATCCTTTATGTCATACATACTATCCTTGTATAATTTAACTTGCACATTACTTGTTAAATCTCTGCACACATCCTCCATCTACGGCATCAATTCTTACACATACAATCACTTCCCTGTCAGCTGAACTTGGCTACATCTCCAGTGGCAGCAAATGCCCACCCCCAGGCCATTACTCTATTTCTCCATCTTCCAGATTTGGTCTTAATGGACTCTTGATGGACCATCTGGGCTACAAAGCTCAGGTCACAATGGTCTCAGTCACTTCATCTGTAAGACTGAGTGCTCCCATCAGAAAAGTGTCAGTGCAAGCGTTTGTGCTGCCTCTTTCTGCAAAGTTAAGTTTTACCAACATCGTTTCCCGAGATCAGTAGAGGCAGTGAGAGTGAGGAATGGAAACACAGGGCACCAACAGCTGGCAAAGCAGGGGATCAAGCACCTGGGGGCACAGGGGATGGTGCAGGGCTGCGGCACGTCACAGCAACAGGACCTGGCTCTGGGACGCCTGCCCGTTGCTGCTAATTACAACTGGATTTTTTCAACTGTGCAGCTTCTCTTGTCTTTCTGGTTGCCCCGGTTCACATGACGCCTCTCAGACCTCTTTACCAGTAGCAAAGCTACATTGTTCTTATACCCGACTACTACAGCCATTAACG
>NW_009970723.1:2705246-2723251 GCF_000747805.2 Chaetura pelagica
CTTCCAGGCTGTGAACCCCAGGCTTCGAGCCCCTCAGGTCCAGGGCTGTGTTAAGAAGAGGCGGGGGGGGCAGTTGGAGTTGTTGCTGGGTCGCATCTGGTGGCCCCGCAGGGTATTTCAGCACGCTGGGGCACGGTGGTGGCCTCGGCACCTCTTAGTGTTTGTATCCTGACGTACTGATTTATAGTCTGTGGTGCCCTGTGCAGTGCTTTTGTTCAGGCTTTGCACCACAGTTGATGCAGGTATAAGGTGGAAAGGTAGTGCGGTTCAACGTGGGGAGGGGAGCACAGCTCGGGCATTTGAGCACTGGGTGTGTGGAGGAGTTGAATCGTGTGTGGATCTCTTGTATATTCATTATATACACTCACGTTATTCCCACTGTGAGGGCTGGAGAATATACTGCTGGCAACTGAGGAACAAAGTGATTCAGTGATTTGCCTCAAATCACATGATACCATTAAAAAACGGATAGTTCAGAGCATTAGTGACTACTGGTCTGGGCTGCTATTAGCTGCAAAGGAGAGGATAGTAAGGGATAATAAGGCCTGGATCCTGTGTATGCTGATGTTGCCATCTCTGGGAAGCAAACGATGGTAGCCAATGTCTTGAGGATACTCAGGCCTTTAAGAAACAAGTTGATGGCTTCCTAAGGTCACTTGGAGTTCTGTCTACTTTGAGCTTTATTTTTCTTTGAATACTTCAAAACAGAAAGAAAACATTGCTGCCAGGGTTGTCCTGATTCCATGCTTTCTATTCCTCTGGCTTCAGAATGTCTGCCTTGTCTCCTTGTGCACATACTGGTACCTCTGTGCTGGTGCAGTGAGCTAGTTTGAGGAGTTGATCAAGATGAAAACTAATTTGCTGTGGGACAGAGTGACAAGATAGCTCCTGGGACTGCTTCACTATGCGATAGCCCAAGCGGCAGAGCTGACACAAGAAAGCAGGCCAGCTTCTGTGACTGTAGCAATTCCTGTTTTGATCCAGACACCTTGGAATTTCATCCCCAGCATGGACTTTAAGCTGGCATGGTTGCAGGAAGAAGCAATGCTTCCTGCCTCTCTCCTGCCCCCATGTTGCTCCCTTTCCTTGGCAGAGCTCTACAGGGTGTGTTTCAGAACTCTGGATGAAGCTGTAAGATGCTGTGGGGTTTTTTTTGCCTGAGTTATTTTTTTACCCAGGGTAGGTTAAGCTCCACTTTACCCAGTTCGGTCCACAGCAGCACAAGTGCTTGGGCACCTGTGGAGAGGGTGGTGCACAGGCAGGAATGAATACTTGTTGTTGGGAGGAGGTGGACCTCCTTCTCCTTTAACTTAGCTGGTTGATGCTGGTTCCAGGTGTTTGTCAGACTACAGCTTGTGCTGCAGGTGTACAGCATTTGACATGTGAAGCTTTTCTGCCAGATGTTTGTTTCCATTGCTGTGCTCAGTATACAATTCCCCTAGTTTTTCTATGCCGTTGTGTGTAGAGTCATGCTACAAACTGGATTGTTGAGCTGACTGTGGTTAAAAATAACTCCTTTTTATCTACTTACAGTTAAGGACAGTAAGAGACAGGAATCACAGAATTATCTTGGAAAAGACCTTAAAGATCATTGAGTCCAACCATCAACCTGGAGTAGGAGTAGGGCAAGCAGTGAAGAGGGAGTTTTGACATGCCAAAGTGACTCTAAAGCCAAAATGGGATAGTGTAACTACAGTCAGAGGAGAAGCATGAGAAACTGACATTGCTGTGCCAAAGTGCCTGAATTTTGCAGGCTAGTGAGTGGACTTAATCCCCAGGAACACCTCTTAATTTGATATGTCAATTGCTTTACAGTTGAATTGCTGTTGATTTACATAAAACAGTGTTTTAGCTAGTATACAGTACTATATAGTTCAGATGCAATGTGGGCTAACAAGTGTCTATTGTAGTGTTACGTAAGCATACACAGGAGAGAATAAAAGGTTTGATCTACATTGTCTTGTTAAAGTGAATGTTTCAAAGGGACCTCATAGGTAATTTTTAGTGTTGTTTTTTCATAATTGCATCTGTGGAGAAGCCTGTGAAAACTAAAAAGGAAGTGTCCAAGACAGGAACAAAATGAACCTACCTATAGAAAACACAGCCAATTAGCATGATGTCATTTGGTTTTCAGGTACGTGAGTCTGAGTCAGTTATACTGACACAAGCGAGAGCAGATTCAAGCACCAGCAATTTTTTCATGAGTTCAGATGATTCTTGAATGGGTTCCTGTGACATCAGTAAGCTTAACATGATTTAAAAGCCGTAACATGTTAGCTATGCAAATAGATGTGAAACATCACTTAAACGTTTTTGGCTTGTCCTTTAAGAAGTGCGTATTTCTGCAGTTCCTGTTCCTAATCTGATGTTAGCTACACTTCTGGGGTGATACATTTCCAGCATTCCCCATTAATATTTTACTGTAGCTAGACCACTTGAGGGTTTTAGAAACAGTGTGAATTCCACCTGCAGAGGTTATGTATTTCTTTTCACAGCTATCATTGCCTTTTAGTGTCACCCCATTCCAGATCCAAACTCTTTTTTAAAATTATTTTTTTTTTTGGATGTCTTGTACTTTTTTGGTGTCTCATTCTCAGCCAGTGCACACCTGCTCTACTCTATCTGCAAACAGGCCTTTCATCTTCAGTATTTTGAAGGCCATACATGAAAATTTAAAGGAGAGAAAGCGATACTGAATATTTAAAAACTCTATTTAAAAGGAAGTCTGTTTTCTGATGTGTACCTGTGCCTGTGAAAATAGCATACAGATGAGGAAGTGTTTCAGCTTGGAATCTTTCACAGATCCTAAAAAACAGCTAAATGAAAATAATTAAGTTAAAAGAAACCATCCAGAGTAGGATTAAATCTTAGCTATAAAGAGCCACACAGCACTACTGAGAACAAAACCTATATAGCAAGTTGGAATAACAAGTAGGTTTTTACAAGTACATGCTTCTGAATATGTTTTGTGGGACATTTGGGCAGGGCTTATGTAGCCGTGTGGCATTCCTTTTCAATGAGTTGGTTGTAACCAGGAGACTGTTGAAACCAGTCGTGTGTTGATGTGTGGGCAGGGCTGTAATACCTATGGTAGGATGTATGACTGGTTGAGACTGAGGGTTTCTGGCAGGGAGATATGAGGAAGCCCTTAGTGTGTCTTTGTTCTGTGAGTTACAGCTGTTGTTTTCTGATCTTCATGATCATGTTTGAGTGTCTTGCCACAAACTGTCATGGTTGTAATGAGTCAAATGCATTATTGTTTTGAATTGGTGCCTCAGTTGTAACTGTATGTGAATTCTCACACAGTTTTTTAAGGCTTATGAATGCTGATAATTATCTTACTTAAGATGGTATGATTTTTATGGCCTTGGTAGCATTTCTTTTGGTTGTCCCTGGTGTAAGGGATATTTGTCATCCATTGGTCCCTTGGAGGACTGAAGTGGAGGTTTGTGAACTGCATCCAAGAAAGAAACCCAGTATTTTCACAGTGGTGTTAGATCTATGGAAGAAACACTGTTTTCCTTCTTCCCTAGTTTTAGCCTGGGAATTTTAAGGATTACTAGACATTGCTTTTATTTCTGCCTCAGAAGATAAGGTTGGTTATTCCCACTGGTAATCAGACATTGGTGCTGGGCTTGACAGGTAAAGGTGGTGTTATCACTGTACTGTCTCTTCATTCAGATCTGTCATGAAACCATGAGGAGGGTGTCACAACTCTTTCTGTGTCACTCATTTTGTTGTTTCCTTTAGAAACCTGAATATTCAGTGTGGCCAGGATTACTATTGCCCAGGCTGGCCATTACTGCTTCCTTAATAATGTATCAGCCTAGTAGTGATACTGGAAAAGCGTCCTTCTGTATGTAAATAACAGTAGTTCCTTAATATGGGTACTTAAACTGACATAATAATCTGCTGTTGTTTCAGCCATTTATCTTGAAAATACAGTAAGAACTCAGATTAAAAGCAGTGGATCCTAATCTATAAACTGTGTCCTGCTTGCTGGACTCAGAAGTAAGGCACATGAAATGAGCTAAAGCCCAGCCAACTGCTAACCACTTAATTATGAAATGCAGGAGTTGAATTGGCTGCTTTGGAGCATAACAATGTATGAGATTGCTTTTTCTTTTTTTTTTTTTTCTTTTTTTTTTTTTCCTTCTGGAGAAGACCTCCACCTCTTCCTGGTTGAATTTGTATTAATTACATTTCCTTCCTCAGACTCTACCTCTGCTTAGACTCTTCATCCCTGGGCTGTCTTCCTTCTTTGAAATCTTGGGAATGGGCAATGGGCTTTTCTAGTGCCGTTCTTAGACCTTCAGTGAAGTAAGTCTGTTCTCTGCTCAATTTCATTATTTTTGACAGATGTGTTCTTTATCAGTTTGGTTACTATAATGCAGTAGCATCTTTGTGAAGCACTTCTGTCTTCTTGTAAGAGTCACATACACATTTTAAAATGCCTTTATCTGCAGTAGAAAAACCTGAAATTCATGATAATCTGTAATGTGTAGAAAAACAGATTTCAAATAACAAGGAAATTCTCATACCTTGGCTATAGGAGCTACTATAACAAAACACTGTGCAATTAAGTGCATTAACTTAATATAAATGAGAAAAATCATATAATGTGGTGTGAGAACTGTGCTTTGGTTGATAACGATGGAGTATGAATTGATTTCCTATGAAATGCTTTGTTCTGTATTCACTGGTAAAACCAATGAGAATTAATAAAGATTATATATTGCACTACAGTAATTAGGAAAAGCTGTTTGTGAATAGGTGAAGTCACGGAGTTTAGCTGCTTCTGTGGTTTCTTAATTTGGGTGTGGTTTAATTAAGTGTTAATACAGGAACCTTCAGGATTTTTAAAACAACTGCTTTATGTGTAACTGAGGAAATCCATTTTGTCTCTGAGCAGCCAGTAATAACAGCACCATTGCATGGTGTCATTTCTGAAACACATGGGCTGGGAATATTTCCCTGTGGTAACTGCTTACTCCAATGAAGCCTTTCTGCATCAGCTAGTTAGTGCTCCTCAGTCCACAGGGCTTTAGAGTCCTCTCTGGCCCAGCTGGTGTTATACGCAGTTTCAAACTGTGAAATTTACCTGGAATGTCTGGCTTCCTAACTTAGGAATCCAGGATCAAATTTTGATTCAGCTGAAGGGAAGGAAGGAAGTGGCTGGCATTCTAACACTAGCAAAAATAAGCACGAATAAGTGGGAAAATAATAAGTAGGTAAAAAGATTATTTGTGATTAAATCAAAGTGATGTATTTTGGAATTGCCAGCGAGAATTTTGAAGTTCTCACATATCCTATTTGCATGACATCATCTGGTGTTCATGCAACTTTTTCAGAATGTGTGACTTTTGGACCACACCTCGAAACCTGGGAAAATCTTGAATATTGTCATTCATGTGTTGTAGTTGCCGTTTGTTGTCTTGAAACATTTTACTGCAGGTGCTACAAGAGACTGTATCTTCACCTGTGTGAATGCTTGTCCTGGTGCAGCTAATGATGAGCAATTTTGACCATGTTGATTTAAACATTTGTCAACAAAGCACAACATTTTCAATGTGTTGTTACACACCATAAATGTGTCACCTCCTTGGAGGAATCCTAACTTCATTTGGAAAGTGTTGAACCCCACTGTCAAGGTTCAGTGTTACTGCACATGTACAATTGAATAGTAACTGCTACCATAGGTTTGAGTTTGGAGGCTTTGCAGTGCAGCTTTTGTTTGCTGGCTGAGAACCTGATTTAAAAATTAAATGCAAGAGACAAGGGAAAGGACACAGTTATTAATAGCATTGAAAAAGCAATGGGCTAACTCAGTCTCCTGGTTTTGTCAGGTGTTTTTCTTACCTGGCCCGTATGGTTTGAAAAGGACAATGGTCAGGAAATGCTTGTCGCAAGATAGTGTGTGTTCCACACCCAGAGGCCAAGAGAAAGCCCTTTTCTGCTGCTCGTTACGTGTATTTATTCTGGTAATGATTTACTCTTGGCAAAGTATTGCTCTTCATAACTTAGCAAATATAAAGGACTAATCTCGACAACTCACAAAGATAATGGGGAGTAGCTGGATTTGACTACAAAGTTCTATATGTTTTCAAGTTCTAAAGTCTGAAGATGGTGCTCCTAAGTGAGTCCCCCTTTGGTTCCCCACCTGGTTGGTTAAACCATCTGGGCTTTCCATTACACTTAACAGTTTCTGCTGCTGAGACAAAGTTTGGAAAGCGGCATTGGTGGAGATGTGGTTATCATTATAGATCTTCTTACTCTGTCTTCCTGAGTTTTTATTTATGTATTTCAACTTCTTTCTTTCCACTGCCTCCTCCTTTCTGACTTCATTGTGATGTTTTTCTTTTTCTTCCTAATCTTCCCCACTTTGCCTGTGTACACAGGATGGAGTTCAAGATCTCCCGCAGTGGAGGAGGAAGCTGCTCTCCCCTGTGGTGCTAAAAGGAGTTAATCTAAAAGAGGCTTCCCAGCATGTCCATGCAACAGCATGTTGGTGATAAACAGGCTGCTGATCTGGTGTGGGCAAAGTTTGTCTCCCTACTAGTAAGGTAGGAGAGTGAGAATTTTAAATTCTGCAGGTTGGCTTGGTGCTGAACTACTTATCCTTGCATTTTGCTGTTTAAATACGTGATGCACTTTGCCTCTTTGCTTTCCAGCTGCCTTACAAGCACTGAAGAGAAAAAAGAGATATGAGAAACAGTTGAGTCAAATTGATGGGACACTTTCAACTATTGAGTTCCAGAGAGAGGCACTGGAAAATTCCCACACCAACACAGAAGTACTCAAGAATATGGGTTATGCTGCACAAGCTATGAAAAAAGTGCATGAAAATATGTAAGTGCTTTCTATCAGTGCTGTCAAGCACTTACTAACCACTTTCAAAGGATTTCATCACTACAGCCTATTGTATCAAGTCAGGCAGTTTTAACTTCATTTTGGAGTTAAGCATTTAATATCAGGAATGCTACAGGGGCTGTAACGTTGTGTTTGGCAGAAAAGTATCTTTTCTTAGCAGCAAGTCTTGAAGAAAGTCCAGCTAACTAGAGGGATTTGTGTGGTACCTATTTTTTTTTAAAGTCTGCTTTTGCAGTAGAGACTGGCCTCTGGCCATGTTTTTTCCAAAATAAAACTTAGTTGAAGAAACTAAGTGGACTCTTTTCCTCAAAATCTGTAAGCTGGACTCTGTGATTCAAAGTATTAATTGTACCTGAATAAAAGAGAGCAGGGTTTTTGTGTGTGTGCATGTAGTATTTGTGTAAGTCCTGTATTGTTTCATGAGGCATTTTCCTGCCTGAATAAACCAAGTTAAATCAGAAAGGTTGTTCTTGGAGAAGGAAACAGGAACTGAAACAATAGTGAAGTTAACAATAAAGGGAAGCTTTTGAATGGAGTATAGTCCTGTTAAGTTCCCCCAGTTCTGGTGAAAGCTTCACATCAAAAAAGATCCATCTATAAAGATGCTGACCTTGGGAAAGAGATGGGATCTGCCCAGGGAATGTGACTGTTTGTTGGCAGAGGTACGAAGGAAGAGCAGAGTGGCACAGGCGACTGCAGTTTGACTTTTATTATAATCCCAAGTAGAAGCAATTGGACTGGCTAAAACACACAGAAGCTGGCCAGGAAACATTCAGGTGTATGTGAGGGAAATAATTCACTGTGAGTTCTGCTGTTTATACAGCCATGGGCATAAAAAGAAGATGGGGTCTGTTCCAGTTTCTTTGAATCACTGATGTAGGATTTGAATTAAGTATCTTTTAAAAATGTTTCCATGTTATCTTGCCAGGGACTTGAACAAAATTGATGATTTGATGCAAGATATCACTGAACAGCAAGATGTTGCCCAGGAAATTTCAGATGCCATCTCAAACCGAGCTGGCTTTGCTGATGAATTTGATGAGGTTAGTACTTCAGTGAAGCCTTTGAATTTTAGCTGTTAAATGACTCCATAATTATTTTGTTGTGTGGTGGCTTGTTCCAGTGTGGGTTTTTTCTCTCAAATGTGTGGATTTGAAATTCCTTGGTTCTAGCTTATCCTATCCAGGACATTTTTACAGTTTTTATATGTGTGTATATATGCACACACACACATATAATAAAGAAAATTTAACAATACAAAATGCATAATATTATAAAAATCTGTAATGTAAAAAAATAAAATATTTATATTTGTATATGTATTTTTAAAGGCAGTTTTAACTGAACTCCTGTAGTTGTTATTCTCATTTATACTGTGGAGGGAGGAGGTCACTAAAACATGTCATTTGTGCTGCTTGAGGTGGACACTGAAACATATAATTTTTTGTGCTCCAAATAGACATCCGTTTGACTAAGTGCATGTTCTTATGCCAGGAGCAGGCTGCTGTTCACAATTCTGAATATTTGGATCATTTTTAAAGGTATTTTTGGTGCTTGGAGGTGCAGGTCCTTTCCCTGTTTTCCAGATTTTCTACAGAAGTAAATCCATTAGGTAGAAGGTAGTTCCTGTTGGAGACAATAAAGTTTCTTCCTTGAACTCTCTTCTTTTTAAACCCCCACGAGGCACTTAGGACTTCTGAAAATCCATTGCAGTAGCTTTCATCCAGTGTCCCTGGACTTGATTTTGTATATCTAAGCAGGACATTACTTAATTCTGATCCAACCGTGGCTGAGATCTTCAGTATACTTGACCAAGCACTAGGAATCATTTGAGGAATGTCCTGAAGAATCAAACAATTCGCTCTCTCCCCAGTTAATTCATTTCTATGTGCCCAAAAGGACAACAAAGATAAATACATATGCTATATCATATTTTCTTGAGTGGGAGAGTGGAACTTCCATTCAGCAATTATAATTTTTTTATGATAGTAGTGATTCTCTGTAGTTCATTCCCATTATCTGCTTTCCTGTTTAATGACTTTGAATGTAAACAGATGTTTCAAGAAACATTTTATCAATACAGGCCTTAAGGAATGGGTTTTGGCCTGTATAAACTGGGCTTCAAACAACTGAAAAATGTACCGCCATCCTGAACAGCTATGCAGTGTCACTAACCCCATCAGCTCTTAACTCTGAAGAGTTTGGACTTAGTAAGCATGTTGTAGATTGACCTGGAAGTTCCAAAGAGATGCTAGTCTTAAGTTGATGGATGTGCTTTCAGTTCTGGGAAAGTAAGGCACTGTCACATGGGGCATCATTGTACCAACACCTGCTCTTGCATAGGAGCCTAATAGTTACAGCAGTTGTCCACTTATTAGGAAGCCTGCTTTGCAGGCAACTTCAGCTCAAGAATGCTAAAATCAATTACTTGCTGGGTTATGAGGTGATTTGTGTTGGAAGATGATATTTAGTATTTTTTTAAAGGACATTTTGGCCACACATTTGGATTTCCTCTTTGTGTGCATGCCACAAGTATAAGGAGATTGTGAAAGCAATTTCTAGTGCTCAAGATACACACAAAATGTAAGAGTTCTATCTTCCTGGTTTCACACAGCATATGTCATGAAACTTCTTTACTGTGAGAATAACACTGGAACAGGCTGCCCGGAGAAGTTGTGGAGTCTTGTTCTTTGGAGACTTTCCAAACTCATCTGGACATGTTCCTGTGTGATCTACTGTACGTGATCCTGCTCTTGCAGAGGGGTTGGACTAGATGTTCTTCAGAGGCCCCTTCCAACCCTGAAGACTCTATGACTCCATGAAGTATGCCAAAAAGCTGTGTCCTAGCTGAGTAGGATGTTCAGTGGGAGGAGTGATCCTTGCCTGGAGGACTCTGATAATCAAATGCAAAATATACACATTGCAGTGGACAAAGCCTAGCACCTCAGAGTTCACATGTTATCTTCCCTCTGCTTTCTTTTTGACCTTGGTTCAAGAAGAGAAAGGAGATTTGCTTTTGCTATTGCAATACTCCACAGCATAGTTGTAGAGCAATTCCTGAGTTGTGGGAAACATAGATTTAACTTATGCTTGAGGACTGTAAGAACTTAAAACCTGGCTCTCCCACTTTGGGAACAAACATCCTGGCCATTATATTATAAAGTTATGTTTAAAGTGTAGGGGTCATGATTGCCATTTCCTTATCTTTTTTTTTTTTTTTTTTTTTTTTTTTTTAAGAGCCTCATGTCGTAATTGTTTACTCTGTCAGCAAAGGTTGGTAAGGACTAATTTGGTGTTGGAGACCATTAGATGACCATCTAGAGAGAGTTCCTCAGAAATATGTTTTCATTGATTTTACAGCAACTCTGATACTAACTTTGTAAGAAGCTTGTAGTCACACCATTGACTGACTCACTTAAAGTACAAACACACTTGCATCTCAGCTAAATAAGTTAGACATGGAGCCCCAAGGTGCACATTTATTTGAGGTATCAGCTGTCAACTGAACACTATCAGGTGTAGACCTGATGCTGAACTTCTTTTATTATATTGTAGGATTTGCCCTATGAGCTCAGTCAGGTGGGCAAATGTCAAAAAAAAGGCTAAATACATGAGAAAGTAAGTCTAGGTATGCCTATGGTGACTAGTCATTATAATTTGAACTTCCATGTTGATGATAAGCAAGGTAAAATGGGTAGGCAAAGCCCATTGCAGTAGCCAATAGATCTCCCTTTGATACAGAAGCTTTTCCCACAGCTAATTTTACCCACTCTTTCTTTATAAACCATTTAATGAATATGACAAAGGCACATTTATCTACAAATATGTAATATTTAGCTTCCTTTCTTTAGGAAACTCCAGCCAAGGAAGTCTCTGGCTTTTTTAAAAAGTGTGTAGCCTTTTTATTTTTAGTATTATAGAAGTGGGTTGGATCATCTGTCTAAATCAACTTCTGCACCTAAAATCCCAAGAGTGTTATGACTTCAGGAGTGAATAACAGGACCCAGGAGGACAGCTCTGCTGCTCCTTTAAAATAATAAACAATCCTCAACTTGTGTGATAGGGCTGAAGCACAATGACTAATGACAGTCTACCTTATAACCAGTGGAAGCTGGTTGCTTTTTAAAATGGAAGAAATCAAACATTAAAAATAGAATCTGTTAAAAAGTACAGGCTCTAGATCTGGAAGAAACCTGAGGAAGGCAGAGGGGCCTTCTTTGTTTTCTTCTCCTCTGCCTTTTTGTTGAGTACTACACTGCCAGCAGTTTTTTTTCTAATTTTGTTCCTTGTCCTGTTTCTAGCTTCCTTTTGCCTTCCTACAAGATTCAATTAAGGTGTATGTTATCACCTACACTTAGTGAAAATTATATTTGTGATTTTGTGTTTTGATATCTGTTTTTGAGTGTAAACAGGTTTTTCTGTAGTGCTTTTCTTTATGGTGGTTAAATGTGCCCTTGCCTGAGATAACTGTCAGGACAATGAATATGTAAATACAATTTTCCTTTAATTTAGGATGAGTTGATGGCAGAATTGGAAGAACTGGAGCAAGAAGAATTGAACAAAGGGATGAGAGATGTCAGGTTGCCAAGTGTTCCGTCCACATCGCTGCCTTCTCACCCTGGTAAATTGCCTGCTTGCCATTTTACATTTCTCATTACTAAGCCATGCTGTGAGGAGAGGAAGACAGACTTTCAGATACGTATTTAACTCTATTTTAACTTTTAAAGTATTATAGATTCCTTTTTCTATATTTGTATCTGTTTATCAGAAAAAGCAGGGCAGGGGTTCTGTTTAGCTGTGTGAAGCATTTAGGACCAAATTCTCTGTAGATTTCGGGAGCTTGACCTGGCATGTGTACTGATGTATATCCTACTGAAATGTAATGACATCACTGAGGACTGGGAAGACTTTTTTTTCATTTTGGCAATTAAATCCTTAGTCTTTTTAATTAGAGTCTGACCTAGATTCAAAATGTTTGTGTCACAAAGATCCAGCTTTGTAGGGTAGTGGTTTGATATTTGCCGCTGGTATTTTAATTAGAAATGAAGGAGGCAGCAGGTAGTACACTTTTAAAGAAATACTGTCATTCTTTTGCTTTGTTTTTTGCAGAACAAACTCATTCCTGGCATTAAGTAGTGTTCTTATTTTCCTGTAGTTCTACTCTGTTCATTCTAATTAAGCCAGAAACAGTCAACTTTTAACTGTACCTTTCACTGTGTCTCTGTTGACTTGTATCATCTGAAAGACTTGCTGTGTACTGATGCTGGTAAAAGAGTATAAATACTCGATGACAAGGACAGCACACATGTCACAGGTTGTTTATGGTGCATTCTGCTGCAGGACACGTTACCTAGACAAGTGCAGCTCAAAGACTCTTGGGTGTGTTTTGGCAGACAGTGCTTAGATCCCTGAGAACGAGTTTGAAATGTTCAAACTGGGATTGTGGCTTCATCTGCATAAGTAAATTGTAGAACAGCTAGTGAAAACTGGGTTTAGGAAAACTCAGTGCAAATTACAACATAGGCATTTATGGCTTGTTCATACATCCTCTTCCAAATCCAGCTGTGCCAGTTGACATTTTTATTAAACCCAGGCCATCTCCACGTACTTCTCACGATCTTCATTTGCTACATCATCTGTCTTTGTGGCTGCTTCTGGCAAAATTAGCTGGTTACACCTATATACTTTGAGGCCTTGCAAAACCAGTTTATTTTTTCTTAAACTGGATGCTTACTGTTACACAGCAATGGCAGAATAAGAATAGTTAATGGTTTTCTAATGCTTCTAGTTGGAGATGCATGTTACCCTCCCAATTTTAGAGATGAGGAAACTGAGATGGAGCAATGCGTAGTGGCCTTCTCCAGTTGCAAAAGTGATCCAGTGGTGCTTGCATCAAGAGTAGGGACTGGACCCCTGCTATCTCATGTCTTTTTCCCACCTTTACTCCTCAAAGGTGGTAGTTGCAGCCCATCCCAAGATGATGGCTTCTAACTGTATAGCTGTCACAGGTGGGAGCCAACTGGCTGCAGTAAAGGTACACACCCAGTAACTGTGTTCCACTGATGTTTGAAGTTATGCAAATCCTGATATACACAGCCCATAGATGGAGACAGCCTAAGGCTGAACCTGGGCTCTAGCGCATGTGGTGTTTAGGTCAGTTAATGAAGACTGTTTAGTGAGGTTTCGGTTCAGGGAATGCAAAAGATGTGTGATAGCAGATTTGGGTAAAAAAAAAAAAAAAAAGAGAAAGTGTGTGTGGAACCTGGTACAGAGCTGAGAATTCCTGTTGCTGGTCAGGAATGTCTTTCTCACTTTTAATAAATTACACCTCTCATTAAAACGAGGTGAGTCTATTTGGAAACTGGACCTGGACATGCAGAACCCTTCAGCACTATTTGGAAAGGTAGCAGGTTGCACAGCCAGCCAGGGGTAAGTGAGGCACTGAAACAGGCTGCCCAGGGAGGTGGTGGAGGAACTGTCCCTGGAGGTGTTAAAAAAACAGGTAGACATGGTGTTTCATGAGATGGTTTGGTGATTAGTGCTTGTAGGATGGACAGTTGGACACGATGATCGTTAAGGTCTTTTCCAACTATGATGACTGTAAGATTCCAAGTTCTTGTGCCTGCTCAAGAGACTGTGAGAGAACTGGCAGCATTCTTGTGTGTGCTTGTCTGTGACAACTTTTGGAGATCAAATATATTTTCTGTGGGAGTCTACAGACAGTAGGAGTTACACCATAGCATACTGTTAACCTCAGGTTTATATGTGAGATAACAGTCGGGCAAAGTAGTCGCATCTCTCATCAGCTTTATTACTGCATTACCTGTGTTTAGCTTGCTACTTAGTAAATTGCCCTGGGATCTTCAAACTCAAAAGCACTATGCAAGTCTTCGTGCTAACAAATAAAATGGTTCTGCCTGGTTATGTTAGTTGATGGTTATTGTTAATCTCTTTTTCTGCAGCATCGACCAGGAAGAGAGCGGAGGATGAAGATGAAATGAAGCAGCTAGCTGCCTGGGCTTCATAAGAGCATGGTCTTTTTATAGCACTGGACATTGTAATGTAGATGTAAAGAGCTGTTTTATAACTGTACCAATTTAGTGTGGTTGTATTTCACACAGACTGAGATTTTTCTATGGCAGATCTTGCTAAGAATAAGTAGTGTTACTGCCCTATTACAAAACTAGTTTTTAAAACAAACTAAAAATACAACAGTTGTCCAAACCTCCAAGAATCAAAGCTTTTTCCAGCCTTGGCCACAGATTTGTTTTGTTATTAATATTGGTTTTTATTAGGTAATGTCTTACTTTATGTGGCTGGTTTTTAAAACCTGTGTGCCTCACTTATGCAAACAGCTGGATTAATTGTTGAAATGAAAAAGTTAAATGATCAAATCTGTATTCTAGAAGGATATTTGGTTCAGACTATTTGAATATTAGGAAAACAGCTTTAGATGTGTCCTGACTTGCAAGTTGCTTGGAGCCCAAGAGCTAATAGCAATTCATTTGGGCCTGGAGATTTAAACAGTCTGCCTGGAGCAACTTGTAGTGTCCTAGATACCAAGAGGAGACTCTTCTATACATTTTTTGAAGTGGGTAAGTTTTTCTGTTTAAACTTTGGCCGGAATATCCCTTGCACTTCCATAGGTCAGCTTAAATAATATTTTGAACTATTTCCAACTCAGTTAAAGAACAGTTTTACAGTGACTGAGGGAAATGGAATGTCCAAGTTTTTATAGACCCCTGCCAAACAAAACTGGTTTCTGTTAACCCTGTCAAAAATCTGGAAGAGATTTGACCTTCCTGTGTTCTTCTCCTCCACTGTGTCTTTCTAGGGTGAATATTTACGTTATGTGATTATACCCATCCTCAAAGAGATTGGTAATACATTTTTTAGTTTCTGAGCATTAGTTCTTTATGCTTACTTAGTATCTGAACAGGAAAAGTATCAGCATGTTGTATTTGAAATTATTTTAACCCTGGTTAAAGGCTGATTCTGATTTACTTATAAAATTTATGTGTTATTGTCTAACTGCCAGGTTTTTGACTTAAGGAACAAATGCCACTCTGGGTGCTAAACTACTACATATATAGAGAAATCACTGTTCAAATATAAACCAAAAATTAAATAGGTTGCTTTGTTCTAACACACTTTTTATTAAATAAAGACTTAAGCTCTATGCTTGTAGTCTGCTGTCAAGCACAAGGAAATAGTATAACACTGTAGAGTTTCTAGGGTTGTGGGAAGCAGAATTGCATTGATCTAGGTTTCTTGTTATCAAATTAATTTAAATTCCTAACGATTGAAGCACTTGATGAACAGTGGGAGACTTGGTTTCTGTACATCTGCAGCAGCAGAAGACTGACCCCTTTTCTTGTGGGCTTTAGATTGTGATTTTGCTGGGTGTTTAGCTTTGATAGGCTACAGTTGGCTTCAACTTACTGGATTTAAGGTTAAGCATAAGCTAATGTGTGGTTCTGGATATGATGTACACAGAGTGTCATGGATGAATCTCAAAATTCACAAACCCTGTGAAGATAGTAAATTTTTAAGGACTTTTTCATTCTCAGAAGTGGAATTGGTTTTGGTTTGCATCCATATGAAAGGAGAGTCTTGCCACTTTGTGTAAATTTTCTCCTGGAAAAGTTAAGTGTGTTAATTCTGTCCCAGAGCATGAAGGTATTAGGAAAATTGTCCCTTTCTCTTGAGAGTAAAGAAAACCTGAAACTAGTCAAGTTTTATTTAAGAAACTTTTTTTTTTAAACAAAATTTTGACATCTGCCTTAAATTTAAAAATACATTTTGAACTCTCAGTAGGAAACCAAACACTAACAGAATGTTCCTCTGGTTTAGCCCTTGCTGAAATTCAGGATGAGATGCCAGCTGAAAGCAGGCTAATTTAATAAAACAACAAATATTTGGAGTAATGTAGGATTCATTTGCTAATCGTTTAGGCAGGAATCCTGTTTTCAAAGTATGCAGTTTATGCAATTCTCTGAATTGGGTACAGAAGGTGTTAAGTGTATACTGATTGAATCATTGTGTGAGGCTGGCTGTGTGCTTGTGGGCACTTCTGCTATTTCTAAATGTGAGGCAATGCCAACATAGTCCCGTGCTTAGCTTGGAAAAGCTGGCTTCTGGCATTTGTTCTTGATTGAAGTTTTCCAATACTTGGCACTCACATAGGACTTAGGATATTTAAAATGCTCTATAACCTAACCAAATAGGTCTCTAAGCTTCCAGTTTGAAAATAAATTGATTTTTAGTCTGCTTTGGAAAATCTGGACCTGCTGGCTTTGTGCAAAAACTTTCCATGCCTGCATGGAGGAAGAAACCCCAGTGAAGGTCTTTTCCTTTGCAAGCTAGCATCTGACTGCTGACCTCCAGCAATGTTTTGTCCAAGTGTTGATCCCAGGAAACCTCAAGTGTCTTCAGGTTATTGATTTCACACCAGGCACCTTAGGAACCAAATTTGTGAAGGGTGAAGGAAAGAAACTGCTAATTTGGGTAAGTGTCTCTAAAAGTTTGTGTGTAGTAGCTGGTAATTCTGGAGGACAGAGTCACAAACCAGTTCACAGGCTAGAACGAGTGGTTGGTGAAGCTGTACTCCGAGATACCATCGTCATGTACACAATCCAAAATAGTCTGCATCTCCCAGACTGGAGTGCTTGTTGCTGTATTTGTTTGCAAGATAGTAGACCACTGGTTTTCTGCAAAAGCACAGAATTTCTAGGGATTCAATTCAGCTGAGGAGGTGGCTCTTCTGGGCACGAATTCACATGACATTGGGACAAATGGCTCTTCCTTTTTTAAACATAAGTTTCTCTTTGTGCCAAAATAGTATTTGTTTAGTATGTAAGCAGACAAGAGTCAATAGTATCAACATGTCATTGTAAATGTACTCTCTATTAACTGGACCATATTTTACAGGATGACTGTGGCAGCAGGTGGTGTACTATAGCGACCTTTCTTTCTTGTTTCCTATTTATTTTGAGTGTTTTCTTCTCTTAACAGGCCTGGACATGTTTAATCTGGATAGCTTTAAACAGGGAAAAATATATTAATAAAATTTGAAAAGAGTTAATATATATATATACACACTGTAAATAAATATTCTGGTGTCTCATCTTTGTTGTATAATTGTATTAAATTTATTTTCCAGTTGGCCAAAACTCTTAAGTACTCTTCTTACACTATCATTAGGATACAGTGCTCTTTACAGGATGGAAGGATGTTTTTAAACATAATTTATGTACTAATCTTCCAGCAACAGGTTAGAATTCAAGAATTCCTCAAAGGTGATTTTATTAAAAAAAACCAATTAGCCAAGCAACCAAAATCCCCAAGTATACTGTGATGTTTGGCCTACAGTCTTTCACACTTATCATTTGTCTTGCCATGGATTTTTTTTTTTTATTTTGATGGGTCCAAATTACCATCTTCCAAGGCCCTCAAAGATCTCTTAATTGCTTAGAAATGTGTGTATTTCACTTTCTAGGACTTAGTTGATAGGAAGAATGGTCAGGTCTTTTTGACATGAAAAAGAAAACTTACTATAGGTAAAGATGAATTGAAACAAATAAAATAGTGAGATTTTTTTCATGCATTGTATTAGACTCTCTTTAAAGTGTGTTTATAGTATCACATTTTATGCACACACATACACATATTTACACCTATGTGTAAAGTGTTGGAGCAGTGATTAAAGACCTTCATTGATAATCTAGTGTGGAAAGGGTTTACTTGCTCAGGCAGCTCATCTTTGCTGCTTTGTAAAGCCCAAAGGCTTCATCACAAAATGGCAAGGAACTGTTCCATACACACATGTGCGTGCTGTGTGTACAGTTGGGGGGGGGTGGAAGAGCAGGATGGGCATGTGTGGAAAATATTTCCAATTAGAAGTTTTTCATGATGCAGAGCTTACATTAGTTTAATGATCTCATTTTTGAAGAAACATGAGGAGGAAGCTTTTGTCGCAAAAATTACTTAATAACAGGGACTAGCTTGAACATCTTAGGAAATGGCAAATATCCTAAGTCTAATCTTATCTAGCTGTCATACTTTCTCATGTCTGTCCCCGTTGCAGAGACCATTGCAAGACCCACCACTGAAGAGCTGCTCAGCCAAATGTATAT
>NW_009970723.1:2723665-2757843 GCF_000747805.2 Chaetura pelagica
GGAAAACCTGTCCCTCTCATGTGATTTTTGATCACAGTTTAAGTGCTTTATTGTTTTGCTATCAAGACATCCTTAACTGGTCATCACTGATACACTTGGGATCAATATCTGCAGTGCATCAGATAAAGCTGGACAACATGCTTATGCAAAGACACTATGCTGGTGCATAGATGTTTCTAAATATCCTTGTGTAACTTGGATGGCTGTGTCTGACAGGGTCACACTGGCCCCATTTTCTGCTCCCCTGCTTTTTTGCACTGCACATCCTTGTGCTTTCATCTTCTGCTTCTATGTCTGCTTAGCTGACTTCTATTACCCCCCCCAACTAAAAGTCTCTTGGTAATTCCCCAGTTGCCGTTTAATATTGTTATTTGTTGTCTTCCTCTTCAACAAGATGAGCTTTGGGCAGGTGCCCGCTGAGGCAGCTGGGACATCCACTCTCCCAAGATCTTTGCACCCCTGTGCTTTTTTGCCAGCTGCTGTGACTCAGGCCATTTTTAAGGCTGCAGGGCTGGGTAGGTACCCACTTGGTTTTCTCAAAGAGCAGGCATAATTCTCCTAGATGACTTGAATGGCAGTGTGTGTCTAAACTGAGGATCTGTGGTTTGTAAGTGAGCTCAGTTTAATAAAATAGGTGGGAACCGAACTGGTCTGAGCTAGTGGTCTTACCCATGTAGCTACCAAGTCCTGGTGCCTCTCATTAGTTTAACAGAAGGTTTCAAAGATGTACTGCCTTAGTGGGAAAGGAGTGTTCTGTGGATTCAAATAGGATTGCATGGAACCCCCTCTCCAACCCGAGTTTATCACCCGCTCCACAAAAAAGCAAATGTGCATTTTAGAAGGAATGTAAGTATTTAGTATGTAAATTTATTCAGATGTATTATGTATACTTTTGTGATTGGATTCAACCTACCAGAGACTTTGGTGCAGCTGCTGAACAACCTGAAGTCAGCCAGTGCTGCCCCCGTATAGACATATGTAGGGGTGCTATACCTACCTATTGTACATACCCTCCATGTGAACAGGGTTGTTGAAGTGCATTGCTGTTGATGCTGAGCAGCAGTGATGAGCGCCATCAGTGGCAGCGGCTTGAACTTTGCAGACCTCCAGGAGGAGCTCTAGATTCAGAGTACAGCAAGGGAACTCCTAACAGGCTCAGAAGGCTGCTGTTTCACACAGCATCTGATTTCACTGTTTCTTATTGCTCATGTTGGAGGGCAAAGGGCCTGCTTGGAAGTGCTGCTCAAAAAGCAGAAGGGGAACCCTCACAGCTTCCTCTCTCCCCCCACTCATCCCCACTTTTTGACAAAGCTTAAGTGCTACTTTAAATACTAATCCACCTTCTCAGATGCTTTTCTGGTTTCTGTCTCTTACCTCAGCCTGTCCATGGCCACCTTGGGAGCCAGCTTGATTCCCTGATCTGGATTTGAAAACATGCAGGGAAGCAGGGTCTTGGCAGCAGATCATCATGCAGAAGTTTGCTAACCCCCTCCTAACACACTTAAAAACTGAAGCTAAGACAAAGATTAAATCAGAAGTACCCATTTTCAAAGACAAGTTCAGCCCAGCACAGGGACTTAACCTCTTTAATACTGGTTCAGCAAACTGTTTTGCAGTGACCAGCTGCAAGGCGGATGTCATTGCAATACCTTGAGGATTCTAAAGTGCAGATTTCTCTGTCAAAAGTCTGTCAGTGCTTCATTGGGTTAGGTGGGAACACATGGCACATGCCTACAGGAAGCATTGCAACTGTTGGTTTTGAGGCTGTTGAGGATATTCAAGTGTAGAATTAATCACTTTGATTTATTAAGAATGTAGATCTGTAATTTTACTGAGGAGGGGTCTTTCAAAGGAAATTCAGTCTGAACTGAGACATTGAGCAGATGGGCCCCATTTTCAGGACTGCCTACACAGTACAGCTGAATTGGGTCTGGACCCTTTGTCCACTAAGGAACAAACTCTGCAGCCCCATTCGTTGTTCTGGTGCTATGTCTGTGTGTAATGAGGGTCATTTACTGAACAATCCCAAAAAAGCTTTTCCATGCTTGAAGTATTGACATACTGAAGCTCATATAGCCTCCTTCAGGTACTGTAAGAGTGCCTGAAGTCAGGCACTACAAAATGTTTCCCCTGAAGGAATAGAATGGAAAGAGGAAACCATAATCGGAGCATATCAAGAACAAGGAGAGTAAGTGGAATAATGCCTGATTCTTTCACCATGCTCTAAAAATGTACTTTTTACTGTGCGTGAGCAAAAGCTTGAGAGAAAAATCCCTCCAGACCTTCTGCCACAAGAGGTTGCTAAAGAGTGTCTTGGCTAAGCTAGAAATGCTGGCAGTGGCGAATACCAAATTTGGTCACAAGAGCAGGTAAAAACAAACAAACAAGCTACCTTTGGTTCAAGTAATTTCTGCTAAAAAAAACTCAGTACAGTAGAAACTCTGCATGGATGCACAAGCAAAATTGTACTATGTTACTACTGACCTTCCTATAGCTGTAATGCAAAGTTTCAGAAGTTTATAGCTAAACATGGGTAGCAGAGACCACCTCATACTTTTCAGGTTAAACGCCTCAGCTCCTGATGCTTTGCAAGGTCTGTCAACAAAACATGTCTAAGCAATTTAGTCTCTTGAGCTTGGAAAAAATCCTCCTTCATGGACCAAGATATTATGGAAAAGATTTGTAATATAATCAACATGACAAGACATCTATATGGTATGTCAAGACACTTGTGGTTGAACACAAAGGGGGTTATTTCACAAAGAAGACAATAGGTGAAAAAAAATGATGGGGGAAAATGATAAGTAGTTGAGACATTAATTTATGTAGCCTAAGACTCTGTGTAGAGCACATATTGTGTCTGAATAAACTGAAATCTGAGCAAACAGCTGCTTCACCGGAGCAGAACTGAGCAGACCCTTTGTTCACAGATCTTGTGCTCTGACCTTTGGATGATCACAAGTCTTGTGTAACATCATTTAAGATGTGAAAGACGTTGGTCTGTGGTTTTCCAGATTCAGAACTGAAACACATTTCTCACAGAGGGTGCCAGTAGTTGGCTATAGCATCTCAACAGCAAAGATTGATAAAAGCAATTATTTGCATATATTCTGTTTCTCAGGTTAACTCGCTCTAAGGATGAGCTTAATTTTTCATTGTTTAATACTCCTTCATAACACATCAATTTGCACATTAATTTTTGCAATCCTCTTGACTTACTGTGTAATTGTCTATTCAAGTAGGACTGACTGAGTCAGATCTGACTGGTGCAAGTTGAAAAAGCAGTGATCTCCATAATCTTCTTGTAAGCAGAAGTAACACTCCTATAAGGCACATCAGCATCTTGATGAAGGGCTGATGCTACTGTTCTTCAAGACTAGATAGAATGAGTTTTCTCATTTGCCTCTTCCCACACACATTATTATCCTCTTGCACAACCCAAATCTAAAAGGAACACCATTATGGTTTTGTTAGATTTACACTACCCTACAAGCACTGCTGCAAGATTTTTAAATTAACACTGCACATCAAAACACAAAAAATAAACTCAGTGCAAGACTTCGTCTAAATGTACAAAGAACCTGCTGCTATAGGGTAGATCTCCTGCCCAATGCCTAAGCTTATCCCTGTAACAGGCATATTTATACTACAAAGTGAGGAGGGAGACCCCTTCACATCACAAATTCTCCACCCCATGACACTGTAAACAGAAATGCTGAGAACATGTAGTAAAGAGCTACAGGAAATTTGGGAGGAGAGATCCCGTAGGAGGTTTGCCACATGTTGCAACTGCTTCCTAAGCTATGTTTATTTATCTTTTTTTTTTTTTTTTTTTTTAAATATGCAAAGCGGTAATGAGATCTTGAAAAGTCAGTGTGCAACCTTCTCCCATTAGGCACTTACCAGATGAGCAATGTTTGACAAACCCATATTAACTGTAGAACAAACTCACAAGCAACATTTCACTGTCGTCCTCAACATCTCCATAAAGCTGCTGTGGCAGCAGTGGTTTCTTCTAGGTGAAAAGCTTTAGTCCATGGGGGTAGGGGGAACACAGATGCTTGTTTCTCCACCACATTAACAAAAACGTCCCAGCATTTTCAGTTCAGATTTGTAGAAGAAAAGGATATTATAAAACCTAGAAGAAGCTAGTAATTCATGAACAAGAATATTTAGACCTACTTGAAACCCAGCTGAGATATCCCAAAACACAATTCCTTTATTATACAGACAGGAGTCTCACCAGATTAGCAAATAATCTAATTTTAACCTGCTGACAAGTCTATGGGATCAGCAGTAACACTAGGACTACACCAACTGACTTACTGTGCAATTAAGGTGAATCACATAATTGCTTTCTTCCTTGTTTTTCTTATTTGCAAAGCAGAGGGAAATGCAATACTTACCTCTCTAATACAAAGTGGGGACAAATTCATTATTAAGTATGTATCCAGTTTTGAATCTTGGACCTGTCTAGAAATCTGACTGTACTGATCTCTGGGACAAAGATTTCATTGAAATATAGAAAGGAATGCGAGGAAGAAATACCCCTAGAACGAAGTATTCTATAAAGGGAGCGTTTCTCATAGGATTCTTCCCTTCCTTGGTGATTCATGACCTTGGACTATCATTTGTATTCTGACATTTCCTAAGAAAACCTGATTGCAGCAGCAGCAACTTGAGAGCAGAACTCTTCAGAATCTCCACCTGCCCCCAGGTGTGTATTAGAGCCTGCTGTACCATGGGAAAAAAACCTCCAAAAACAAAACCACATAAAACTTACTACAGGAAGTTGCAAATTTCTCCCAGGGTAATTGCTACTGCTTCACAGCTACATTTCAGTGAAGGAGTAGAAACAGCAGAGAGAAAAATCAATCTACTTAATAGTCTAATGAGGTGCACAGTTTAAAAACAATTTGGGACAGACATATCACCTAGAACAGCTTTCCATGTCCCTTTTTTCTGCAACTGTGCCCCCCACCCCAAGCAAGAGAGATGCTTAACACAAAGAGGTGAGGACAGCAGCCTACTGGAAAACACACTGCATAGGCTGCTCCTATAACTGTCAGGTGCAGCCTCATGAGTTAAATCAATTTACTCCCTTCCTTGAGCTGGTTCAATAGGACTATTATAGTCACAGTATTTACTGTTTGTGGCAGTGGGAAAGGTATGAAGTGGGAGTTTTACAGGGACCCATTCTTGATTCAAGACTAGTCAGCATTTTAACTGATTTAGGAGTCTACACATCAAGAGCAAAGAAGTCGTGTGGGCAGACTGCAAGTGCAAATTCTGCAGGACTATTAAGTTTAAGATGCAATATAAAAAAAAAAAAAGTATAACCCCAGTAAGATTAAGTTGGTATAATATACTGAAGGCCAAAACCAAGGGAAAAAAAATAAAATCACACTGTAAATCAGTGGCTGAAATATTAGGATAATTATTAACTTTGGAATGATTTAACCAAAACAGAAAGGAACAAAGCATTACTGGTTGCAATTCTAGTAATTAGGCTACTTTGCTACAGTTTCAGTTTGAATACTCCTCTGCTAATTATAAAGAGCACAGAATTCCACTGTCAATTACATCATTCATGAGAATTTGAACGTCAGCTTCTTACATACTAAAATTGTAGCAGTGAGTGAAACGAGCAGGAAATGGGTGGAAAATAGTGCCAGAATGGAAGAAAGCTCACTAGAAAAAAATCAGTATGGGACAGACTTAGAAACCACCTCTCTCAGGATGTTCAAGGCCACCATAGGTCATACACCTCAAATTTTGCCTGCCCCTTAGTGGGGGTAACAATTCATTAATCAATAATATAGGCCAAGTGACAGCATATGGCTGCCAAACTATTCATTTGCTACAGCTCACTTTAGGGGACTGTGATTTTTAATAAAATGAATGTCTATTCAAGTGATACTAAATATTTTGGGTCAGCAAAATATCTTAAAAACTTTAAAGACAGAACACAGCAATTTCCACTTCTTTTCCCTCTCATGACTTAGCAGTAAACTAGCTTAATGCTTCTTTTAGTGACTAGATTTGCAGATTTACCTGACGTACCTCAGAAATTCCTAGAATGTATGTATCCAAGCATCTTTTCAAGGTTTTCAAAAGACTTACAGTCATAAACCTAACACTATTTCAATATATACAAGTTCAACCTTCTTTTCATCAAGTATGAAAGTAACATCTGATAAAAGATTACATGGGTTTTCAATAAGGTGTCAAAATTTTATTGAGTTCACTCAACATCTATGAGGATTCATGTAGAATATATAAAAAAATCAGTTCTTTTTATATTTTCATCTTCAACAGAAGTACAGTAAGTTTTCTGGTGTCTTGTCAGAGCATTTTCATTTGTTCTCATGCAGACAGTTTTTGGTACAAAGACAAAAAGAACTCAGTAAGTTGAGTAACTGCAGGAAATCACTGAGGTAAGAAATGTCTCTTCCTAATACTATTTTTATCCTTCTACTAGACAAGGCATTGAACATTTGTTTGGTTTGCTTATTTTTTTCCTACAATGGAGAAGAGAAGACAGGTGTTTTGTCCATAGTTTTATTTCACCAGGAAGGTTTATATAGTTCTGCATAAAGGTCATTGTATGCACAGCCTGAAGTACAAAGCTCCCTTTGAAAACTCCAGCACAAAGACACTGCATATTGACAACATTAAACAACAATGTGGGTGGTATAGGGAGAAAAAAAGATTTAAACAAAACAGCATTCTTCCTATTGGAAAAGCAGAATAAAACAAGGCACTTTCAGTAAATAAGTGAAGAAAAGAAACAAGCTGTATTAACAATTCCACAGAGCTGACCCAGAGCACTGTAACAAAATTCTGCAGTAATGAACAAGTAAAATACAAAAAGGCACTACATAAACCTCTCCCTGCAACTACCCTTTCTCAACCAATTAGCCAACTGAACTTGGCACAATGGAGTCTTAATCATAAAGTGCATCTCCTGTCTTAATACATTTTGAAAAATAGGCTATATAGCATGGGTGCGAAATCCCCATGTGTACAATATATTGAAACAAAAATACACTGCAACTAGATTCAATCTAGTTATGAACTGTGCAGGAAAAAAATATGGCTTCTTTACAAGTCTTTCCACCATTTCCATATAATCTGGAATATTTTTAAGCAAACATGAACGTATTAGCAAGTTGGTAAGAGGTAGTGTTCCAAGTAAAAGGCAAACTCACCGATTTTATCGTTACATGGGTATACAGCAAAGGTATCCCAGATTTTAAAAGCAGCATTACCAAACAAAAAGTATTACAGGCATGCTATTTTGGGATGAAAATACACAGTGTTTTGGGGGGTCTCATATTAGTTCCTTCAGCAAAAATGACCATTTAAAAAAAATGTCCAACTATTATCCCATTTTGTAAGTACTTTTCTCTTGATACTATAAGTTTTCCCATTGTATTGCATTGCATTAAAATTTCCAGAGAAATATTCTTCAACTTAACAATTTAAAACCAACACATTCTACAATCTTATTAAACGAAAGATGAGTCCGTTTTTACTTCAATGAGCATTAACTTATGGCTACAAGAATATGAAAACACAAATACCAAACAGATGAACACATCAAACCTGTCACATCAGTGGCAACATATGACATGCTAGTTAGGTGTGTTTGCTGATTGGTGTGAAGTTTTTGTCACTCCGCCAGGACAGTCAGCCAAATCGTTTATATACACTATCAAAACTTCAGCTGACTTTAGCCCTTTCTTAGACTTTAATATATTAAATATATAAAGGCTAGATAAAAACTGATATCAAAGCAGCACTGGCTATATTTCTTATGTTAATAATTTGTAAGGATGTATGTAAACATTCAATATGTGCATTCTTGCTCTTTGCTGTAAACTCTTCACAGCTGCTCCATGCCCTCACCCACAGAAGATGTCCCAAACACAAACCTGTCCCAGGTAACAGCAGCTGCTGCTGATCTACTCTTCATCAGTGCTATATGCTACTTCAGCAACTTCAATTTCTGGTACAGATTTTTCAACCAAAGAGCCACTCCAGCATGCCTCGTGGTTCTCCTTATCTGAGCTGCAACAACAGATCAATAGACTTTGTCAAATGGAAACTAACATGATTCTCCATAGTGATTTTATGCCCTCAATCCACAGAACTTTTACAAAGCTTGTTCAACTTCTACCTTATTCCAGATCTAAAATTAACTATCCTGAGGGTCTTCATGAAACATGGGATAGCTACAGAGAGGCGCAATAAGATGCCAATTTCCTCAGCTGTTCAGAATTTATGCAAGGCCCAACATTTAAAAACATACTTTATGAAAACCTGAAATGTATCAGAAGTAAAATAATACTATTTACCAGCTGTCCTCAGGCAGGGCACCCTGGTCTGCTTCTACTGCAGAAGACTCCACCTCACCACTGCACTCACTTTCTTCTCCTGACATCTGACGAGTCATTTTTCCTAAAGATAAATCCCTACAACAAATAAGAACAGAGTACCACCAATCCATACAGCAAACATTCAGCTGTTTGTTTCTGTCTGTAGAGTGTAAAGGCAGAAGATATTTATTCCTTGTTGGGCTATTAGATCAAAATTCCACTTCAACAAAGCCAAAGAGAGACCCATTTCCCTCAGGTTCATTTACCACAAGACAAGCTGACTTTCTTAAACAAGAGCATGGGTTTACTTGGTAACTTTTACAACTAAACCCACAGCAATTATTTTCAATTAAAACAACATTTAGCCAAATGTGAGTTAATTTTTATTGGCTAGTTCACTGTTTAAGCCAGGAGTAGTCAGAATTTTCTCATCAAACAGGGAAAGCATTATTTCAAATGCACTTTCTTGCTTTCAAAAGTAAGTGACAAACTGAATATGGCAGTCAGATCAATTTAAATTATTTTCCTAATGTAGCTATTTTAGATGACTTAAGGCTTACATGCAAAGATGTGACTTGTTGGTCAGCCTGGATATTCCAGACTTGACAACCCAACCAGTAAATAACATCTAAAGGGACCATAGGAATTTACTCCTTTGTTAAGGAAACCCCAAAATTACTGACTCAAAAGGTCTAGTAGGACACTGAACAGCTCAACAACTCCTCTGGGTCTGCTACAAAATCTAGCAGACCTGCACTATAAAATTGTTTATTGAAGTCCACCATTTTTTCCTTAGATTTAAATGGATAATCTGCAGCATCATTTCAGGCAAATCAGAACAAAGTTAAAGACATTAATACAGACATATGATTACTTGATCACTATGCTCTGTCAAAGCTTTAAGGACATGTGGAATTTTGCCTCAAAGATATTTTTCTGTTGCTCTCATCACCAGCAGGACATTTCACATACCCAACATTTCAAAAGCAGAAGAGAATCTTTGCCTTTTCTTTATCTTTACAGGGTTTAAAGGATTAGGAAACATAATCCCAGTTACTTCAGAGGAAAAAAAATAAAAATCAAACAACACTTTCTCAGTCATATGTACTAAACAAAAGCTTGATAATCAGCATATGAGAAAGAGCCTAGAGAAAATATTGCTTTGTATGTTATCTAAGTGGGGAAAATGGTTTCCAAGAATACATTTAAAGCTGGTGCTTGTAACTATATATAGAAAAAACCCAAACAGCTCAAAAAGATTTTTACATACCTAATCCTTCTTTCAATAGCATCTATATGGAGTTGCTTTTCACTTAATAATTTCTTCAGTGATTCAACCTCCCTTTGTTTTTCAAGCAATTCTTTTTGCAGACGGTAGTTTGTTTCCTCCAGAGTTTCACAGAAAGCCTAAAAGACAAGTTTAAGAACATGGTCCATTTAGCTTCAGTGGACTGCCTTTATTGATTTTTGCTCTAGAAATATCAACCTGTAACAGAACTGTAGCTGCTTTGCATTGATTACCATAGAGAGCTATATAAACTTTTTTCAAAGTTCTGTTCTTTACAAAACAATTCTCCTTTGCTTTGAACCATGGTTTTATTATGTTGAACTATAATGCAAATACTTTATCACATTATTCCTTTGTCTCAGAAGACACTTTAGAAAGGTTTCCTTCCTTTGATCCTCAGGCTCTAATTTTCAACCTTTTTTGCATATACAGAGCATCAACTGAGCTCTCTACATCTCTTTCCCCTGATGTAAGCTTTGCTTTCACATGATTTGGAAGTTAATTTTTAATTATCTAATTGCTCCTAAAATGCTAGAAATGTGGATAAAGTGGACGTTCTTCCCTTTCCCAGGATAAAGATGAAGTTATACAGTTCCGTATCACATTGCTGTTATAAACAGGACAATCATGAGAGTCAGAAGACCAATACAAAAACATTTTGAAGAAGTTAAATGAAATGCTGAACACACCAACTGTTCAACTACAGTAAGTACTCTGCGTTACTCTCCTGAGCAACATGAAGAGCCGATGCACAGTGCAACATCCACTGAACACAGGAAGCAAAAGAAGGGCTGGCACAGAGCCTGCTGATCTGTTACTGGAAAGAGCAAGTCTACCAACAGTAATGTGCCATTATGACTTAATAATTTATTTAATAAAGATTTTAAATGGGCTACAAACATGTAGAGGATACTATTCCCTACTTCAATTGAAGCAGACTTTTCAACTTCTTTAAAATGTTTTCCTGTAATTATACAATACAAACAAATATAGTATTTTTCAATCCAATAACCATTTCGGTATTTTTTTTTGAACTGCATTCGAAATTATTTTTTTGACTCATACAGCAAATTCATCTTAGTTGGCAGGCACTGAAGACCAATCATCAGTTAAGCCACCACTTTATTCACATCTATTAGAGCTGAGAACATGTGGCACGCAATCAATTATTCACATACCATTTTTACTGATTGCTTTCACAACCATTCCAGTGAAGCAGGCATTCTGTTTTATCCAAGCCAATTAAGTAAATTCTAGTGTATTTGGTAAAATTGTTCAGGGTTGCTGGTACACTAGCTGAAAATTTGCCATTATTTCCTTAAGAATATAATTAAGTTACATTATTTCTACCTTTAGATTTACGTACATGCAAATTTCCCTGGTCACAGAATAATAAAAAATATTCCACATGGGTTGACAACATTTTAATTGTTCTATATGAGAACTGAAAAAAATAATTTTGGACCATCTCTACTTGCAATCTGTGCATCAGCTGCCCAAGAAAAGGAACATGCTCTTTCTTCACAACTGAATAAGAAAACATCAGCTTATTCTGAAGGATGCTGTAATAGCAGAAAGGTGAACTAAAGCTGAGAAAGGCCTATCAGGGAATTGTAATGAGATATCTTGCTCCTCACAGAGCTGTACACCTGGAGTCTGGTATGGTTCCAGTGCCTAGGTGGGACCCATTTTCCTTGTAAGTTCTGAAAGGGAGGAGAGCTTTGCTTCCTTCTTCAGTGGATCATGAAACACTGATGGCTGGGAAAGGACCTGTGGAAACAACTACTAGAGATATGACAAAAAACCCCATAGCTTTAGTGAATATTTTGCCTACATTTCTGTGATTAATCTCCCATTTGTAGCAGGGGAGGTATCTGTATCTCTCCCTAAAGAGATACATATTTTGGCAAAACCTTCCTGAACTGGAATAACAGAATAAACATAAAACAACTAGAAGACACAATTTTTTTTTCATTACCAGGAAAACAGTAACAAAATATCATTTTTTGCAATGCTTTGTATGACAACAGTGCGGTGAAATGGAAGTGATTTTGAGATGCCTTTAAAAATTAACTTGAGGAATAAGTACATGAACCATAGTACTTATCCTGTAGTTGGGCACTATTTAGGAAAAGAAAAAGTGAGGGATGGAAAAAGATGCTCCTGGGTACATAACAGTTCAGGATCCTAACAGGCAGGAGGAGGGCAAAAAAGAAGGATCACAATCACGGACTTTAGGTGAGCACGCCTCTATCCCTTCAGAAATTTGCATGGAAGAAAGATTCCATGAGAAACTCCTTCGATGAGCAAGAGCAGTCCAGGAGAGCTAGTAAATATTTAAGGATCATCACTACAAACTCAATAAAGGTCCATCTCAAGAAGCAGGAAATCAAGCAAAGGTTACAGGAGGCCTGTACGGATGAGCAAAGAATGCCTAATTGAACATAAAAAGCAATGTGCTACCACTGGAAGCAGGTGACCCAGGAGTACAGGGCTGCTGTCTGATCTTACAGGGGCAGGGTTAAGAAAGTGAATGCCAACCTGGAGCTGAATCTGACGAGGCATATGAAAAGAAACAAAAGAGGATTCTACAAGTACATAATCTACAAAAGGATTACTAGGGAAGACATGGACCTGCTGCTGAATGGTGTGAGGAAACTTGTGACAAATCATACTGAAAAGTTTAAGGTACTTGATGCCATTTTTACCTATCTTGACTGGTAAGACCAGCATTCAGGAATCTCTGACCTCTGCAGCCAGAAGGGAAAACAGGGAAGGGCAAGACAGTTACCCTCAGCAGAGGAAGACTAGGTGAGGGACCACTTTCCCAAATTAGACATACACAATGCCTGACAAGTTGCACTCCTAAGTGCTGAGGGAGCTGGCTCATCTCATGCTTCTTGTACACCAGGACCCCAGGTCACATGATTCAGAGATCATAATCAAAGAAATTAAGGGACTTTAGCATCTTTCACATGAGAAGAGGATCAGAGTCTTCAGTCTGGAGAAGGCTCAGGGTGATCTTATTAATGGGTATAAATACCTGACAGGAAGGAATGAAGAAAAGGGAGCCAGACTCTTTTCAGTGGTGCCCACTGACAGCACAAGAGACAATGGGCACAAATTGAACACCAGGAATTTCCATCTGAACACACAAACCCACTTCTTTACTGTGATGGTGATCAAACACTGGAGCAGGTTGCACAGAGAGGTCATTAAGTGTGCTCTATAGAATATTCAAAATCTGACTGGACATGCTCCTGGGCAACCTGCGGTAGCTGACCTTGCTTGAGCAGGCATGTTGAACTAGGTGATCTCAACCTGTCCCTTCCAACCTTAACCACCCTGTAATAAGGCAGGGTATCCCTTGGAGAACAGAATTTTATGACAGCTGTTCCTAAAAACTTTACAGAAATCATTAACAGCCAAAACTATAACAGCATAGCTATTTCAATAGTTTGCCGAAATTCCTATGGTGGAAAAGTAACCCTGAGACTTCACAAGAGTATACATGATCAAAATCTCTATGAAAAAAGCACTTAAATTTCTTAAGTAGTTATCTAAATAATTCCTGTAATTTTTAATAATTTTCATCAACTTAAATAGATATAATGACAAGTGTTGTACAGAAATCAAATATAAACTTGTAACACCAAAAACCATAACAAATCCTTCAGATATATACATATATATATAGTAATGTAACAATAGCCAAGGCACTCCTAATTTACATGCAAAACAAACTGGTAAATACAAATTTAGTTGAAAGAGCATCACTTAACATTCACAATTTCTACAGCACTAACGATGTACGTGCAATTCCAAACCATACTGCTGTTCTATAAAGGAAGAAAACCAAGACCATCTGTTACAGAGAGATTTGAAACAGCTCTGCATGCCAGTGAAATCTACTTCTAATAAAATAGGCTGCAGCACACAGTACTATTTGTTTAATGTTTCAACATGCTCATGTGCACGTCGAAAGGCTGTTATAGTACTTGACACTACTAAATTATCTGCAAGAACACTATCTTTGGCAGTCAGAATTAATCCTTTAATTCCTTTCAAAGCAAGATCATTTTAGTGCAAGACCTGAAGTCCAAGGCATATACATTGTAACATCTTGAATGTAAACACAAAAAACTCCTAATAGTCAGTAGTTGCCTTAAAAAGAAACTTCACCAACTGGTCATAAGAGGCAAAAAGGAAGATACTCTATTTTGGGATAGCAATGAAGTACAGCAATATCAGTGTATACCAGTAATCAGACCATGCCAGTTTTTGAAATAAATCCATTTGCAAAGTGTTGTGAAAGAACAGATAAAAATATTTCATTCCATACTGTTCAGCAGATATGACAATATTCTAGCAACTACTGTCTTTTGCATTCCGCTTTTATCATATTATATAGCACTTACCCTGCTCTCTTCTAGACTGTCAAAAGGACCTGGAGGATCGTCCAGACAAAGAAATTCTCTCACTGCAAGACTTTACCAAATAAAAGAGAGTGAATTACTTGAAGTACAAAAAACAACACTTAAGAAATATTGCCCTTGTATCGTCCTATTTAAGAGCCACAAATACCTATCCTGAAATTTACTCCAAAGTATTCTAAAATAATGTTAACAAATTATTACATCTCAGTAATATCTCAACCAGGGACAGTATTTAAAATGTGACTTAAGAAATTGCACAAGTGTACATAAGAATTTTCAAACAGTTATTTTAGAACATGATTGTTTAACTCTTCATAGAATTTGTGCCTACATTACAACTGACAAGCAAGTTTATCACTTTGGTATTGAAGAGGTTTGAAAAAGTCTCCTGGTGAAAAATAAGTATTAAAAGATGGATGGAAATGTATGCTGCTAAAATTCATACACAGATCCCTTCAGGAAACATCAGTGGAACTAAGCATGGGTACTGAAACATGCTTGCATCTACATTTTGCTAAGATCATAATCCACCGACATATACACAGATACAGATATATATTATATATATACAGATATATATTATATAGATATATAAAAATAATTATTGAGTTACAAAACATTAAGCAGTGACAAGGGAAATGGGCCCTGGATATAGTACACAGTGTCTCTAAACATACTTCAAACTAATACATTAAACTTAAAATTGTGAAAATTGTTAACAGTTGTCCTCTCTTTCTGTGCATTGTTTTGCAAAGGCCAGAAGAAGGAAGTATGTGCAATTCTGTGGTTTGCTACGGAGTATTCTGAGCATCTTGCTCCTTTTATCTTCTAAGTTTAGATTACTTTTCACAGAACTCTTCAACATCTGCCAACACGTCCCTTCACTCACTTTTCTGAGACTCTCCTGCTCTTTTTACTCATTCTTCTATAAATAGCCTCCAATCAGAGTACCGTATTCACAATTAATTAGCAAGTAGTAGCGTATTAGCAATTATGTACTTGCACTCACTACTACACACCGCTAAATCGTCTCCTACTGCAACAAATGCACAAAAATGGAAGATGTGAATTCGGACTAATTCCCCATCTCTTCCTCTCACCCAAGTCCTGTGGAAAGGCGAGGGCAAAAGGAAGTAATTTTCTGCCATCTGCTCATTCTCAAATGAGTTAGACACAATAGAAACTCAAGTAATGAAACTTTTACTCAGCTACCAATCTAATCAAATAGCTTTGGGTTTGGTAAGCAAAATGAGGAAAGGCTCTGGAAAATATTAATATAAAATACATTGAACCTTTATTTCATTGTTGGATTTTTGTAAGCCTGCTTTCAAGTACTTATTGCATATGTGAAGGATGCAGGTGGGGATTTTTTGGCCAATATTTGGTGAGAATTCTTGTTTTCAAACCCACTTTCACCTCACCAGCCTTTACATAAACCTGAAAAAAGTTCTCATATAATCATAATTCATTTCCTCCCACTTAATTTATGTGACAAACATGACAAAATTTTCTTTTCAAACCCTCCACACTGTTTTAAATCAATCCATGATCTGTGCAAACTATGGCCTAAATCTGAACTACTAAAACAGCTTCTCCCATATACTCAAATATTTTTAAAAATCTGCTACTATTCTTGATACCAAGATTATAAATCCAATTAGCATACAAAACTGTAGATGTTAACAATGAATTACTTAATTAGAAAACACAACTGCAAAACAAATGAAAAGTTATCCAGGCACATGAAGTACATTTTCAAGGAGAAGAGCACAGATGTTTTTGTCCTCTCCAAATAGTTTAATCTGTTTGAATCCCTGGAAGTGTTCAAGGGTAGGTTGGATGGGGCTCTGAGCAACCTAATCTACTGGAAGGTAACCCTGCCCATGCAAGATGGTTGGATCTAGGTGATCTTTAAGGTCCCTTCCAACCCTAGCCATTTTATGATTCTATGTAGTGACCCTTTTCCCACATGCTGCTTAAGTCCATTTTTAATGGTTGCATAGTTCTTTTCATAAAGATGCTGATGAACCCACCGACATATACACAGATACAGATATATATTATATATATACAGATATATATTATATAGATATATAAGAATAATTATTGAGTTACAAAACATTAAGCAGTGACAAGGGAAATGGGCCCTGGATATAGTACACAGTGTCTCTAAACATACTTCAAACTAATACATTAAACTTAAAATTGTGAAAATTGTTAACAGTTGTCCTCTCTTTCTGTGCATTGTTTTGCAAAGGCCAGAAGAAGGAAGTATGTGCAATTCTGTGGTTTGCTACGGAGTATTCTGAGCATCTTGCTCCTTTTATCTTCTAAGTTTAGATTACTTTTCACAGAACTCTTCAACATCTGCCAACACGTCCCTTCACTCACTTTTCTGAGACTCTCCTGCTCTTTTTACTCATTCTTCTATAAATAGCCTCCAATCAGAGTACCGTATTCACAATTAATTAGCAAGTAGTAGCGTATTAGCAATTATGTACTTGCACTCACTACTACACACCGCTAAATCGTCTCCTACTGCAACAAATGCACAAAAATGGAAGATGTGAATTCGGACTAATTCCCCATCTCTTCCTCTCACCCAAGTCCTGTGGAAAGGCGAGGGCAAAAGGAAGTAATTTTCTGCCATCTGCTCATTCTCAAATGAGTTAGACACAATAGAAACTCAAGTAATGAAACTTTTACTCAGCTACCAATCTAATCAAATAGCTTTGGGTTTGGTAAGCAAAATGAGGAAAGGCTCTGGAAAATATTAATATAAAATACATTGAACCTTTATTTCATTGTTGGATTTTTGTAAGCCTGCTTTCAAGTACTTATTGCATATGTGAAGGATGCAGGTGGGGATTTTTTGGCCAATATTTGGTGAGAATTCTTGTTTTCAAACCCACTTTCACCTCACCAGCCTTTACATAAACCTGAAAAAAGTTCTCATATAATCATAATTCATTTCCTCCCACTTAATTTATGTGACAAACATGACAAAATTTTCTTTTCAAACCCTCCACACTGTTTTAAATCAATCCATGATCTGTGCAAACTATGGCCTAAATCTGAACTACTAAAACAGCTTCTCCCATATACTCAAATATTTTTAAAAATCTGCTACTATTCTTGATACCAAGATTATAAATCCAATTAGCATACAAAACTGTAGATGTTAACAATGAATTACTTAATTAGAAAACACAACTGCAAAACAAATGAAAAGTTATCCAGGCACATGAAGTACATTTTCAAGGAGAAGAGCACAGATGTTTTTGTCCTCTCCAAATAGTTTAATCTGTTTGAATCCCTGGAAGTGTTCAAGGGTAGGTTGGATGGGGCTCTGAGCAACCTAATCTACTGGAAGGTAACCCTGCCCATGCAAGATGGTTGGATCTAGGTGATCTTTAAGGTCCCTTCCAACCCTAGCCATTTTATGATTCTATGTAGTGACCCTTTTCCCACATGCTGCTTAAGTCCATTTTTAATGGTTGCATAGTTCTTTTCATAAAGATGCTGATGAACTCATGTATCTCTAGTACAGAATTCACTATGTAGAAACACTTCTGCTCACCATTTTTCTCCAATATCTTCATCCTTACATAGCTTGGTTCAAACAAATTTAAAAGGTATTTAATGTTTACATGTTGTTAGTAATTTTATTGTTATTAAAGGGTAACATTAAAATGGCATAACATGCAGCAATGCTTGTGAGTGAAAAAGGAAGTGTATAGAAAATGAAGTGTGCAAAAATACCCAATCTATATACATCACCTACTAACATCATGTCAAACCCTTTCTTTTGGTTTTGTTTCCCTAGAGCTGCTGACAGAAAACTGTGTCTTGTTCTGTAGTTTCTGAAACTACTTGAAACTGAAAGCTGTATATTCATTATTTTACATAAGAAGGTCAAGACACTTTAAAGCCACAGGTCACTGAAAACTTTGTGTTATCTAAAATATGCACCTGATGGCAAAACATTCATTTGCAGCCTAGCTTTACTCTGAGTCTGCTTTGCCCTGCTCTCCCCTCCCTGCATTACACCTCTACCTTTCCTTTAACAAACAGGAGAAAATTCTGCCTTAAAGTATCACAGAAATCTTCAAAGTCATGTAACAGAGATTATTTGCTGTATGTGGCTTCCTTCTCCTATGCTAGCTGACATTCTCAAGAGAGGCAGCAAGGCCAGTATACACCAGCATTAAGAACGGCAGCAAGGGGCAGTGCAGCACATGGGATCCCTGACATGACTCCACAGCTGACTGAGATCCTCCCTTTCAACCTCCTCCTCACACATGCTGGAGGCAGAGGAGAGCTGTCTCATCTGTAGAAGCCCAGATGACACTTCTGTTTAGCAAGTTAAACTTCTTTCTCCCACTTTGTGGATCGCATGACATGTTCTTGAACATATTAAGCTCCGTGGGTGGATTTCAATTTCAAACAAATCTTCGATACAAGGCACAATAAAATGAAGACTCAGTCAGTTGCACGCTACCTTACTTTTAATCTTCAAGCTACTTTGTGAATCTGATTAACTTAAAAAATAGGTACACCCAGTGAGGCTTCCTATCCCTTAAGGGCAACCTTCCCACTGTCAGTGTGTCTCAATGATAATACAGTGCAGAAAGAGAAAGGAAACAGACTTCTCCACAATGAGAAAAGGCTCATTTGGTTTTGGTGTGACCCAAGCAACTTGAATTACTTGCAAAACTGTATAAGTAGATGGTAAGCTTTTAAGAAGGAAGCAGGGTCAGATGACCACTGTGGCTCACATAAGGTGTGAATAATAACTTCCATCAATAGTCACTTATTTTCTGGTAACTGAGTAAAAAATCAGGCAGATTTCCATCTGCCTAGTTTTAATCACTTCCTGAGGAATCCAGACCTTCCACAGATCTAAACATTATAACCTGTTGATACAGCTTATGTTCTAAAGTTATTTCAAAACTTAATCTTCATCTCCTTACACAGTCAAGATCAGAATTTTCCTCAACACCACATTTCAGTTAACTATGTTTAAACAAAATGCAAACTGATTCCTTAAACATTTAAATTCCCTTTTGTATCTGATGACCAATGCAGTCTAAAAGTTACGTTTTGCAGGTTCATGTTGCTTTATGACAAGCACTCTTTCATCCAATAGGGGCAGTCATCAAGATTCAAACAAGGTAGCTGAAATACCAAACTAGCTGCAACAAAAGGAAACAAAATCTTCAGATTTAGTCAAGCAGACTAAAAGTCCATCCAGCACTAGTCTGTCTACTGCAGAACAAAAGCAATGTTCAAAAATTCACAGGCTGATCCCAATTTCTTTTTAAAACCATTTAAGCTTTGTCTTTGACATCTCACAAAAAAACTTCACTCAGTGTGAAAGACTGGAGATGACTATGAATCATCCAAAATACTAACTTCTTTACTCACCTTCCTTATCCCCTAATGACTTCAAATGTCCTGTTTAGCCAGCCCTTTCTCAAGATGACAGAGTAAAGACAACAGGACTCCTATTGCAGGAAGTTTGTCTGTAGCTTCACCTATCCTTGCTTGTCTTTTTACTTCTAACAGACCTTCTTTTGAAAGGAATGCTGCATTTTAGCACTGGACTATGTGGAAGTGAGATTCAGAATGCCACAGCAGTAACTTTCAAGTTCCTCTTCAACAATTTTATGCAACTTTTTGACTATTACTGAATACATAACTGATTCAGAAAACTATTAATACCAACAGTAATCTTCCAGGTTGTAAAAACAATTGAGTTTATGATTCTCTCTATATGTACTTACTAGTATTTTACACTTCATTACATTACATTTTATGTTAGTCACTCAGTCCCTTGGGATCCTTCTACAATACTTCATGACCTCACTACTTCCAGATATTCTGAACATCATTGTTGATAAATGTGATCACACAATCCATATATAATACACTAAACTTCTATCAATCCTGTTCACCTTGCCTTTCAACCATTTTACGAGCTCCCTCGTAACTACTTCTAAGATACATTTCCCTATGCAAAAGACATTATTTCTTTTCCAAGAATTACTTTTATTTACCTGCTTACTGGTTTGCGTTTTTTATTACAAGCAGTACCAACAGTCAGAATTACTAATCTCTAGTTCCCAGACTCAATAGTCTAATGCTGTATACAGAAGTGCCAAATGTAATAATAGCCAGTCTACTAAAAAGTAAAGTAGATATGAACACTGTATGGTCTCACACCACAGCTCAGCAATTTTACATTTTAGTTCCTTTAAAATACTTGAGGGAATGCTGTTTGCTTTAGATAATTTCCTACTCTTAAGTTTCTAGCAAAGTTTCAGATGAAGACAGTTCCTCATTCCTCAGATTCATTCCTCAAAGAAACTCTGGTATAGCAACCTCATAACTTGCTTCTTTCTGATGTTGGAAAAAGTTTTTAGAACTAACTGCTCTGCATCTAGCAACTTGCTTACTAAAATTCTCTTTTGGCCTATTTAAAATGATTTTTACATTTCATTTGCCAAAATTATATTGTACTCATCTTCCAGATTTGAAAGAATCTTCCACTTTGTATGAAAAAAGTTACCACTCAATGAGTCTTCTGCACTTTTTTGCTTAAACACATTGTGTGTTTTTTAGTCTTAAGCCTTTTTTGATTTGTGGTTTATATTTACTTATGTAAAGCAATCTATAAAAGTACTTCTATAACTACTATGTCACGTAAATTAGAAATCTTTAGTTTAATACACATTTAAAGAATGAATCCCATAATAGAGTAGGTACTTTCCATTATGAAAACCTAACATTCAATCTCAATACAAATTAAGACATCAGGAAGAACTTCTCACCATGAGGGTAGTAGTAACGTGCTGGAATAGGTTGCCCAGTGAGGCTGTGGATGCCCTCTCCCTGGATGTGTTTAAGGCCAGGTTGGATGAGGTCTTTTGCAGCCTGGTCTAGTGCGAGGTGTCCCTGCTCACAGCAGGGAGGTTGGAACCTGATGATCTTTAAGGTCCCTTCCAACCTTAACTATTCTATGATTAATACTGTATCAGTGCTGCTGTACTCAATGTACAGTATAGGAGCAAGCATGGAGTTAGTCCAATATTTTGAATATTACAGCTTTCAGTTAGTAGTTAACGATATACAATTCAAAATACTGTAATTGCCCTTCCTGCTTTGGTTAAGATAGGATTATTTTAATAGCACACCAAGTAATTCATGTAATGAACAAATGCACAACATGCATGTTAATGAAATTCCTTCCTATGTTGCTCAAAAATACTCTGCTAGAGTCTAGAAACCTATATGAGGACTTTGAACACAAAAAGATCCCAATCCAGAAGGAAAGTGTAATCACATACCAGTTAGCAATATCTTTGTGAGCTACTAAATTCTGGAGGAATGCTTGTAGCCCCAACTGTCTATCTTCCAAGAAGTCAGGATTATAATTATCCTTGAACCAGCGCTTCGGAGGAAGAGCGAGCCGAAAGCCTGGAAACATATCTTTTAGCTGAAATAGAAAGCAAATCCAAATGAAGAAAACCAAGAAGAAAGACTTGATGAAATACTGAATTTGACACAGGCATTGAATTTACTCAGAATTATGGCATCTTTCTCTCTTCCGTTAAGTTCAAGCACAAGGGAAGCCTTAACGATAGGTACAAAGCAAATTACAGCACAAATTGTGGACACTGTTCTGTCACTTCTGCAGTTTACACAATCACATGAAACAAGAGCAAACAACTTAGCTTTGTTATTTAATGTTCTTGAGTCTCATACTTAACACCTTTTAATTAGTAAACAAAACTGTATATAAAAGCATCAGATGAGTAAGCATTTCAGTGGTGTTTCTTCTAAAGCACTCAAGGATACCAAGTACTATATAAATAAAATATATAAAACCCCATTGCAGATCTACAACTCTGCAACTTGTCTTTTTAGGAGGGGCTACCAGAATGAATTACAACACACAGACAAGAGACTTCTAGTAGAGTCGCTCCTTGTACATCCAGAAAATAAGCATTTCAGCATTTCATGAATGAAACTCAAAACCTAGTACTAACAAACAAAACTGTGTTTTTGAGTTACTTAAATAGTAATGGAATATACGTAATGTCAGAAATATCTAGAATTCTTCTCTGAATTAAAACATGAAATATGCAAATGAATGGAACATGAGATTATGTAACCATGGACCGGTCCTATAATGACATGCATTACTTTCTAATATGCATGAAGATTAAAAAAATGAACACTTTCATAAAAAACAATTTTTAGATGCCTTTTCTTAGAAGGGATTCTTGACACAGAAAAATCTCAGAAGATTACAACCAACCGGAAAAAGCAAAAAGGCTTTACAAAATGCAGTGTTACTTCAGCAGCCACAATAAACACTTAATCTTTTTCTGAAGACAAAATCAAGTGGACTTTTGATGGGGATGTACTGCATACACCTAATTTATTAGTATGAATATTCCAGTGACACGATTCTAGAATCCACCTTGAAAACAGTTTAGCACTCAGTACATAGATCCAAGATAATTCTTCAGTGGGTGCCTTGATCCTTACACAGCAAAATTTAAGCCCTCTGACAAAAAACTTTATGTATTTAACTACTCTTTTTGGAATCTTTCTTTTTTCTTTATGACTAGCTCTTTCAGCAGATTAAGTTTTTAAGAAGTTAAAACAAACACTGTAGTTTAGCTGAAATCTCTCTACACAGTTTAAAGGAAGAACCATGCTAGCGGATCACCCTTACTCATACAAATACCAATTCACAGCATAAAAGCACTTTTTTAACATGACAAGCATTGTGTATTAAATAGCTCAGTATAACTACTAGTTTCTTATTTTCTTACTACTTACTTAAGTCTTACTGACTTTCATCTTGACATTAGATTCTTCCTGATATTTTTATCTTTGATCATTCAAAGTTCCTTAATCTCTTAACACTAATACAGCATAAATAACTATCCTTTATGCTCCATAATCCTGCTTAAGTTAATAAAATACTGAATAGAACTGAACCCTGAAAAGGTTAACAAAAGGAGTTCCTGTTTCAGTTGTAGAGAGGACCACATATAACCACTCCATGGAAAGCTCTTCAACCATACAAATTTCTACTTAATGGTAATTTCACTCGCTTAGTTATGTAGATCATCTCATTTATTTCTAAGGAAATAATATGCCCACACACAGATCCACAAAGTGTAAGGAAGCTATCTGCTGTCAGCAGACTAATTTTCAACAGCATTGTCCTGGGGCATTCTTCCTTTAACACTCCTCAGATACAGCACTAAAAACTGTGAGTCAGACAAGTTGTGCCAGCTGTCATTGCTTGCTTGGATGCAGCAGCTTTTCTAGATATCTCTCGCCTACATCACCACATGACAGATTATGGATGTCACATGAGGCACAGCCTCAAAGAGAAACAGTTAACCTCTCATTTCTTAAGACAGGCCATTTAATTATTTGTTCAACATCTCTACCAGTACAGTAAAAAAACTTTACAACATTCTTTTCCCATTGTTTTTTGAGACTGATGAGTATTCTTCACATACTTCTCCAATTCATTAGGTGTTCTTAAACAAAATCTATGCATCTAGCCAGGTATTTTATCCTTTGCTCCAACCCCTTCAAATCCCATCATGTTCCAACATCCACTAAGATTAAATTTTCCATTAATATTATAGCAAAAAGCAGTATTTCAGTCTTTGCTCTATCATTTGTTAATTTGCTTTCCATAGTTGGTTCTCAAGTAATGGATCTGTTATTTTACTGCCTCCTTCCCTTACTTTTGATTTCTAATGATTTATAGAATTTTACCTATTGCTCTTCACATCCTGTGACAGTCCATCTTGCATCTCAGCACTTCTGCCTCAGTCTTCAGAATCACAGAATGACAAGCTGGAAGAGACCTCAAGGATCATCTGGTCCAATCTTTCTAGGTACTACTATAGTTTATATGAGATGGCTCAGCACCCTGTCAAGCTGAGACTTAAAACTGTCCAATGTGGGAGAATCTACCGCTTCCCTTGGGAGACTATTCCAACATTTGATTATCCTCCTGGTGAAAAATTTACCTCGTGTCTAATTGGAATCTCCCCAGGAGCAACTTGTGCCCATTACCCCTTGTCTTTTCCATGTAACTGCTTGTAAACAGGGAGTCTCCATCTTCTTGGTAGTCACCCTTTAAGTACTGGAACACTGTAATAAAGTCTACGTGAAGCCTTCTTTTCCCAAAGCTGAACAAACCCAGTTTTCTCCGCTTCTTCTCATGTAGCAGGTCCTCCAGTCCTCTGATCATCCTTGTGGCCCTTCTTGGGACCCTCTCCAGCCTGTCTACATACTGTTTGTAGAGCAGGGACGAAAACTTAACAGAATACTCCAGGTGTGGTCTGACAACCACCGAGTGGGATGATGCCTTCTTTATCTCTCCTGGTGATGCCCCTGTTGATGCAGTCCAGTATCCTGTTGGCTTTCTTTGCCATTGCAGCACACTTTCTGTACTGCTCTATTTGTACTTTTAAAAATTACTTTTGACTTTGAGATCACCATGTGTACTAATGGTGGTACCAATACCGGCAATATCTCATATTTCCACTGCATCCAATTATTTTGCTATCATCTTCCATTTGTCTGCTTTCAGTACATAGGGTGTTTTCATAACCTTTTCATTGCCTGGATAGTAAATACCTTTGACAATCAAATAACTTGTTGCTTACACTTGAAATCTGTTCAAGTCTTAACCTGCTGCTCCACTTACTAGCTTCATTCATAAAAGAAGAGTTCACGGTTTTCAGCACTTTTACTCCCATTCATTTCTATTTCATTAGCTGTTCCTTACTAAAAGTATTTGCCTTATTTACTTTCATTGAGAGATCAGGGCAAATTAAGAATGCTATTACTGAGTTCACACTGCTTCTATTAGTTAGCTGCGCTGCACTCATTCATCTCGTCCCAGTTTTATCTATGCATGTCCTGCCTGTGACATTATCCCTATTCTCATGTTCTCAACTTTTAGCTACTGTCAAACTCCAACTGTCACGTATGCCTGACACATACAAAGCATAGTGTTTCTTTGGCTTTTCCTAGTCTTCCTGAAATGTAATTTCCCCTCTCTTGATACTTCAAACTAATGCACACAGTGATTGATTATTCAATTCAGTTGGCCAAGCTTCTAATATTTCAGAGAATGAATAAATTGACATCAACCTCAGGAAGAATGGTGAAGAAAAGGATTTACAAGGTAGTACGTTTTTCTTGTTTATGCTCGATTTCTAGAAGAATTCAGAAAATCCTGAAAGTATACATGACATACAACTTTGTGTGTGTATTTGCCATTACAAAGCAAGGAATTGCAAGTGTTGTGCCATGCCTGTTGAACCACTGATGTGTGCATATAACAACTTACTCTTCAGTTTCTAAGAGATCATGCTTCTTATAATAGAGAAATGACAACTCCAAGAACTGAAACATGCCGTAACTCTGAAGCTTCTCGAGAATTACAGAACAGTAACAAAATAAAAGCCTGGATATGAACTGAAAGATGAAAAAGCTTCATTGACAAAAGGGAAAAATGAAGTTCTTCCTTTTTAACAGAAATTCTAGTACCTATAAATCATGTTAAAAGCCTAATATTTTTGTCTAAGATTTGACTGAAGACTAAGGACTTCACCTGGAAAAATCTAAAGATCTATTATAAAATTAATATTGGTGTGTTTTGATTTTTCAAACTACTGATAACCACACTAAAAATCAATGCATGTAAGCCAGTTTTTGGCCTGTTATCTGGCAGAGCTGACCAAAATATGAACTGTTTTATGAATTGGCTTCTGATATTCTGATATGATACTTCATCATGTGGGAAGAAGTCAGGCTTTTGCTAGCAGGAAGACATACCTTAAGATGAACTAAATAAAAGTTCTATTTCCATGCAGAGGATCCAACTATTAAAGAATTAATTTCCTAATCTATGTGATAAAGGAATAAATATAAAGTATTAAGCACACTAACAGCTTAATATGAATAAATACGTTCTTTACTCTAGCTGTAGTTATTTCATGTATCTCTGAAAAATATTAGGAGTCATATGTTTTTCACTCTTTATGATAGTATGTTTCATACGCAGTACAAAGACAAGGCAAGAAAAAAAGGGCCAAAAAAGTGAGACAAAATTAAACATGTGAGAAGAGTGCGCCAAGTTAGCTGAGAAATTTGGTATTGTATGGTTCTCACCTTGTCATTAAGCCTGGAGAAGTCAGTGTATCGTCTGAAAACCACCCAACTTTCTTCTGGACTTCTTTTTACCAGTATTTTGTACACCTGTGCAAAAAACCACAAGTATCAGAAAAATGTGCAGAACTTAAGGCTGCATTGATTGAAAAGCTGGTATTTATTTCTTAATGAAAACAATCTCATGAATTTTTAAAAAAATCCTTAATTGGATTAAAAAAAAAACCCTAATTATCAGTACAAACAATATAAATTAATTTCAGAATTCAGTTTCTGTAATTCCTAAATACATGGAATTATTTTATGTCTGTAAGAAACTGTGAAAACTGCATCCCAACTCTGTCCCAGCAAAACCCAAGAGTCTCAGTTATCAAAGAGGTAAGTGAAGTATATTCTAGTGATCTAATTTAACCTGTGCTGAATTACAGTTTTACTCATCAATCCTTGAGGCCTATCTGTTTTTAAGATGACTGTAATAATCACTAACTGAGTGTCATATTGTTTTAAGATGTCTCATCTGACTTGACTCACAAGGAAAAGTGATGCAGGATAAAAATAACATTTTGCTTTGCTTCCATTTGTTTTAAGCATTAGGTTTTGTATTTCCAGGCGAATATGACCACTTGCCTAAATAACCACATCAGAACAATTATACTGAAGTAATGGATTCTCTGAATCATGATTGAGCAAGGCAACAACACAGCAGTGCCACTCTCCTATTTAAACGCAAATGGATAAATACAACATTAATATTTAAAAAAAAAAAAAAGTACCTTTTCAGAGGACTTATATTCAAATGCCTGAATACAAAGAATCTACCAGCACATAATTTCAACTAAAATTATTAACTAGTGTCTAGTAAAGAAGGATTCTCATATCACAACTTTGTATTTTCAACACAAGGAAAAAGAGGCTCTGTACTGGGTTAGCTTTTGCAGTTTAAGTGTTCCCTAGTTTAAAAAAAATAAAATACAGGGAAAAAAAAAGCTATTTTTGGAATCACAGTGATAAACAATCCTTTATAGTTATTTAGCTAAATTTTATTTAAAACATCTTCAAATATGCTACACAATAAAATCTTTCCCAGCATGTGAGGTTTTCACAGCAGGTTATCTTTGCTGATAAATTTATTTTTCTTGTTGCAGTCCCAGATGAGAAAACCCCACTGCTAAGCCAACTTCTGTACACATGCAAGACTGTTTTTAGCACTTTTGTATACTATATTCAACTTGCAGACAACTACACAAACTGCAGATAACTATGGTGCAAATTAAAATAATTTTTCAGCAAATACTTCTCTTACCTACTTTTTAAACACAAAATTCCACTTTCAAGCAGCAGCATCTGTGGAAGTCATGGACTTTGACAGAAGCAGTATTTCAGTCACTAACAAAAAGCTATTATATTTTAAAAGTCATGCTGTGAGACACATCCGTGAAGCCAGCATTAAAATGTAATTCTTCTGCCTTGCATTTTCTGCATAAATGTTTGTCCAAATGTTTTAGCTTTCTTGTAATAACAAAAGCATAAAGAGTTTTATTTTATGGAAATTGTGAAGACTTTTTTGTACACAGCAAAGCATCAAACAAGAGGCTTTGGAATATGCTTGCTGATTTACCTGCTGATTAGTATTCTATTTTTTCATTCTGCTAAAAGTTTTGCAGAGACATAGCTTACAAATGCATATGTGAAAAAATCCAGCTAGTTTGACCCTCACTGTGAATGGTTTCCAAGTAAGTAACAAACAAACAAAAAAAGTCTTCACAAATTATGGTCATAAGAAAAGCAATGAGATCATGATTGCTGGCCACAAAAACCAAAAGGTCGACCTGAAACAAACATCCTTGGTTTTGTTGCCAAAGTTGAAAAAAGTCTGGGTTGTAGTTCATTTTTTTCAATGAAGGACTACCAAAAAAATAATTAATAATCAAGATTTGTAATGAATAACAAGAAAAACTAGATAATTACAAAACTAGCTGTCAATTCCTCCACACAAGGTTTTGGGAAAAAACTACAAATTAACTCAACAAATTCAAGTAATGCAAATCAATCCTGAATTGCCTTATTCCACAAATACAAAACATTCAATGAAAAGATGCCAATTAGTAACAATCTGCAGCTGACTCAGCACCTCATAACGATTTCCAGTTGGCTTAAAACAAAAAGTGCTAACTGAACATTTCAGGACTGCCAACTCACTGAGACCAATTGCTTACAAACAGAGATGTTTTCCAGTCTAGGCTTTTTTTGCCATAGGCTTCAGCAGCCACATGCTCCAACATGCACTGACATTTAACTCCTGAAGTAAGTACATTAGCCAGGTTTCATAATTCAGATTTTTATTTTTGGGAACTATGAGATCCTAGCAGTAATAAAACTTCACCCACTGAATCTCCTCTTTTTACAGATTATTTCAATTTACTTTCCACTGTCTTCCATCTCACTGATTTTGCATTGCTCAACCAAAACTCCTAGCACTAATTACATGATGGTTTTAATGCACAATAGCAAGCTTATTGTCAGCATGGAACTGAAAACAAAGTGAATTATCTGCTTTCAGAAGCAAACACAGCAACAGAAGGGAACTCAGAAAGATCCAAAATGCAACCAAGCATTTTAATAATGAAGAACATTTCAGTTGTACTGTAACCTGGTCTCCTACATAAAATGAAAACTTTGACTCCTTGTTTTGAATATAGCGAAAAAGCATCCAACATGCACACTGGAATATGCCTTGGCATATCTTCAGTCTGTCAATATCACAAGTATTTAGTTTTTAGAGTATTATTTAAAAGGAATCCCTTAATCTACATGTAAAAAAATTAAAAAGTAGCATTATTCAATTCTCTGCAAAAAGGACTTCATGACTTTACTAGTAATTGAACTGTCATAAGGGCATTAGCTTCCACACTTTTCTAGTATTTAAAAATAGGAGAAAAATTTATCCACTGTTTCCTCCTCAGCTACTTGTGAATAATGTTAATCTCCTGAAGTAACACAGTAAGTAGGAAAAAAACCCCCTTACATTGCTGAATTATCTCAAATGTTTCAACTGTACAAGAACAAATGCACACATGCCTCAATGTATTTATAGGATGTAAAAAACTGTATTGCCAGCTACAGTGTATTTTAAGAAAAATCAATACAAATCAGTTAAGCTGGTGCTCTGTCATGAGATGCTGCATACGTGACATCAACTTATTTTCAGAACAAATTAACCCTTCCTAGAAACTAAACCTAGCAATGCAAGAAGTTGTAAACTACATGTATGCGCTTTAATTCAAATACTGAATGTTTTTAATGTCTGTAAAAGGTAAGTATCAGGGTGTCTTATAATTAATTTCAAATAAAAGACTACATTTTTAAAGACATTAAACTATCCAGAACTTCTAGAAGTCCAGTTTCACAAGAAATTGCAACTTTGCAAGGAATTCCTAACTTTCCTAGAAGAAACTGATGCCAGAAGTAAAAGTAATCCCTTGTATTACACGTACACAATTACAGGAAAGCCTGTTTCTGAGTCTCAATTTTCCCACCTGTATAATGGGAATGATATTTTCCTGTCAGAAAGCAGTTTTTTGAAGCTAAATTTGCATTTGTAAAGTGCTCCAACATCGCTGAATGGTGGGATTAATTACTGAAAGAGAATGCAAAGCACATTCAATTGTTATCTTGTCATTACAGGATAACTATACCATCCCCGAAACTTACAGTGAATTTTGCCCTTTCCTCCATCACCTCATAACCCAGTATAGTAGGTGTGGACGGTCGATCTTCCCAACTCCTGGAATCTGTATTCTGCTCTATTTCTTCTACAGGTTGAGTACAGTACTCTATGGATGTATCCATACCAGTAAACTTAGTCCTAACAAGTGGACTACTACATACAGATGACGTAGAACCAAGCTGGTCAGGCACGTCCATCTTTTTAAAACTACCAATTGTAGAGTCCTCCAGCGGTCCCTTTGAGGAGCTGGAACTCGTTGAGATGCTTCCAAAAGAAGAACGTCTTTGGTTTCTGTTTGTAAAGCTGGATGATGAATTTCCAATAGGAATAGGAACAGGAACATATGGTGTTGCCATCCTTCATGAAAAAAGCCTCAGTTTTTGGTCCAGGAGTTTAAGGTTCATCCACTGTATAAGCCATGTTTTCTTTCCTTTTCAAGAACAGTATCTGCAGTGAAGGATAGAAAATACTGTTGTAGTTTTTAAGTGAAAGCAACGCTAAGATACTGCTTTGGAATAATTTGTATCAGCAGTGAGATGGTAGGTAGCAGTATTGATGGTTAAACATTTTTTTCGCAGGAATTTGGCTTCATTTAAATTGTTGGACAGCTTTACAGCAGTTCTGTGTCTTTCACAGCTATTAAAATGTAAATTACAGAAAGTTAGATTGCATAAGAAGAATTTTTTTTTGTCATTTTTGATTTAGGTGCTACTTTGACTGAAAAAGCAGCAATTTGTAGACATTGAAGAAGCTAGTGTAGTTTCAGTGGCTGATTTCTACACCCAGTACAAAAGCTTTTCTCAGAATTGCTTCTGAAGGACAGCTGGTGCAGACTACATGAATCAAACATGCATGCAACATTATATATTACATAAAACAAAAGACAACACAGTTAACAACTTAGGTGAAAACATATTTGAATATATTACATATTCACTGAACAACTCGTGTTCCACGTAATGCTGCAGACATTTGTAATGACATTAACTGGGCCCATTTTCTGTAGCTTGAATTGGAGCAATTAAGTTTTACAAGCATGCACATCAAAAGCAGTGTTGTAACAGCAGCTAGTTTTCTATTCCAGCACATTAAAATGGAAAAAAACAAGTTAAGGGAAAAAAAGAAAGAAAAGATTCAACACTTCTTCTTCAAGAAAACAAATTCAAGCCAAAATTGCTATGTTGTGAGCATGTGTGTGTGTACACTTCTGCAAAAAAAAAAAAAAAAAGGCAAAAGATGGGCAGAATACTTAATAGTATTTAATACTTAATAATATTTAAGTATTTAATACTTTTAGGACAGCAGTATCATACTGCCAAAAAAGCATTATCTCCTTTTAACAAAGTACCCTAAGCAGATTCTTACAAGATGCAAATTAGATGCCATCTTTTTGGATTAATAGGATTTGAGTCACCACCCATTTCACCCAAGAGTATACCAATCAACCTTGAGACTGCAGGCTGCTGTGAAATGGGAAACCATCAACCTAATTCACATACATACACACACACATATATATATATATAAAATCAATCATCTACAGGAGCAAAAACCAAATGAGTTTCCTAATTGCCAGGGTGAAGTGATGTTTGCATTCTGTTGCTCTAAATAGATCTTAGCAAGCACGAATAAGGAAATAAATATGAAGTGAACCAGCATCACCATGAAAGAAAAATGTTCTTAAAAGAATTCCTTGAATGAAGGAAAAAACAAACTTCCTCATCCTCTCACCTACACAGGGAAATCTTCACACACTCTATGTTAGAAAGCTCAGTGAACTTGACCAAAGAGAACAATTTCAAACTTACAGTGCCTCCAAGAGAGTACCTCTGCTCCACTAAGGGGTGAGGCTGGATACTAAGCAGCACCAAAGGGAGCAGAAAGGTCAGTATCATAAACCCCTGCTTCTATTGCAGCACAGTCCTGTGCTTGCTTGTGTGACTTAACTCCACGTGTCAGACAGATGACCTGCTTCAGCATCACGTAATTTGAAAAAGTCAAGTCACACCTGTCTTGGAAACAACACATTCTCTTGTAGCTAGACTAAGATTTTCCCACCTTTATCTCAATAATTGAGATTTTCTGCCTCAAACAATAAAGATAGTATTTTTTTTTAATTGAGGTAGAAATATTGAGACATTAAGTATTCTCTGGTAGATTTTCTCTACCAATACTCTAGTCTGTACAAAATACCAAACAAGGAACTCCTTTTACCCTTGACACTTAAGTGACTCTTCCATGTTAGCAGCATAAGAAACTGGAAGCAACCCCTTAAAAGAATGCCCCACCCAGCTATGTTCCGGGGAGATGTGGGAATCCCTATAAAAAGAAGAAACCAATTGAGTCCAGATTTGCAATGAATCAAAGGATCTGTAAATAATAATTAAAAGTGGTTATTATATTCTGCTGCATGACTTTATGAATCTGAACTAGGAAAGGAAGGTAAGTCCATATCTCAGGGAACCTAGTGAAGTTCACTCAGGAGTTGGTGGAAGTTTGAGGAGAAAAAAGGCTGTACTTTTCATCACTTCTTGGAAAAAAAAGAAAAAAAACCCCATTTTTGCCCATTGCAGTACTTGTGAACAGTGTCTTTCCCAGATGAACTTCTTTCTTTAAAGTGAAATGTCAGTCAAGAACTTACTATTGCGAGCTTACATATTTACTACTACTCTTAAATGAACAGGCATTACTGACAGTCTGTACCTATACTGGCAACCAACACAGCTCTACATGAACAGACCTGCAGAATAAAGCACTTCGTGTTAGGAACCCAGTTATCTACACTGCCCATGCTTCAGCTCAAATGCTGGTTCACAACCTTAGGACTCAAACTTTTTCTAAGAATACAGAAGTTTACTGCTAATTCATGCAACAAAAGGGAACAGAAAATTTCATTAAAACCACTTTTAGATAAGCCATATCACTCCTTGCTTACAACAGGGCAACAAGAGGGAAGATTTAAGTGCACAGTCTGTTAATACCCAAGCTTCACTACAGACTGGTCTGGCATGTCACTGCATTAAGCCAGTCGAATCATTGCACCACAAAAACTTTCTGAACAAACAGATGGCTCATGACACGCAAGAGATAATCAAGCAACTGCACTCTGTTTCTTGTGTAGATACGTACTTGCTTTACTTTAAGAAATTTGTTTCCTGTTAAAAACCCGTATTTGGTCTAGTTTGATTCCCAAGTGTAAATTAAGAATGCTGTTAAGAACAATGCAAGTTGATGAAACGAAAAGAACATATGCTCAAGTACAGAAGTGCTAGATCTGAAACAGGATAGGACAGAGTCCCAGGAACATTACAGTCACATGCTACAAAACTGCATGACACCAACTTACCCTACCGGGTGTTTACAACAGCCACCTCCCTTTTTGCGGTGAAGCAAATAGGCTATAATAAAACCACTTTAAAAGGGTTTGCCTCCAGCTTGCAGCTATCGCAATTCCAAACCCTTTTAAGCTAATGGTTTGTGTGCTCAGTGAGAAACATGCAAGCCGCACGATTCAAGGATAATAGATAAGAAACAAAACAATCCTTACTTAACAATTCTAATTGGATTTCGAAGACTTTCAGCTATGCAATTCTATTTGTGATCTGGTTACACACATTAGGTCTCTGGACAATGCAGCCAGGCTGACCTCTGCTGTACAGGATTTAAGTACTACCATGGAAAGTCAACTGAAGAACCAGGGGAATTTGACAGATAAATTGGCAGGTTAGGTTTTATAAAGCTTTTTAAAAATATTAATTGTGTTAGTATTGTGTGTCAACCAAGTTTCTTAACAACATAATTCACCTGCTCAGGCACTAAAACTTGGGGCCTATTTATCATACCTCGTACATACACACACCGCAGCACACAGAGGAGGGCAACTCCTGCCTCGAGTCTGTTCCCGAATTGGAGGCAACTGAAATAAACTCCCCCCGCCACCTCCTCCGCAATTCCAGAGCAGGATGTGCTTACGTTGCCTACCTCTGCGAGTTAATGGTTCTGAAACAGACGGAAACCAAGGAAAGTCTGCAGCTATGGGTCACCGAGCCCCCGGCACGGCCCTGGGGTGGCGAACCCCGGGCGCGGGGCGGGCCGAGCCGCCGGACGCTGCGGTTCTGCCGGGC
>NW_009970723.1:2758735-2759694 GCF_000747805.2 Chaetura pelagica
GAGGTGATGTCACGTAACACCGCGAAGTCCGGCTGTGCCGCGAGGTGTTCTCGTGTGGCCGCGTAAGGGGTGTAGCCGTGGGGTGCCCTGTGGAATGTCACGGGTGACAGTGACCCGTGGCTTTGCTGGAGTCGGGGACGGGGGGGAGAGGAGCAGGAAATCCCTGTCCTTGAAGAAGGATGGGAATAAAACTGCGTCTCACTATCTCATAGTGACCGATGGGTACTCTGTTCTGAAGAAAATGAGCACAAGTTGTGTTTGACTGTGCATTTTCTGTATATAAAACCATCCGTATATCACACAGAAGTGTGATACCCGGGGCTTCTGAGGAAGCCTTTCAGTTGAGTTTGCGTTCGAACGTTACCACACACCTGGTTTTCTGTTAGATGCTTCCAGAAAATAGTGCACCTCTCGTTCAGATAAACCTGGTATCTTCTGCGGGGCGTGGGCACACAAATCGTGTATCAAAACCACACTGGTACGGTGATCTGAGCTGTGGCTGCAAACAGTAGTAGAGCCTTGTGTTTCCCTTGACAGTGAGTACTGCTCTGGGGGCTGCTGATACCAGCAGAATGGAATTATTCTTCTGCTGGAATTGCTTTCTTAGGGTCCTAGGGAATTTTATTCCTTGTTTTTTTTCCTGTGTTGTATTGTTCAAGCAGTAGACCGGACTGGTTTTTATGGATGTTGGCCTGTCAGGCAATTTTCTCAGAGTTGGCAGGGTAGCTGGCATTCATCGTGAGTAGAATTAATAGCTTTGAGAAGCACTTGTGAATGACTAATTTAGAAGCCATGCCATGGGAATTATTTTTTTTTAAACCAAATTCTCTCTTTAAATTCCCAATTCTGTTTTAAATGCATAGCACTCAGAAGAAATGGAGCTTTGAAATGTGTTACATTAATGCATATATTAAATCAGGGGAAATTCAATAAATTGGATTTTGAAAATTGTACTGCTG
>NW_009970723.1:2760031-2802606 GCF_000747805.2 Chaetura pelagica
TGCTGAACCTGATAGGCTGAGCATGTAACTATTATGAACTTTAAACTTTGTCTCAGGATGAAAATATCCTCTAACATACAGCAACAGGAGAAAAAAACTGCTAGAAACAAGAGAATCCTAACTTCTAGTTGTTCAGGACAGTTTTTTTCTATTGTAGCTGATCACATCTGAGCATTAGAATAGTTTAGTTGTATATTTTATGGTTGGTTTTTTTGTTTGTTTTGTGTGTGTGTGGTTTTGTTTGTTTGGTTTGTTTGTTTGTTTTTACTGTCAATAGTTATTTTAAAAGTTTTCTACTCATGCCAAGCTACTTTTTAAAACCAAATGAGGGTATTTCACGTATATATTATAATTTAATAATTATAAGTGCATGTTTTTTTGTCTGTTAGTCAGCTATTGTAACAGCTGACATGACATTTATTGTACATGGTAAAATGAAATTTTTAACAGCCTCTCAATGCTAGTGAGGTCAGTTTTCACTGTGACACTATCAATCAAGCAAGAGTCCTAACCCAAATCCTTTGAAGAGAACAGGACTTTTTTCGTCACGGTAAACAGGTATTGGAACAAGGCATGAGGCTGCATTACTTGGTCATTTGGGAATTGCAAGGAAGTCGGTGGAATTTTTGGCTGCTGAGGAATGTGGGCTCAGTCCCTTCACGTCACAAGGTGCTATTCATTCACAGAGTCATCAGGAGAGACTGTTGCTTCACTGGGATGAGAGGAACTGCGCAGGCTAAAGGTGAATTAAAATTGGGTCTCTGCCTTTCCTGGTTTTCTCTTTATCCTCCCTGCGTACTCCGGCTGTAGCAGTCCGGAAAGCTTTGAGGCTGCCTTGCTTCAGCTCCTTGTGTAAGCATAGAATCTGTGGCTTTCATTGCAGGCTAGACTGAGCCACCCTGTGGCAATGCCGTGTATTTCACTTTTATTGAGTCAAAAGAGGAACAAAACAAGTTAATAGATGTGTAAGAGATTGCAAAATACTTACTGGGCTGTCCCGGAAAGTATTTGATGTTTTTTTTCGTCACATATTGGTACCAGATGCCACCCGTGTTCTGCCTTCACCCACTAGTTACTTGGTTTTCCAGAGGATTGGTGTACATGTTACAGGCTTGATCAAAGCCTATAAGACCATCATAATCCTTTGTGCCAAAAACATGATTTTTGCTAATGCTAGCTGGTTAGCTTGCTTAATTTAACCTTGTTTAGGGGCCAGGGCCTGCAGAATCAGAAAAAACTTATTAATGTAAAAGAACTTTATGCAATCTCTGTATTAACTTCCCATCACTTTCTCTGCTGGGAAGAAGAATGCAGAAACAGCTGAATGTGTAGCACTAGTGGTCCAGCAATTCCATCTTCTCTTGCAGAAGAAAATGCAGGTAATCCCGTAAGTGGAAACTCGGGGATAATCTGCTGTTTAATTAAATGTAGCTTCTGCTTTGCTAGTTGAGGCATAATGTGATACATTTTCAAAGTCCCACCTGCCCTCATGATCCTATGACACACTGAGTACATTTTCAATCAGGTTATGGGATTTAGGCACTCAAATCTCATTACATTTCAATTGGTGGTAGGCACACAGATTCCTCTGTATTTTAGAAGAATTCAGACATTCAATCCTATTATATTTCAATGGGATTTGAGCCTTTGTCAGGGTACTGTGAACTCTGTGACTTGGAGGATATTTGTTTTATGACCAAAAAGAAGGCAATTTTGTGTCTTAGCTGTAGAGTCTTTATCATTAGAAGTGAAGAAGTTTCTTCTAAAGGCAATTATTTCTGTAATTGTAGGATCCTAGAATTCTAGAATGGTTTGGGTTGGAAGGCACCTTCAAAGATCATCTGGTCCAATCCCCCTGATATGAGCAGCATCATCTTCCACTAGACCAGCTTGCACAAAGCCCCATCCACCCTGGCCTTGAACACTTCCAGGGTTGGGACATCCACTGCTTCTCTGGGTTACCTGTTCTGGTGTCTCACCACCCCCGTCATACAACATTTCTTTCATTTGTCCAATCTAAACCTACTGTCTTTCAGTTTAAAACCATTACCACTTGTCCTGTCACTACAGGCTCTGGTAGAAAGTCTGTCCCCATCTTTCTCACAAGTAAGTCCCCTTTACATATTGAAATATTTAATATCTGCTGTAAGGTTTTCCTAGAGCCTTCTGTTCTTTGGGTGGAACAACCCCAATTCTCTCATCTTTCCTTCACAGAGAGGTGTTTTAGCCCTTTTATCATTTTTGTGGACCTCCCCTGGACCCACTTTAATAGCTCCGTTACTTTCTTGAGCTGGACGCAGTGCCTCAGGTGGGGGCTCCTTCTGCATTCAAAAACTACATAACTTTGAAGACATATGGAGGGGTATTTTAAAAATAGGCATAAACATTGGAATTGGGAACTTAATAAAATAGGGTCATCCAGGTCCTGAGTTGTGATCTGAAATACTTTAAGGACTTGCGGTCATTCTAGTGTGTCTCCATGTCAGACACCGTGTCCTTGTGTGTATATTGTATTCTAATGCTTCCTATGTCTGCCAGATGCTACTTCAGCACATGTTCAGAGGGACCATGCCTTTTAGAGAGATGGAAAAGATGACCTTTTATGAGTACTACATACACAGTTTCAGATATCCAATGGTCAAAAGGGACTGAGGGAAAGGTAAGAGATGGGATTTAAGCTCCACTGCTGGCTATCTTTTTGCAGGTTTGGCCTGACATCATGTGATTCACTGATTTTTGGCTGACTGTTCAAGCTTACTTTGAAATCCTCATGAGACACCTCACTTGTGCAGTATTGGCTCCTGGAGGCCTGCAGTCCTTGTTTGGAGTTCGAAGTATTGTGCTGAGGACAAGACTCTCCCAAAGTCCAGTTCTTTGTTATCTCTAGATTTTTTTATGGTTTCTAGGACTTTGTTCTAGCTCAGGTTTGAATTTCAGACTTGACCCTTGTCCAGAACACTCAGATGTGGGATACTGATTGCCCCTTTGTCTCCTCACTGATTACTCTCAGCTTGGAAACATATTATCTTCTGATGCTTGCCATAAACTTTACTCGTAGTATAGTTTTATACCTTAATTAGTTTCAAAGCAGCATCCTAATAATAGACATTTTATGGAATAAAAATAGACAATATACTTTTTTGTGGAATACCAGTTTCACAGGTACAGTTTAGCTGTTGTGTGTTCTGAAAATTCATTGAGCTACAGATGGGACTTAACCAGCTTTCTATTCTGTCATATCTGTTGTGCTTCTCTTTTAGAGGTGAGTCCTCAAGTAAGAAAGCAGAAGCAGGAGCCTTTATGGAGTTATGAATTCCCTGCCTGCCAGAGGCTGGGCTTTAAGTTATAGGGACTTCTCTCTTGGGGATTGCTTCTGGGTGTTGTATCTCACAGGTGTTATGGCCAGAATCTTCAGATGAACAAACTATAAGTGTGGATTTTAAAATAATACAAGTTACAACATGTCCTGTCCTGTGGCAAGCTGAGATCCCTAGCAAATTGTGTTCTTCCTTCTTCCTCTCTTCTTTAGTCTCACAATTGAGCCTGCATCCTAGCTAAGTATATTTTGTTTTGGCTTTAAAATACACAAATAATTATGATAGCCACCTGCTAATAATTACTTGTAATTAATAAGTAAGAACACACAGGAAAATATAAACAACGAGGTAATATAAAATTATCCTAGAAATTGACAACTAAAGATTTGTGGACATCTGGCTACCCCCTGGAAAAAGAACAAAATACGCACTTTGAAAATAGGTAGATTTTATGATATTCCATTGGTGTCCTGCTTTCCCTTCCTTCTTTGCCTTGGTATTTACTGGTAAAATCAACTTTCAGGGATTTCAGTCCCCTGTGATCAGTGGGAAAGTTTGGTGTAAGAGGATTATGTTGGGAAACATTTGAACAAACTAGATATGTAGAAGTCCAATGACCTGGATATGGTCACGAATGTGGGCCAGTGTCACTGCAAGGCCACGCTCAGTTGTCTTGGAAACATTGTGGAGGTTCCTGAGGACTGACAGAAAGACAATGTAACTTCCAGTTTCAAGAGCAATAAGAAGGTGGATCTGGGGAGCTACTGGTCTAGTGTTAATCCCTGATAAAGTGATGGAGCAAATAATTCAGGAAACCGGTTCTGAACATGAGGGACAAAAAGGTGACTAAGAGTAGAAGTTAGGAAGGGAAAATCATGTCTAACCAGCCTGCTAACTTCTGTGATGAGATGACTAGCTTGGTGGGTGAAGGAAGGGCAGTGGAAGTGGATTATCTTCACGTAGTTAAGGCTTTGACACTGTCTCACATAACATCCTCACAGTTAAACTGATGAAGGAACATCTTCATTAATGACTTTGATGATGGCACAGAGTACACCTTCATCAGGTTTGTGGACAATAGAAAACTGTGGGGAGTGGTTGATAAACTAGATGATCTTTGAGGTCCCTTCCAGCCCAAACAATGATGCCATGATATACCATGTGGTTGTGCTGCCATTCAGAGACCTTGACAAGCTGCAGAAATGAGCTGTTAGGAGTCTTATGAAGTTCAACAAAGGGAAATGCAAAGTCCTACCCCTGGGGAGGCATAACCCCATGGGATAACCAGTACAGGCTGTGAACCCACAAGCTGCAAAGCAGCTTTGCAGAAGATGCCATGGAGGTCCTGGTGGACACCAAGCTCAACCAGAACCAGCAACGTTCCCTGCATCAAAGAAGGCTAACAAAATCCTGGGCTGCATTAGGAGTAGTATTGCCAGCAGGTTGAGGGAGGTGATCCTTCCCCTCTGCTTAGCATTAGTGAGTAACATCTTGAGTGCTGTGTCCAATTCTGGGCTCCCCAGTACAAGAGACATATGGACATATGGAGCAAGTACAGCAGAGGGCCACAGTGATGATGATTGTGAGTTTGGAGCACCTGACAAGGAGAAGCTGAGAGAGCTGTGACTGTTCAGTCGAGGAGAGAAAGTTCAAGGGTGTACAGAAATGCCTGATGGGAGGGTGCAAAGAAGTTGGACCCAGGCTTTTCTCAGTGGTGCCCAGTGGCAGGACAAGGGTCAAAGGGCACAAATGGAAATACAGAAAATTCCATCTGAACATAAGAAGCACATTTTACTGTGAGGGTGATGTGACTGGAGTATGTTGCCCAGGGAGATAGTTGCCCATAGACATAATTGCTTGATGATATTTAAAACCTGACTGGACACAGCCCTGAAGAACCTGCCCTAGCTGACCCCACTTCAAGCAGGGGCTGGACTAGACAATCTTGAGAAGGTCCTTTGCAACCTCAACCCTTCTGTAAGCCTGTGAGCCTAGAAGCCCACCATCCTGCTGTTGCTGCAGAACAAAAAGATGCCAGACACAGTTTCTATTGCCATTTTCTTAAAAGCATCTAAAAGCATCTACTGTTCAAAGACTATGGAAGCACAATTTGTTCTCCTCATTTGCTGTTGTGTGATGAAATAAAATTCACCTTGTTGCAATTTGACAGGTAATCTTTGAACATACTTTCTGATACTTTTTTCTGAATAAGTTTTTTTTCTTCTTTTTTCCTCCTTGTAATCAATGTGAAAAGGACATTGTAAGGAAAACCCAGGGAGTAGAGAATAAAGAATTGTTGTTAATTGAATAGCAGGCTACATGGTTTCATTGTAGTCTAAATAAAATTATTCTGGCAGAATTTTCACAAGCATTTTGATTGAGCAGTCATATTCATGTGCAATAATGACTTCATTACATGCACTTGAAGCTTCAAGTTTAAAAATTATTAGTTTCCTCTTAGCTAGAAGAATTGGTTTTAAATGTCCTTTGTTTTATGTCATGGAAACAGTCAGTCACTTTCCTTGCAGGGAGGAATGGTTCTTTCCCAGCAGTAACCCTGTGGACATGAAGATGTCCTGCATTGTAATTTGATGTGGCACAGCTTCTGGTCCTTTGGTATGGCCTTTGTAGAAGATTGTGGTTTTCCCTCCTATGCCTTACAGCTTACTGATTTGCATGGCACAATGTATTTCAGCATTGATTTGTGAGAGGTCTCAAAAATATTTCTTTCTCTGTGGGATAAAGAAGAAACTCGGTCTTGTTAAAACACAAATGGGCACACAAGTGGGACAGACTGTTCTTTCACGGCTTTCTGTGTGACCGTGGATAAATCACTTTGATGTAATTTTGCTGTTATTTCCCAGGTTTTGCTATAGGCTCATTAAGCAAGCTAACAAAGTTACAGTCAGTATAATCTTCTAAATCTGGAAGGCATTACTATGACTTGCACAACCCTTTGTGCTGAATTTGAAGTGATGCTTGTCATGCCTGTGCCACACAGCTCTGTTAAAGTCAGCTCCTTCACAGTCACTAATACAGCCCTACAAAAGGCAGTGTTCATTAACTGTATCCTGTGCACAAAGAATGTGGGTTTCATTATTTTTTTACAATAATACAGAAACCTTTCCCTTTATTTCCGAAGTTCAAATAGCAGCAGTCGTGTGAAACAGCTTTGTCTTGGAGAAACATGTGGCGCATTGGTATGGAAATGAGCACACCCTGTGCCTCAGTAAGTGCCAGGGAGGCAGTGAGCTTTTGCATAGTGCTTAGCTTGTGATCAGCCAGCCAAAATCCTAGCAACGTTTCCTTCTCTGTTCGAGGTAGACTTTGAAATACTCGACATCCTTGCATGTAAAATTTGACATAATCATATTCTTACCCTTTTCCTGTGAAGTAGCAACATGCAGTTAGTTATTTTTAGATGAATATTATACAATAATGTATTTCATCTCTGGTAAAAAACACCAGATAATTTGGAGTTTGGGCTTTGAAGAAGAAGAAGATCTTATCTATTGCTTTCTGCTTATTTAACCTTTTAGTCTTTTTCTATTTCAACTCTACCTTGTGAATTGCAATTCAAAAGTATGTTGCACACTGACATTTTGATTTAGCATTAGCATTTGCAGGCTATTCTACGGCTGGAGGCTACTCTTTAGTGATTATTATTATTGCCATCTTGCAGAGCCCAGAATTGTGCTAAACATTTGCAGATGCATATAAAAACATCATTATTTTCTGGATGGATTTGTAACTTTATATTGAACAGGATGAAACAAGTGATGATAACAAATATTTCAGGTAGAATTTGAAAAGAGAGAACAAGGGTTATCGTATAAAGATCAATCATTCATTTTAGGCATTGACAAAGAATTTTTTATTATCAAGCAGTATTGATTGTGATAGATGATTACATGTAGCAGACTGTCTTATTTCCCAGTGAATGTAAGTGTATGGAAAGGAAGCAGAGGGTGGCTTGGTTCCAGAATGCCAGAAGGACACAGCACATTTAACACCCTCACTTGAGACTAGGGAAGAGCTCCCAGGTACCATAGCTTAGAGGCAGTAATATATACCTGAAATGTCATTTCACCTGGAAACCTGGACACAACTGGTCATAGCATATTGCAGCATTCCCAAAAATACAATAACTTTAAATGAAGGGGAAAATTAGACAGTTGGATGAGTGAATAATGCCTTTTACGCACTGAGGAGGAAGGCAATTTTTTCCAGTGGTCTGACTTGTTAGCCTGTCTCTCTCACTGTACAATATTGGAATTTCAGTATGAACACTTTGGCCTATTAAGTCCATGGAGTCTACAATTGCAACTGAAAATGTTTTTAATCTTTTAATAAGGGTACAGAAAAAAGAATAAAAATAATATAAGCATTTGAAGTATAGTTTATCAAGTAAGGTTTTTGAAATATACATTTTAAAATAAAACCTGTAACTATAAAAATGTGTGACACAATAAAAGATAAGAAGTTTTCATTTCACCAGCTTCCCCTAATTGTTTTCCTTTGCATATAAAAATATTTTAGAGGGAAGTTATTCCTTCTGTTAAACTATATTATAGCTGATATTTAAAACTTTACCAAGTATCTTTTTGGAAAAGGAAAATGTATTTGAGATAGATTCAAGCCATTGCTTTTCCTAAGCTTATTGTTTCACATGGCTTTGCTGGGAACAAAACAAGACCAATAGTCACAAAACAAGAGAGAATAACAAAAGCTGACATTGTACTTTTTATGACCAGTGCTAGTTTTTTACTTTGCATCTTCACAAGTGGGAATGACAGGTACACTCTGCCATCTTAGCATCCAACCAAAGACCTAGCAAACCTGCATCACCACCTCTCGGGTCTTGGGATGACAATTAAATGAAAAGAAGTTCTGTCTTGGTTGGATAAATCAGATTTCTTTTACACCAAAGAGGAAAAGAGAAGTAGGAAAGAGCCAATATAAACCAGATGAAGAAAAAGAGAAATGTAAGAAATGTTACCTGTAGGACCCAAATCTTATGGTCTGGACGATGTTACAGGTTAATCTAAGAAGCAGTGAACAATCATGTCAAGGGAGCTGGACCTCTCTTACTCTGTACAATTTAGAATACAGGATTTTACACCACAAAACTCAGTGTATGAATTCTCCTTGCCTGATATTAAATGTACTTTCTTTGGTGTGAAATGAATTGTGTGCTGTAATTTGAATGGTAACAATCGAACTTTTGTGGAAGAGAGATGGTTGAGAGGAAGCATAAATAATAACCTCACCATTTCTTTCTGACATGTGGATCATTCTACACATTAGATGAAGATATTTCTGTCCTTTGGATTCCTGTGTTCTCACAACAAATTATTATACATCAAAGAAATGAGTTCTGAGTCACAAAGATAGTAAAAGTGATGAGCTAGAAAATAACATAAAGAGCTGGTACCTATGAAATTACTGCAAATGTCTGAAGAAGTGGGGTAAAGGAAATTACTCACAAAGTTGTTCAATGACTTAATCCCTTGTCTGAAAAATAAATAATATGGGATATGACTGTTAAAAATTTAAATGTGGTTGAAAGCTGAAGTTTTTGAAGGACTGTATCTGATATTGCATCACAAGCCATCTTTCCTTAACTTCCTTCCCTGATTAAAGTTTTTGAAAGATTGTAGCAAAGTCAAGTAGAGGGCAAAATATTGCCAATGTCATGAAGAGTCTTTCTTATCTAAGTCATTGATCCCTTACAATGGGAGATTGATTCCAATGAATTGTTTAATTCTCATTCCTGTTAGATATTTACATCACAAATAAAGTTCCCTGGGATCCATACAATGCAACCGATACCAATGACTAAGTAGTAGTTGGAGATTCATTGCAGAGAGAAAATTGTAGTTAACATGGGTTAAGTGAGTCATGTACAGTGGTAGGGAAGCTTGTCCTTTCTGCTGACTTTGTGTGATCTAAACTAGTCTTACTTCAGCATAGTGTCTTTAAATACTCACCTGGGGACAAGGCTACTTCTTCCTTGTTTAGCTATCTAAATTAATGTTTGAGGTGGTTGTCTAGCATCCCTTATAGCCCATACAGAAACAAAAGCATTTTCAGAGGGCTTCAGTTTCTCTGAGATTACCATTTTGGAGATGTTTTCAATCACTTTTCTCACCTTCTCCATATAGTACTGTTCAGAAATGCTGAACTCCAGGTTGTCCCCTCCTGCAAAAACAGCTGTGTCATGATTTTATTCATATGCCCAGAGAGGAAATTAATGTAAAAACTCTTAACTAAAATTATATGTGGGTTAAACTTTGCCTTGATGGCTAAAAGATTAAGAGCAGAGATTCACAGAAGACAAAATATTATATATTCTGGGAAGCTCTTCCTATGAAAAAGACAAAGAAGGAAAATGTAACATTTTAATTGATGTTAAATATACGCGCTGAAAATGTTAGTGGTGAAACTGACTCTGAAGGCAGAAAGCAGTGTTTCCTTTTACTCAGAGAACAGACATTCTACAGATTCCTGCAGTGTAATCTTGTTTTTGATAGCTTTTCTTTCTGGGGCCTTAAGTTAGTTACTTAGCTCTCTATTTCAGTTACTAAGTCAATAAAATGGGGATAACAGGACTTTCTATCTTCTTTGGAAAATGTTACTTCAAAATGCAGTGTTGATTTACAGGTGCAGAGGGGTGGGAATGTGCTCTATGTGCTCAAAGCACCAAGATCTCTTGTAAGTAGACAGAACAGACAGACTTAGCATAAACATGCAACTATCAGCAAAGAGTTATAAGCCATACATCAATTTTTCAGCTGCAACTTTTGACTCCTCCCTTGTGTTTCCTTTTTGCTTGTGGCCTTAATAAATAAATATTTTATTTTTCCCCCCACTAGAGTGAAAATACAGAGCGGAAGGGTTACTCTAGGCTGTGCTCTTGGTGATATATTTGGATACGGGAAATTGGAAAACAAATTATTGCCATGTCTTATTAAAGATCCATGTGTCTGGACCAGATGTTTGCTCTACAGCCAGTTCTGCTAATTAGGAAAAGGGTAACTAACCATAACATGATTGATTTCTGGGTGACAGTACATCTTTGCCTCTAACCCTAGCAGGTGTGTATTTTCTCTATTACAAAGAATACCCATTTTCTGTATTGCAGAGGATATTATATAGCCTGTCCACTACCAGAATTTACAGGAGAAAACATGTTGGCAAAGACCAGCAGACCAGGACTCTTTCTTTAGGAAAGAAATCCCCTCGCATGATTTATTAAAAGTATCTAGACAAGTGGCAAGTGAGTTTCTTTGATTATCCTTACTTTACTGCTTCTGTTGCCTTGAATTGTGAATTGTGATTGCTTAGATAAATGCACTAAAAGACTGTTCTCACTTTGGCTTCCAAAAATAACTCCTTCTGTTTTTCTGTGAGGTACTGTTTTGTAATTTACAACATCAGTCTCATTGTATGAATCTCTACAGATATCTCAGCAACCTCTTCAGGAGCAATGCACCCTGAATACTATTTCCCTCTGCTTTCCAACATTAAAAGAATAATGGTCTCACAAAGCTGTGCTAAATTAGACTAGCTTTTTCTGTGCTAACTCTCTATTGTTATGTATGATTTGTGTCAGTATGGTTAAAGAAAAGGATGAAGCATCCCAGCTTTCTGGGTGGTCTGAAAAACATGTCATCTCCCCTCAGGTTCTCCATAAATGTACTTGAGCTTTCCTTTAAGTTCCACGGCTGAATTTGTGAATCCCCATAAAGGAAAGAAAGATTGAAGCAATCTCTGAATGTAACTCTTAAAAGTTGGAAATAGGACTAATGAAATCTCAGTGTGGGTCCCTAAGAGATAATTTAGTGGTAGGCACTGAATAAAGCATGCTGTGTGATTTGCTGATGAATCCTGTGAGATTTACTTAGACGCAGGATCAGCCACACTGAGAGCAGAGCAATAATTCAAGCACATCTCCTGGGTGACAAAATTGCTGTCTTCTTGTAGCTGAGTTAGTGCTGAAAGGTGCAACAAGCTAGCTTATATATTTTCAATAGGAATTTTTTAATAAAAGGCAATAAATTTAAAGCACCCAGCTGTTCTGTAAAGGCATCATAAAAAAGGGAAAGTGTGTAGTATATTAGCTATAATTTATTAAAAAAAAAGGTTTATAATGAAAGCTTAACGCTAATTTGATCTAATCACACTGGAAAAATTTGCCTTTTTACCCCAAGACATTTAGATCCTGTTCATAGATATTCTACATAAACACTTTCCAGTTTTCTCTTATCTGCAGGATGTCCACTGTTCTTCAAAACAGCATTTTCCCTAAAGACCAGAAACTGTATCCCCAGTTATGATCTATAGGTTTATGCAGACAAGCAGAATTTGAATCCTGACTAACTAGTCCCATTTGCAGAGCTAAATTTTCCTTTTGGCAATAAGAAACATTTTGACCTATTAGTTGATAGTAATGAAAATTTGCTCTCATTAAGTCTGTGTTATCTTTCTCCCTATTTTTTAGCTTAGTGTTACTTTTTCTGTTCAGCAGAAAAAGTTTTGAGGTTTGGGTTTTTTTGTTTGTTTTTGTTTTTTTGGTTGGTTTGGTTTTTTGTGGTTTTTGTGTTTGTTTGTTTTTTTGCTGTCAGGCTCATTCTATGTTTGTCCCCCTTTTACTGTACAGGCTGTCTGCTTGCTTGAGAATTTAGTTCAAAGCCCTTCTGCATTCTCTATTATTTGCTATGCTTAAGTATCATCTGAAAATGTGGCCATTTCCCAAGACATTTAAACAATTATTATTTTTCTTTATGCCTACTTTCTTTTGTGTTTCTTTAAAAACTCTAAAGCAAAGCAAAATTAACCTAATCTTTAGATAGGTTAACATTCCCAAAAGGGAAAAAAACATTGTTAAATAAATGGGGCCATGTTAGTACTTACAAAACTCTGTTCCTGTTTAACTTTTTCCTTATGTTTGAGTCCATTTAATTATTTCTATTGAAGTACATTAAAACATACATAGTTTAATGCAGACTAAAGACACTGATAAATGCAATTTTGCATTTAATATAATCAAATACCCTATTTTTTTTTTCCTCCATGTAAACAGAAGAGACTTTAAAGGACAGTGATGGTAAAAACTTAGCTCCAGTCAAATACATGGAAATTGACTTGTTTCTTCTTTATTAAAAAAAATTCTCCAGATATTCCTGTTCATGTGGTATGCAGACTGAAAAGACTTCTACCCTTAGAAACTCTCTTCTATGAATCGAGACATCAGTGCTTCTTTGCACTGGTAAAATAAGACACTGTCAAATATTTGATGGAGGAGGGATGGTGAGTTGATCACTGAGATGACTGACCAAGTCACAGTCTCAAGAATTCAGGGTAGAGGCAAAAATACTGCTTTTGTTCATGCTTCTCTCACTGGAAGGTGCTGAGAAGTCAGGTGAGGTGAATTCTGCCTTTTTTTGGAGAGAAGCTTGTCTGAATGCACTTCTACATTTCTATCTCATACTTGTCTCTTTTTCCTTGACCTAAATAAAATAACATTGCGTATCATTGGTAGAAAATGAATTCATGTCCTTCAGAGCCAGTCTTGTCAGATGATGCCTTTTATTATTATTTTTTTTTTTTTTTTGTGATGCCTTTCTCTTAGTGTTTTTTGAGCAGTGATTGTCTGGACTGCAGTCATGTCTCAGCATCTCTGACAGACAAATACGACTTACTCAAAATGTATAACAAAGCACTAGGAGAGCTCGGATGAGCTCAGGGACTCCCACTGGTGGTCTAAGGGCTGCAATTGCTGTTGTTGTAGGGCATTTTACTTTCCTTCTTTTCTATGCAGGGATTTGCAGCTGGCCATTTGACCCTCTGACAAAGGAGTGGAGCACTGACTTATGTGTTTCTTTTACTCCTGACAGCATTTGATCGTGCACACCCAGTTATTCCTAGTCTGTCTCATGTGCACAGGAACAGCACCTGCATCTCCATCGCTCACGCTGTGCACCCTGCACAGCGGATCTGCAGTATCCATACACTAAATATCTGGGGGGTGGGCCCGGTTTTGATCCAACATTCATATCTGCACCCATTTCAAGGCCCTTTTATGCTGCTGGAGCAGCGTAAACAGGCAGTAATGGTGTGTACCTGAGAATTAAGCACTATTTAAATGGGAAGGGCTCAGTTCTGTACCCTGACACAATTTCATGCAATACTTTACTGTACAAGTACTAGTAGATTAAGCGGCTCTGTTTCTGTAAGAAAGGGCAGCAAAATGAGGCTGCCTGCACTTAAGCCCAGTGGGAAATAGGATATTAACTGGCTCTGTTGCAGAAGAGCTGTTGTAAAAGAAATATGTAACACTAGAAAAGAAAGAACAGGTCAGCAGGATAACACACCTTGTAGAACACAAGTGGTGATTATATGTCATCATTTGTCAGTATTCCTCTTCCGCAATCTAGAGCGGTGCTGGCAAAGCTATCTGCAGAGCTCAGGAGTGACTCTAATGGGATGTTGGCATACCTGAATGGCTTAAGTAATGTGAACTGGGCGTGATCTGCCTTTATCGGCAGCAGGCGAACGGAAGACAATTTGGTCAAAATGCCCTCCGTTGTATCTTCAAGGGCTGTTCTCTGTAGAATAAAAGATTGCTTTGAAATGTATTTGTTTTGAAGCACTTACATTCACAGAACTCACATAACCTCTGAGAGCTCAAGAAGAAAGATTTGAGAGGAACCTCTGTGCATAACAGACACTATACTTAAGAGCTTCATTTTCCCAGCATGCATAATTCTAAATACTGAATGATGGCAATTACTAAGGGCATTTGTAGAGTGGGGCGTTGAGGAGTGTTGTCATATTATATTAGTTATGGGTAATAGCTGCTGACTTTGGAACAGTGATGTGAAAATCAGACCACTTGGAAGCTCAATTTGGAGGCTGGGAGAGTCATGCAAGGTGACTGATCAGTACTGATGTAGCAAATGTCTTAGAGGCAGATAACTGCTGTTTTATGCATAAGTAGCCAGGGTCCCAATATTTTTCCTATGCAAATCAGGTCAAAATTCAGGTTAACCTGATTAGGATTGTCTCCTTGCAGAGAAGGATTGTCTGTTGCTATATCACAGAGAAGAGTTATAATTACATTTTAGATGTAGAAAAGTTATGAATTCCATCATTTACATAATATGCTGAATCTAGCAGCCCCTAGGAAAGTCCCTAATATCAGTTATTGTCTGTATATATATTTTTTTTCCAGAGAATCGAATGAGGAAGGTGCTTTTCCATGAATTTAGGAAGGCATTTAGAATTGGTATGCATGGTATGCATTTGTGCTGATCCTCTCATAGACATACACTGAACATTCCAGCACACTGCTTGCTCATTTTGGTAGCTTGCCTAAAACAGTGTGATATCCATAGGTAATGATGCTTAAGTTTTTTTTGTTGCACCTCATCCTTCATTTACATGGAGTCACCTTTCCCATTTTTAAAGATAGACTCCCACGAAAGAAGAGTGTTCAGGGGACACTGGCAGAGACCTGCAATGTCTCAGGGAGGAAGGAAGATTTCTTCTAATCTGGGCTATAAGTAATAAAATGTGGCCAGGCAAATCATTATTCTTCTCTAGAAAAGTTCAAATAAACCATAAGGGAGATATTATGAACTCATCCAGCATGTAAGAAAACTCATGTTCTCATTCATTCACGAGGTGACAATAAAGAATTTATTTTGTGTCTTTCATATATATCATGTATGTCAGAAGTATTGCTTTCTGTCATGACTTAAAAAGATTTTCTGGTGAACTTCTCACATCTTCCAAGGAAGATGTTTATTATACTGGGAAAAGAGTTTTTTGCTGTCATAATTCAAACTCTATTTTAGAATGGAATTAACTGTATTTACAAAGGACTGTTTTTAACATCTGGGAGTCTAGATTAGGAGTGCTGCTATTGTAAATAGAATTATCATAAGGAAAAATTTTATAAATGTGGAATTACTTTGGACTATGTAGGGGCTTACTGAATGTAATAAAGGATATCAATCTCAAGATTTGCATAAGCTGTGCCTAGTTAGGAAGAAGTATATGTTGCAGCGAGATTGGTTTAGTTGGATGTTTTACTCAAATATAGGAACACTCAATTCTCTTGGCAAAGATATAATTTTGAAGGTTGTTCCCCTGATTTGTCTCTGTTACCTCATTTCCCCTCTTCAAACAGTGAGGCTCCTATTTCTAGAATCTATCTAGTTTCATCACCAACATTACTCCTTAGCTGATAAATCTGAACATTAAAGAACATTTTTAGACATTGAAAATTATAAAAGTGCTTTTGTATGCACGCTTTTTCAAAGTAATTTCTTTGCTCCTTTGTTCCAGTGCTACTTTTTGCTTTTGTATGACATAATTTTCTTTAAGTGGTCAGACATAAAAATACAGGTGCTGCTGCTTAGATTATAGCTCATATTATTTTAGGATTAAAAAGTGGATTGTTGTGCTGTGGTGAGTTACTGAATATTTACTGTAATATACATGCTTAATTATTAGGGTGAGAAGCTATTTTATTTTATTTTAAGAATATGAAAGGAAGGAGAAGGAGAAAAATGTATGTATTTTGAATATATGAATTCCTATTGTCATATCCTGAATACAGCCCCATTCTCTAACTAGTAAGGCTCATGCTGATTGTAAGAAAGAGCTGTGTAATTTTTAGTGCTTAAGGTAAGGTTTGGTTTTGTGTCTTTTGACAGTTCTGGGTCCTATTTCTTCTTAGGTATTGCTTTACTTTTCAAGCAAAGCATAAGTATACCTAAAATTCAGAATTAAAAATAGACCATAATATGCACTGAGTCTGAATCTATTATGTAATGTTAGGTGTTGCTTATGACAAGAGTGATTGCATTATAACCTGACCTGGACTATTTTTGATATAATTTTAATATACATTTTCATAAGCTTTCCCTTATAAGTGTTCCTATAAAAGGGTTTTAAAATATGAAATAGGGAGGAAAATGTATTTTTTTCAAATCAAACTCTTTGGCTTCATTCCTAGGAATGCTATTGATACCTCTTTATCTTCTTCTCTTGATAATTCTAGGGAAGAGAGGTTAAACTGCAGTAAATCTCAGTCTGTACTATAAATTATATATTTAATTATGCCCATTCTCTGATAGATAGGTAAGAACTTTCACATTCTGTCCTATTTGAGCCAGGACAGGACCAATTTTCTTTTAATAATTTTACTTTTCAGTTAAATGTCTTCTAAGTAGCTGCACTTGATGAATTCAAAAACATGCTTTCCAGTCAGTGTCGGCTTCTTAGAGCTACTAAGATGATTAAGATGATTAAGGGAGCGGAACATCTCCCTTATGAGGAAAGGCTGAGGGAGCTGGGTCTCTTTAGCTTGGAGAAAAGGAGACTGAGGGGTGACCTCATCAATGTTTACAAATATGTAAGGGGTGAGTGTCAGGGAGATGGAGTTAAGCTTTTTTCAGTGATGACCAGTGATAGGACAAGGGGTAATGGGTGCAAATTGGAGCATAGGAGGTTCAAGGTGAATATCCGGAAAAATTTTTTTACTGTAAGAGTGACAGAGCACTGGAACAGGCTGCCCAGGGAGGTTGTGGAGTCTCCTTCACTGGAGACATTCAAAACCCACCTGGATGCGTTCCTGTGTGATGTACTCTAGGTGACCCTGCTCTGGCAGGGGGGGTTGGACTAGATGATCTCTCGAGGTCCCTTCCAACCTCTAGGATTCTATGATTCTATGATTCTAGGACTGCTAAGGCTCAATGTTTATAGTTATCACTGGAGAATGGTATGGAGACTCAAGGCCACTGCTTGGTTCTGAAAAACCTCTTACACTCTGGAAACAAAAGGGAGTGAAAGGGTCACTGCAGCCACTCTCCTGTGGGGTGGAGCAGACCAGATGGGTGTCCAAAATTGACCAAAAGAAGTATTCCATCCCATACATGTAATACCATGCCTGTAATATAAATCTGGGAGATCATGAGGGTCAAGCTCTTTTCACCCATGGCTGGCACCCTGGGAGGACTCCATTCATTTATCTGCCATTGATCCTGGTCCGTGTGTTCCTCCATCCAGCTCCCATCTGCCACTGACTGCAGGAGCCCAGTCCGGGACTTTTCCCAGGGCCTGTCCTGCAGCCTTGGTGGTGATGTGAGTGCTATTGGAGGGTAGCATGTTAGTGGTTTTGTATATATTTACATCTATTTCATTATTTTCTTTTAAATTATTACTGTTTCATAAAATCTGTGAAGTTTAATTTTCAACCCATAAGTCTCTCTCCCCTATTCTCTCTGCTTTCCCTTTCTGGGAGGGGAGAAGGATTAATAGAGAGCACTTGTCAGTTGTTTACTTGCCAGCCCAGCATTAAGCCATGACACATTCCCAGGTCTACAATCTAAATTTATTATTTGTAGCAGATTTATTTTTTTTTGTAAATGCAATGAAAGTACAACAAAGCTTCCTTTCTGGAAGCAGGATGGTGATTTTTTCTCCCACTCAGGAAACTTCAAAACCAAATGGAAGTCTTGAATTTGGTGCATTTACATATACTTGAAAAAGTCTACTTTTAAATAGGGCAGCACTGTATCATTTTAAAGCACTGAAGAGTAAGTAATAGAAAATCAACCAAGAGGATAATCTCTGACATTTACAAACATTTATAATGGCATTAGTTCCAAGTAAGTTAGCTGAAGCAATCCAAACCTGTAGACCTGAACAAATAAATAAACATGGCTTGCCACCAGCTATTTCATATACCAGTATTGTTGTGGAGCTTTGTGCATCCAAATAAGCAGAGAGATTTGCCAGATTTATCTGAGGCTTCCTTCAGTCAAGACATTATCTTCTTTACTAGGAAGTATTTCACAAACAGGTAAAAAATGCTATCTTGCAGAATTTTCTAGGCTTTCTGGAATTTCTGCTGCAGTGTTTTGGAGCTGATTTGAAGATAATGGGCTTACAAAAGACTCAGTGACAGGGTTTGAAGGTGATATTCATTTTGATGAGATGTCCTCGACTGGCAAGTGTGGCAATTGTTTCCCTTGCTACCTGTGAAACAAATCTTTCTTCATACATCTCTAACCAGCAGTTAGACTGTTTTGCCAGCGCAGGCCTGAGTTTGCCTTTGATCCAAAACTGACTGGTCCGAATTCTCTGAACCCAAGCAAGTTCCAAAGCAGCTTTCTGCAAGCACTGAGGAGTGCTGGGGAATGGGCCTGTGCAAATTTTTGGCATGAGCAAAGTGTGTGCTTTTTATCAGGAAGGAGAGCTAAGCATAGGTGTGCCTGCTCTTGCTTAGCCTCCGTCCCTTGCCACAAGTGCCGCAATGACTTGCAGTCATGCAACGTGGCTCTGTGTAGAGCAGGAAGACCAGTATTGTGGCCAGCACGCCTGTGGGAAATAGGTCACCGGGGCACAAGTGACATTGGTAGTATGAGTGTGCAGAAGAGAGTGGCTGGGGGAACACTCTGTTCTTTAGCCCATTCTTTGGTTCAGTGGGTGCTGAGCGGGGCAGGCATGGCTGCAGGGCTGTGCCATGCTGCCTTCCCACCAGTGTGGGGATATCATCCGTGTTATTCCTCAGGGAAAAATGTGAAGAGGTTTCTGAGTCAGCAGTCTGAGGGCCAAAGGAGTTTAGAGACTCTTAAGCAGGTATCTTAAGCAGATATTACTCGCTGAGAGAGTTGGGGCTATTCAGCCCGGAGAAGAGAAGGCTCCAGGGGGACCTTATAGTGGCCTTTCAGTACCTGAAAGGGCTACAGGAAATCTAGGGAGGGGCTTTTCATCAGAGAGGGTGGTGATAGGACAAGGGGTAATAGTTTTAAACTGAAAGAGGGTAGATTTAGGTTAGACATCAGGAAGAAATTCTTCACCATGAGGGTAGTAAGGTGCTGGAATAGGTTGTCCAGGGAGATTCTGGAAGCTCCCTCCCTGGAGGTGTTTAAGGCCGGGTCAGATGAGGCCTTTTGCAACCAGTTCTAGTACGAGGTGTCCTGCTCATAGCAGAGGGGTTGGAACCTGATGATCTTTAAGGTCCCTTCCAACCTTAACCATTCTGTGGTTCTATGATTCTCTATTGCAGTAATCCCTGTTCAGAGACTCAAGTAAGAGTGTGCAGACTGGGGCTGACCAGTGGCAGAGACCCTTGGTAGGACAATACTCATCAGTGTCCCAAATCCCAACATGAGCAGTGCTTAGGGAAACCTCTAGCCCTCCAATCTCAGCTCCAACATCTCTAAGTATTTACCCTGAGAACCATTTAAGACGATTAAACTAATGTGGTGTTCAAAACTAAAAGCTTGATTTAAAAGTAGGGAATTTAGGGAAGCACAACTGAGAACTGAATTTGGCTCATGAAGCCTTTATTTCTGGTACTAATGTTTAAGATGGAAACAACCCAGCTTGACTTCCAGTTCTCCAGAGTGAATTTGTAGGCTTGAGATTTAGAAGTAAAAGCCCTTTTCCTGGTATATTGATGTATTTAACCTGCAAATCCATAAGAGAAGACAAAAATGTGATTCTCACAATGCTTTGATAGCATTTTTCAGAAAAAAGCCACATTTAAAAACTGGAAGCAGTGCTAAATGCCAATTGTAAGATGCATGCTTTTAATGCTGATTTCCTGCTACCATCTGTTCTTTAACAAAAAGGCAGTCTCAGTTTCTGGGTCAGAAACAAGGCTCTTGTAGTAACTTTGTACTTCTTGAAGGATGTCATGTGCTTGAAACCAATTCACTCCTGTGGTGCTGTGCTGCAGGAGGTCATCTGAAAAGTTTAAGATAACCCAGGACAATTTAAACCCCAGCTTTAGCAAAGGTCTGTTAGTTTTACCCAGTAGCACTATTTGGCCAAGACTATGTGTAGATTGATTCTTCAAAGTTGAGTGCACATCTAAGTAAGACCTAGGGGCTTGCTGCAAATGGTTTTATGTTTTTTTTTTTTCAAGACTTCCTTTATAAAAGTTTCTAACTGGGTGATGCTTTCTAGTTTATACCAAACTTTTGTAATGGTGAAATGTAGAGTACAGAATGATTGTCCTGTCTATAACTGCAACTACAGCCTCATGGAATATAAAGCTGTTGTCCCATTCTCTACATTATTGTTCTAATGAATGCCTGTTTTTTTGTTGTGTTTTGTTTTTTTTTTCTTTCTTGTTTTTTTTTGGCAAAATATGTCACAAAAATAAGCTTCTGAGTTATAACATATTATATTCCTCAAATTGTTAAGATTGAGTTTTTTTGTAAATAGTTATTGACTACTGGTAAAAACTGAGAGGATAAGTTATTGCATTGCCATGGTGTGTAATCTAATGCTTTTAAATGTATGGGGTTTTGTGGGAGGTGGAAGACATACTTTTTGTTACCAGCTGTCTGAAATTACTATTCTGCCCTATTTTTTTGGTCTTGTTTTTATTCCCTTGCCAAATGAAGGTCATAGATTGATTGTGAGAAAAAAATCTGGTAAACAGTCGCATCTGCTGGAATACCTTTTTAGCAAATTTAGTTAGAGTTGTTTAGAAGAAATCCAATAAACCAATATTTACAAATATCACAATTTTGAAAATGAACATTGAGTAGTCCAAATAAGTCTGGAAATGTCTTGAAATTGGCAAAAAATAATAAAAATCAATGAGGATATATTCTTCCTGAGGTGAATGTCTTCCTCTCTCTGCGAGCAGCTTGGAGAACGAAGCACCCACAGGGTGTGCTGGAGGCCAGTTACACTGGGACTCTTCAGCTGGGAATGTAGAAAACTCAAAGGACACACAGGGTCGTCCTAATCACTAGTCTGGTGTTGGCATTGCCACCAGCCTTTTACACAAGAGTCAAGGAGCACCCTGGGGGAAAACTGACTTTATAGCTCCTGGTCCTGGAGAGGCAGCGGCATGTGCTGTACCTGGCTGCAGCACCAGATAAGCACAGACGTGACTCCCAGTGAATGGATTTCATTGGCCCTTGTTCCTTCCTTCTGGGGTATGAGTGAGTAGGAAATCCTGGTGCCTGGCTCCAGGGTCCACCCCTTTGGGCTAGCCCACCACCTTGACACAGGGCAGTGAGCCTGTTTTCCTTCCAATGCCAATGGTAGTAAATCACTCGTGACTTTTTCGGGTGCTGAAGTGGAGTCCTCATGCTTGTTTACCTTGTCTTGTTTTGTCCTGGATCTTCACTTTCAGCTTTAGCTGTGGGTTCCCAGTATATTTAGCAGTCTACGGTGTTGGTAGATGTATAACGCTAGAAAGTAACTGCTTGAATTACTGTTTTGGACATTCAGTGGGTTTCCTGGAACTTTCCGAGTATTTTCTGTCCTCTCTGTTCTCCTGTTAACTTGGGAATGCTAATAATTGAAACCCATCCTTATTCAGAGAAACATGGGAAGTGGTCTAGCAATGCTGCATATATTACAAACACTTGAAATTTTACCTTGCCATAATGGAAGCTGAGGACAGAATCCAAATGGAGACATTGGTGTTAATCCTTGGAAGGAAGATGAAGTCCACAAATTGTTTATCTGACAACTTAGTTTATTGGTCTGGCTGCTGCTGTCCATATAGACCACCTATCCCTTCTTGATAAAAAGATCATTTATCATACAGAAACATGGCTCAATTTTTTTTCTGTGCTGGTGCACACAACTAATGCATGTCATTAAAATGATCCAGAGGGAGCAGTTCAGAAGATGAGAAGATAATTTACTTACCGTGTGCATTCAGTCCTTGGTCTCCTTGCTGAGATTCCCCTGCTGGTTTGGATTCTGTTTTCTGACATAAACCTCCTGCACCTGTAATAACCAGAAACGTAGTGAGTCTACGAGTTTAATTCAAGGATAGGATGGTACAAATTCTGTTGGCAATCTTGAAGTGCCTGTACACCAATGCACACAGCATGGGGAATACATAGGAGGAGATACGAGTCTGTGTGCAGTCCAAGGGTTATGATCTGGTGGCAATTACAGAGACATGGTGGGACAGCTCACATGACTGGAATGTGGTCATGTCCTTTTTAGGAAAGACAGGTCAGCAAAGCGAGGTGGTTGGGTTGCTCTTTATGTGAGAGGGCAACTAGAATGTACTGAGTTCTGTCCAAGGGCTGATGAGGAGCAAGTGGAAAGTCTGTGGGTATGAATTAAGGGGCAGGCTGGCATGGGTGATACAGCTGTGGGGGTCTGTTACAGACCTCCTGATCAGGATGAGGGAGTTGATGAGGCTTTCTACAGGCAGCTGAAAGCAGCCTCACAATTACAGGCCTTAGTCCTCATGGGGGATTTTAACTACCCAGATATTTGCTGGAAGCAAATAGACTAGGAGCAATGGGTGCAAACTGGAGCATAGGAGGTTCAAGGTGAATATCAGAAAAAACCTCTTTACTGTGAGAGTGACAGAGCACTGGGACAGGCTGCCCAGAGAGGTTGTGGGGTCTCCTTCGCTGGAGACATTCAAAAGCCACCTGGATGCATTCCTGTGTAATGTGCTCTAGGTGATCCTGCTCTAGCAGGGGGGGTTGGACTAGATGATCTTTCAAGGTCCCTTCCAACCCCTAGGATTCTGTGATTCTGTGTGATTCTTTGGAATTCAGAAAGCACAATTCTGTTTTAATCTGCAGACCCATGCCTAGTTCTGGCATTGCTACCTCTGTACAAGTTGAAAGCTGTGTTGGGGAAGACTGAGAGAGAATTATAATCACTAAAATATGAATCATATCAATTTCACTGGAAATAGGCCTGTTTTGATTCCAACAGAAGAACATATTGAGGGGTGGATGGGGGTGACTGGATTTCAAGATATGCTCTGCTGCAGGGATGTTGCACAGTGCTATAGGTAAGCAAGTGCCTTGGCCACAGCAAGAGCTGGCTCCTTGCAGCTCTGTAAGCCCCTCCTGAAGCCACTGAGCTATTGCCTGGAGCTTTTGTGCCACCATCTTTCCATTAGTGTTTTCATGTTATTATTCTTGTATTGTTCACATGAGCTCGAAATTCAAATCCTGATAGTTCTTTATTATGGTGGGGTTTCATGGAAGTAGCTACCACTGGTTTGAGAATCACCAATCTTTCCTCTCTTTCTTTTCCTCTTGTGTTATAATTTCAATTTATATTAAAGAAACCAAATACTCTGCACAACAAAGTAGATAATAGTCATCCAAATGCTCAACATTATCCCATAATATATGTGGACAGAAGCTTAACAATCAATCAAAGTACAGCACTTGCATCTGATTATGCACACAGCATGGGGAATACATAGGAGGAGATACGAGTCTGTGTGCAGTCCAAGGGTTATGATCTGGTGGCAATTACAGAGACATGGTGGGACAGCTCACATGACTGGAATGTGGTCATGTCCTTTTTAGGAAAGACAGGTCAGCAAAGCGAGGTGGTTGGGTTGCTCTTTATGTGAGAGGGCAACTAGAATGTACTGAGTTCTGTCCAAGGGCTGATGAGGAGCAAGTGGAAAGTCTGTGGGTATGAATTAAGGGGCAGGCTGGCATGGGTGATACAGCTGTGGGGGTCTGTTACAGACCTCCTGATCAGGATGAGGGAGTTGATGAGGCTTTCTACAGGCAGCTGAAAGCAGCCTCACAATTACAGGCCTTAGTCCTCATGGGGGATTTTAACTACCCAGATATTTGCTGGAAGCAAATAGACTAGGAGCAATGGGTGCAAACTGGAGCATAGGAGGTTCAAGGTGAATATCAGAAAAAACCTCTTTACTGTGAGAGTGACAGAGCACTGGGACAGGCTGCCCAGAGAGGTTGTGGGGTCTCCTTCGCTGGAGACATTCAAAAGCCACCTGGATGCATTCCTGTGTAATGTGCTCTAGGTGATCCTGCTCTAGCAGGGGGGGTTGGACTAGATGATCTTTCAAGGTCCCTTCCAACCCCTAGGATTCTGTGATTCTGTGTGATTCTTTGGAATTCAGAAAGCACAATTCTGTTTTAATCTGCAGACCCATGCCTAGTTCTGGCATTGCTACCTCTGTACAAGTTGAAAGCTGTGTTGGGGAAGACTGAGAGAGAATTATAATCACTAAAATATGAATCATATCAATTTCACTGGAAATAGGCCTGTTTTGATTCCAACAGAAGAACATATTGAGGGGTGGATGGGGGTGACTGGATTTCAAGATATGCTCTGCTGCAGGGATGTTGCACAGTGCTATAGGTAAGCAAGTGCCTTGGCCACAGCAAGAGCTGGCTCCTTGCAGCTCTGTAAGCCCCTCCTGAAGCCACTGAGCTATTGCCTGGAGCTTTTGTGCCACCATCTTTCCATTAGTGTTTTCATGTTATTATTCTTGTATTGTTCACATGAGCTCGAAATTCAAATCCTGATAGTTCTTTATTATGGTGGGGTTTCATGGAAGTAGCTACCACTGGTTTGAGAATCACCAATCTTTCCTCTCTTTCTTTTCCTCTTGTGTTATAATTTCAATTTATATTAAAGAAACCAAATACTCTGCACAACAAAGTAGATAATAGTCATCCAAATGCTCAACATTATCCCATAATATATGTGGACAGAAGCTTAACAATCAATCAAAGTACAGCACTTGCATCTGATTAGCTTACTCTGGTGAGAGCTAACTGCATGAGAAGGAGGAGCAAGCCACTGGGAATCTGAGTGGGTCTCAGTGAAACATTTAGGAAGAGGGCAAAAGTCCCCCTCCTCCTCTTCAACCTCACCACCTGCCTCCATCTCCACTGGAGACACTGTCCAGAGGATGATGTTCACTGCCCTTACTGGCTGGCCTCTGGTGAATTTTTCCTCCTCCTCTCCACATTTTCCCCTCTCCTGTCCTTTTTTCTCTGCCCTTCTCCTCTGCTTTTGTTTTTTGTTTTTTCTTTCAAAATACTTTGTCTGTTAGAGTCAATGCACATCATCAGCACTGGATGCTGATAATAAATCTTTGTGTACGTTATGTTGCCTCAGCATCCTTTGTGCAGCAGGGCAATTGATGGGCAAGGCTGAAGTTGAAAGTTCTAAAAGAAAGTGAAAGACTGTGATCCAGGCAGGTAAAAGCTGAAGAGGAAAGAGGGGCTGACCAGCAGGACCTGAGGCCAGATGTAGTGCTGGTATGGGTATGCTGGTGCAGTTGTCCTGATCTCTGCTATCAAAGTGCTCTTGCTCAGGGCATAGTGTGTAAAAGGAAAATTATGGGATGCTTTCAGCTCTCTTTGCAAACATACAGTTTTTCTGGAGTAAATGCATCTTCACTGGCACAGATGTGTCAGTCACAAGGCCTCTTAGTGCCAGGAAATGTTTGTAGGATGTGTCTGTGCACGTTGAAGAAAGCAGGATCTACACAGAAGCACAGGTTTACATCCCCAGCTGGGCCCAGAGTGTTTCTTCTGACAAAATGAGATACAGAATGTATCAATGTTCTTTAGCAGCCTATCACTCTGGTCTTCCTGCAGTTTGCTTATTAAATGTCTGTTAAAATTTTTCTCCTGCTTCCTGGTACAGAACGTGCTGAATGCTGGGCAAACCTCCATATAGGGAGGTGAGCATCTCAGGCAATGAGCAGTCCTGAGGGTCTGTGATCCCACAGGCTGGCTTGTGTGCTGCAGGGCTGTGGTCCCCAGTGAGGGTTTTGGCTGGGCACTACATTACACCAGCAGTCCCTGCCTCTGCCTGTCACCCCCAGCAGAGCTTCCAGCACCTGTCACAATCCTGTCTGCACATCTGTAGGGCCAGGAGACTGTGTGAAAAGTGACCTGTTTTCACATTTGCTGCTCCTTTTGCTTACAAAAGCAGATTTAGCGTGGTCTGTATTTTGTTTTGATTCTATTGTCTCTATACTGATTATATATTCTATGGAAAAATATAAATAGCTGACTTATTCACAAAGACATAGAATATCAGATATAATGTTGTGGTTTGTTCTTTTTTTTTTTTTCCTATTCATAAATAATTGATAAAACCCAGCAGATATTATATCTTGTCTTGGAGAAGATAACATTCAATGAAGAAGAAAAGGAGACCTCTCCTTTTCCCACAGTAAGGCACTGATAAATTATTCCATGATAGATAAGGAGAGAACTTCCACCGGTAACAAAGCTTTGAAGAAAAAGCACATAATAGTAATAGTGGTAGCAATAATAAAAGGTGAATGTATGCTTACATTGATAAAAACTCATTTGCATAGAGAGCTTTCCATATTATTGAATCTAGAAGAAAAGCATTTGATTGCTCTTAAATTAAAAAAAATCACCAAAACCAAGCCACTGTACAAATGAAGTGGATCTGGGGCTTTGACTGACCATAAATAACTTCAAACTCTTTTCTTTTTACTTGCTTTTCTATAGTTGTGTGTGTCACAAAATTGAAATTCCAGTATAAGAAGAATCTGTAGCTCCAGCTATCTTTGCATCTATCAAATAGAGAGAATAAATAGGTCAAACACTTCTAAAAGAAGAAAATTCTCCTGGGAGGAAGTTAAAATAAGAAACCCTTAGTCTGGTGCTCCTCTCTCAATTCTTGGTGGCCTGCTGGGTGGTTTGGCCCAGGTGTGCTCCATGGCAAGCTGTTTGCCAGGTGTGGGTATGCCCTGCCAACCACTCCATCTGCTGACCTGTGCTTGGGACCTGCAGTGTTGCTGTGGCTGCTCTGGTGGGCCTTGGGGATGGTAAGAGAAATCCATGCAGGTAGCTTCACCAGTGAAATCCACACCTCTCCAAGACAAATGTTTCCAGTGTTCTGGGCATTGGTTGAGCCTGTCATTGGAATAATTCTACCAAGAACAAGGCCAAAACATTCACTATTAATTACAGGCTAGATTACGGGCTCTGTGCACACACTTAAACTACTTATAAAGTCTCATCTTGTTCACTCCATCCAATTCATCAATCTGAAAAAAGTGAAGGAAAGATTAAATGAAAGACAAGAATGAACCCACAAAATGTGTCCACATTCTTATATTCTATGCAGTCCCTTGCTGATTACATCGTTTATTGATATCCATCTGAACTGGGGATGAATCTCTTCTATATATCTCTTCACACCTCCAGTGTAAATGACCCTTACCTATCTGAGGTATATTCAGATAACTGGTTGACTGTTGTGCTCTGCAATTGGTTTCAAATTGACTCTGAATAGTGGAATAGTTTCTTGTAGTACAAAATAACACGTGGAAGCTGAGATGTCTGTCCAAGAGCAGTTTAGAGATGAGGGTTAAGCAGACCTTGTGAAACTGGGCACAAATCATTGGTGGAATCACTTATGCCAAGGCTGAGTATGGCATTGTCAACTGGGTTTGCAAAGCTTTCTGTGTGTGCAAAATACCACCTGAACTGAGCTTTTCTTGTTGGTCTTTGTCTAATGTGGGGAAAACTTTAGGTATTTTAAAATTTGCTAGAAAATAATGAAGGCAAAAATGGAAGCTTGCTATCTTGGAACAAAAACTACTTAGGTATTTATTTAGTACACTAAAAGTACATTATAGGAGATAGAAGTTTGAATCTCTGCTTTCTCTGGCTTGGAACAAGGACTCAAACATAGTTGTCCCTCTTTTCAAAGGCCAACACAACATAATTTGCCATTTGGCTTTCCTCTTAGGTCATTCTTCAACCATCCTCTGAAATGGCAAACAGATCTAAGGCATGTTTTCAGCACTGAAGTTACAAATATCTCATTCTGGAAATGTTTGTGTGAAATGAACTTTTGTCAGAAATTAAGTTAAGCTTAACATTTTTTTCACCTAGCTCCTTAGTACATTCTTTAACCTGAGAATATGGCCTGGCTTGATCTTCAGCCAGCTCTCTGATCTGCTTCTTCAAATTGACTGAATTATGTATTAGGCATCTAATGTCTCTTTAGAAGTGAAAAAGTGTTATAACTTGTGGGTTTAAAACTTGGAAGTTTTATTATGCTTGTCAACATAGATGTTTAGACTTATTGTTATGGTAGGTGAGAGTTCATTGCAGCTTCATCAGGTATGTAAAAAAAAAATTCATTATTTTTATCCTAGGAAATGGCGTCTCTCTGCTAACATCTGTATGTCAAATACAAGGAAGGGCTTGTTTGGAGCTTAGTTTATTAACGAAAAGATCAGGATCTACTCTACTTCTTGGGTTGATGGTTTGTAAATTGGCTCAGAGCTGAATCAGAGATTTTGCATCGTGTTGCCATTCATTAGATAGACTGAAGTAAAAAAAGGGCTGAAGGTCTGACTTGGTTGGCAGGCAGGAAGGGGGAAATCCTGAGCTTGCATCTCTGGCATTCAGTAAAAAATGTTGAATGCGTCTGATAAAATGGAACGTTATTCCTGCCCATTTTAATTCTCTCTAAAACTTTTGGAAGCTGATTTTCCACAACAAAATGTGAAGGTTTCTCTGCTTCTCTGTACCTGTCCTGGAAGATGCCTATTGTTCCCAGTTGCCTTTGAACTAATTGAGCTGCAGCTCAGATAACATGACTCAGCTTTGCCAGTTATATTAATTTGAACTTATCAAGTAGCTGAGGATAGAAATGAAAATAACTGAGCTAGAGTTACAGTTTTTCTGGCAAAATTTGACATAAGGAAAATGTCTTTTTACTGGTTCTAGCTGAAGGGGAAGATATATTTTACAGATGCAAAGGAATTTGTGCTGAAACCGTTCTCATTTTTCTTGAAGTGAAAGGATGGAGTCAAGTTCTGAAGCAATTTATTTTAAAATCAAAACTTACAAAGAGATTGCAAGGAATGAAAAATAGTAAAAGAATGCCTGTGGACTGAATTGCATACTTTGAACTTTTTGTTAGTTATTTGTTTGATGTGATTCTCTGCTTACTTGAAATACTATATAGATAAGAATGTTCCAGATTCTTGATGCAAGAGTAGGGCAGGTTTTTAAATTCTTAAATAGCAATATTTTAAGTAATATTTTGCAGATCCTAATGATTATTTTGAATTTTAACACACTTACTCTGTTGAACGATTTCAAAGTAGTTTTTTCCATATGATCAGTGGGCTGAATGTTATAAAATGGAGGTGCCAGAGTAAACCATTTACAATGACTCATGTTTTTTCAGTGATGGAGGCCTGCTTTTTTTTTTTTTTTTCAGTATTGCATAGCTTTCACCTGACTGTCCTCTCTTCTACCCAGTTACATATTAAATAATCAATGTAATTTTTTATTAGTCTTCTAATAGAAAATGTTCTGGCTTTAAAGTACTAAACTGATTAAGAGCCAGTCTAGTCTTAGCGCCCAGCTCTGCCACAGACTTCTTGACTGCTCCTTGGCAAGTTACTTTATGACTCGCTCCCTGTCTGTTAAAGATCAGAGGAGGGTTGGTGGTTCATCCTTTTTCCATTCTTCTTCTAGAGAAGTGTTTAAACAAAACTTAGATGCCACTGTATCATTAGTTCAAGTACATGTTTCCAGCTTTGCTTAAAAAAGCATGGATATATGCCATTGAATCCTTTCCTGAATCAGGATCACGGACAGAAGGTTGTTCAAGGTAAGAAGCACCCTTGAGAGTCTGCCTATGTTCCTACACTGTGTAGGGGCACCTGCCAGGGAGGAATGTTCAGAAGGCTTGAATGGTACATATGCTTGTGGGGGGAGTTGTACAAGGTCACTTGGATAATCTAAGTGGCAAGAATGTTTTGTTTTGGCTTGGGCTCTCTTCAGAGAAAGGACATTTCTTCATGTCTACACAGACATGTTCACACGTTGGTGCTGTTCTTTGGACTGTTCCCTTGCACATGGACCTTCATTAGTTCTATTACCAAAGTCTGTTGGGAAGGTGGGCTGAGGTTTCTATTTCTCACACTAAAAGGTTCATTTTTGGTCTGTTTCTTTGATTTCAACACAATTGTACCAGGGCTGCATATGAAACTGCTCTGAGATCCTATTAAATCGGGAATGACTTTGTCTTCCTGTCCTCCAAAGGAGGAGTCAGCAGCTCCTCTCAGGCTGCCTGAGAAACTGGGACAGTAAATTCTTGGCTGTTTCTATCTTGCTAAGCTAATGGTAAGCCAAACAGCCCAGGGAAGAGTCACCTATGAACAGTTGCATCATGTTGTTTTAACCAAGCTGTTTATAAACAAAATTCTTGCTCTTCAGGGCATTTCTCCTGAAAGTTGAGGAGCTAGCATTCATGTAATTTTATAAGAAATGCATTGATAAATGGAATGAATTGATAAACGTGTTTCTCTCTAATACATGATTGGTAGGAGTCATAAGAGGATAGTGAGGATTAGAATTATCCAAATAGGAAACAAAAATCTATGTTCTGGTTGGTGCAACAGAGTGTTTGCTTCAAGGACTTGGTATGTTGAATCTGACTTGAATCAACTCTAAGTGGGCAGCTAGGCATCCTTCTGGAAAACAATGCACAAACTTACTTAATCTTACTGAGAATCTCCCCATACTGGTTAGAAAGGTACTGAGGCTTCCTTTATTTCTTTTTAGTCGTATCATTTTCATTTGTATTCATTGGTGTTTCTTTTCCAGAGTAAACTGTGTGTGATTGATCCTCCCGTGTTACTAAAAATTAAAGCATGATGTAACTAACTTTCACTGCACTTCCATTTGTAGATCAAGCTGTTTGCTCCTTATGTCCCATGAGACCAAGATGTGGCATCAACCATGAAGACAATTTCCATCAGACATTTAAAACAAGGGAGAGAAATTAATGTGTGCATATCCATAAATTTAAAAAAAGACCTTCTCTCAGAGCTGGAATTAATTTTGTCATGTTTTTTTCCCCAGTCTCAGGTACCCCTTAGAAAGTGTTTTACTCTGGGTAAATGGATGAGTGAAAGGGTATCTTTTCCCTTCAGGTGATTTGATTCAGATTGAGTACAGATGAAAGCATACCTGACATTTATTTCCAAGACTGTATTTGGAGACAGGGTGACTCTACTCAGTGGCTGAGTTATGTGTTCATGCTGAGAGGTAGCAACATGCTAATGCACCACAGAATCCTTTCTTACAGGTCTTAAATAAACTGCATTGAGATTTCACTGACATAATGTACTTTAGCAAAGTAAATTTTGTTATGAGTTCACTTATATTCAGTAACCAATGCCAGTGAGTGTACTAATTTATTTATTGTGATGGTTAAAATGGAAGATTTTAGCACGTGTCATGCAGTTACTGTGCTCAGAATCCCATAGAACAATACTGGTTCCTTTTCATATCATACCATATCATCTTTAGAAAACAGAATTCAAAGTTAGTCAGTTTTATTGCACAGATCTAACTTGAATGAGCCATCAGAAGCCCAATCTACTTCTAGTAAATTTTGTTATTGTTCCTGGTGGATAAAGGATCACATTTTTCTGCTGTGGGGAAAGGGAAAAAAGGAGGATTGCTCAGCTGCCATTGTTGGTGGTGGCATAATATGAAGGTTGAAGCTAAAATGAGAGTTTTACTGGTTTTCAATAGCATCCATGCCAGCTGGAGACTGCCAGAAAACGTTGTGCTCCTGTCAGTTCCCATCACTGATTTTAGAGCTTTTTGCAAAGGTGATGCTGCAGGTCTCTTTCTGCTGAGCTCCCTGTTCCTGGGGAATTACCAGAAGGGGAATATAGAGTTAATTTCTGGTCTTTCTGCAGACCATGAACAGCACTTAGGAAGTAGAGCATTTGGCCTTACGTACTGTAGTTGAATTAAGCTGCTCCTTGCCCTTAGATACTGCCAAAATATATATATCAAAGTTATGTTCCATGTCATTCTGATGTCTGCCTGTGAATATCCTGAAAAAGTCACTTCACTGCTGACTTTCAGAGTGAAGTGTGAGTCAGAATTCTCCTGAGTGACTCTCTCTGCCTTTCCTGTTCATAATTTTGGACTTTGCGGTAGCAGGTCCTCGCTCTGGTCTTGATCCTGCAGGGAGGTCAAGGCCATTGTTCTCCAGTGCATGTCTGAGCAGGTTGTGGACCCAAGGAAAGTAGGTAAAATGCAACAAAGATTATTTTCAACTCCTTGCTTACCTGCTGCTTTGATCTCAGGGGACCAGGATAAATAAAGGTGCTGAGGTAGTTGCAGACAAACAGTATTTTTACAAAGTTAAGGTGTAACCCTCCAGGTGGGAGCAAGTGGGCTCTCATTGATGATGGATCAGGCTTTGCTTGAAGGCTTATGTCTGCTCACCACTAAGCAGTGACTACTGGATCAGCCTCTAGTTAATTTTATTATTTATACCACTTTTTGGAAGAAGTCAAGCAGTGCAGAATGTGATAGTCACATTCTGGTGATTTTGTGGCCATGCCTCAGCTATCCCAGGCCCAAGTGTGGTGCTGTCCCCACAGGCAACTCTGTCATTGCTGGAGGTCACAAAGGGACTGCCCCATCAAAACCCCTTCGTAACACAGATAAAAAAGTACAAGTGTTTGCATAATACCTGGTTATAATGTGATTGAAAATTTTAGCATTCAAAATTTTTGAAGGGATAAAAAGGGACACTTGTTTTCCACCTCTATAAGCTTACCTGAGCATATAAGCACTGGGAACAAGCTAATCTTGGAGTCATGTAGGTTCCTCAATATGGGAATATTTTCTGCTTGTTGTGGTTTGGTAGACTGCCTCCAGTAGTTCAGGCCTTGTCCCTGTACAGTTCTCCTCTCTTATCTCCCCTGAGCCTGAACTATGTTCCAGAAAGTAAGTTTTCATGTGGGGGAAATGCGTTTCCAATCCTTTAGTTGCAGAGGCAACTTTTAAAGTACCAACTAGTAAAGTCTGTGTGAGTTTGCAGGCTGTATCTGAAATTAAGATATGACCAAGCTGGCTTTGAATCACATAGCTTGCATTTAACAAGGACAGTGTGCTGAATTAAAGTAGCTGTTATGAAAAGCTGATACACAGGGCTGGGTCAGGGCAGCTACCTTGCTTCTGGACTAGCTTGTTCCAAGGAGCCTCTGGGATCTCTCTGCAGCACTGCACCATGCTGAGTGGGCACATGTCCAGCAATGAAAGGTTGTACAGTGTAAGCTGCTATTACTAACCTTACTGAAGTGCTGCCTGAACCTGCATCCTGGCTCCTTTTCAGGCTATGACCCTGGAGTGCACAGGGCTGCTTCCTCATTGCATCCCATTGCTCTGATTTCAGCAGAAAGGAAAGCCAACCAACCTTCCGCAGGATCCCAGCTGGGCAATCAAAATCCTGGAGCATGCTCTTTTTTATCTTGGTAATTAGCTACAGCCTTGGGCAGTAAGGGTGGGATTAATCTCATTTAACTGAAAGCCATGGAAAGTTATCAATCAGCTTTGGACTGGTTGTACAGGTTGCCTCAAAAGGAGAGAGTCAGGTCCTTCCAGTGGGTGCTTTATCTTACTCTGCATTAGATGAGATGAGTCACACTTCAGAGGTGTCTGTCTTTCTCCACTGACTGCACAGCAGAATCTTCAATGATTACGTTGAACTTGATGCCAGGCTTTTACACAACTGAAGTTCAGTGAGATGCATGTTTTCGTGTTTGAAGCTGAATATAAGCAGTGGAACATTTGTTGTTCAGGGTATAGCAGAAGAAGAAAACCCATTCCTAGTCAGAGGATCTAAACTACCTAGTATAAATAACAGCTTGTTTAAAGTGATGAGAAGGTGATATGTAGGAACAAAACAACTGAGACTGTGTAAGAAAAAGACAAACTCAGAAATCCCAGAGAGCCTAAAGAGTTCAGCCAAATCAGTGTATTCATCTAGCTAGAGCAATCACACGAATACCTAAAACTAAGTTAGCAGGACACATTTTATTGGGAGTACACTAGGGAGTATATTGCTTCATTTAATTAATTAATTAATTAATTAAGCTAGCCATAAATATAATGTATGCCTTTCTATTTAATTTCCAACAGATAGTAGCAGTTCACACAGAGTAATTTTGGTTGTTGGTTTTTTTTTTTTTTTTCTTCCTCATTGCATCCCATTGCTCTGATTTCAGCAGAAAGGAAAGCCAACCAACCTTCCGCAGGATCCCAGCTGCATGCAAATGCATGTAATAGATGCTGATTTTGTAACCACAGCTAATTTGTGATGAGTATTGTTGAAAGGTTGATTTTATCTTGAGACCAAGCCAATTAAAAACACTTTCATTCACAACACCAAAGAATAAAAGGAAAAAATGGGGAAAACAGGTCTTGGTCGATTTTTTTTTTTGTAGAATAAAGTTACTTTAAATCCATTTGTTTAATGAGAGTGTATTATAAAGTGCATTTTCCTTAGAAGCTTGATTAAAGTAAACTCAAAAGTCATTCTGGGAGTGAGAAGCATCAATGACATGATATGCCCCCACAGACCATGTCTGGGCTGTTGAACTGAAATCTTCAGAGTTCCCAAGTTTAGAGCACACCTTGGCTGAGATATAGTGGCAGTTTCAGACCACTGAATTGGAGAGGATATGTGGTCATGTGTCTGCCAGGTGTCTTCTGAAGCGATTGTGGGTGTACAGAGCAGGTGGAAGACATGGAGAGCTCTCACAGATATTTTTGAACATTTTTTCAAAAACCGGAAAAACAGTTTATAAAACAGGATATCATTCTTATGTCATGCTGTACATTTATTTCACCTAAACTTCTGATTACATAGAAAACATTTTTATATTAATAAATTATTTAGTATTGCCTCTTGTATAGGTAAGTTTATCTGCTGTAAGTCTTTTTCCTGACTCAGAATTAAATTGCTACTCACTGATAAATGTCTGAGATTTCTGTACAGCACCTTTCCTCTGTAAGACCAGCTGCAGCCCAGTTTGGCAGAGACAAAACTGTGGACAAGCACCTCACTTCCAGTAACCAAAGGCAGTTGTGTAGAAGTCAATTCTTTTTCATTTCTATAGAATAATGATGGAAATCCTTGTGTCTCTGTTATGAAATTATGCAAGATATTCAGTGGAATAGTAAAAGATGAAAAGATTTAAAATAATGTCAGTTACTTAGCTTTTTTTTTTTGCATGCTTACCTATTGCTATGTATTGATTGCACCAGTGAGTTGCAAGCTGAGATGTTATAGTCATGGCTTTACTGTTAATTTTTTTTGTCTTCAGACTGTACATGAGTTGTGAGAAGAAAGGTACCATGTATGATGTAGTCCTTTACTTGGAAAGCAGTTCCACTGAAATAAAGGGTGACAAAATCTGACTCAGTGGAAATGATTGAGGTATTAATGGAATCTGCTAAATTCACAATTGATGGAGTTCAATACAGGAGTCTGACAAATGATTGAAATCTACATTTCTGCTACCTGGCCTTGAACTGTCTGAAGGTGAAAGCAAACAGCAGCTGAATTTACAGCAAGCTCAGGATTGAGTCTGGACTGAGATTTCCTTTATGAGGATCTAACCTGCCTCTATCACCCATCCTTGTTCCAGTTACCAAGCAAATGGGTGAATTATTTTGGCCTGCTTTTTCTGCTGTTTTTGAAAACACTGAATATGTGACTTAATGGACTGCAGACAGTAATCAAACTCTATTAAAATATTAGGAAAACGTGAACTACGTGTTTCAAACACTGCACTCCATTCCTACATTGTGGTGCAAATGGTAGTAAAAAGCTCCATGTACTTCTCCAAGCGTAGGGCTGTGAATAATGATGCTTCAGTCTGATTCTAGACCTTCTTGTGTTTATATTGAGGATCTCATTTTGTAAATTGGTATACAAAAATATCCACTTGCATTAATTTTCTGACCAAACAGAAATGTTTTTTGTTTTCCTAATCTAGTATCATAACAACTTCAGGGGGATAGTGTAATTTCATTATTTATGGATACCTTGTGGATTTGTAATGTATATACACATTGTATAGGATTTGCTAGTTCTCTTTTTTTTGTCTTGCCAGGAGGAAAAAGGAAAACATTAAGAGCCAAGCCATTATGACTTTAGGCTTTTAGGTGATTTATTTTCCCAAATGCTCTGAGGTCAGGTTAAATGAGTGAGCTCTGGTTTCATCAGTGCTCATAACTTGGTTGGGCAGCTACAACTGAGCTCTGGAAAGCCTGCCCCAACCAGTGCTGGTGCAGGTATCCAGACATGCTTTGGACTGGTGCATAGAATTTGGCTTTAAGCAGAGCAGAAAAAAAGCCACATAGAAATGTAAAATACATGGCCAAAAATGTGATATACAATTAGAAGAACTTTTAATTGATGAGTGTCTTCTGTGGCTATGTTTATTGTAGCTTAAATACACATGATTAATACATACTTTTTGATCCAAAATAGAACAAGAGGTAGTAAATTGCATGTTCGAAAACTGAAGGTCCTAAATGACTCAAATTCAGTGACAATGTAACTGGTCCTTATTCCATTATTTATAATAGAATGTTTGAAACTACCTCATTGTTGCTGTTTCAGCAAACACTTAAGCAGTTAACTTTGCATATAAGCAGCAAATAAAGGAAAAACCTTTTACATAGTAGCTGGGAGGCTTCTCTTGTGCAGTTCCATTACACCCAGCCAGTGTAAATCGGTTTATTCTCAAGCTCCACAGATACATTAATAAGCAGATCTGTGTGGGATGTAGCAGATGGTGATGGCAACACTACATTTTAATTAAGTGATTATTGTTTATTTTAAATAGATTTCATAATAGAAACACAATACATAGGGAGAATCAAGCTAGCTATATTCAAACACATAGACTGGTGAAAAATCCATCCTACCAGTTGCATTCTACTACTGTTGAGTAAATGGACTAAAGAAGAAAGTTGATAATACTAAAGTGAAACTAGAGAAAAAATGAAATTACTTTCTACATAAAATAGTAAATTTGATATTTAGAACAGCATCTTGCTATCAGTTAAAAATCCAATCCATATGGAAAATGGGACCCTGAAGATTTAGAACAGTATAAGTCCTTGTCTTGTGATTTATTTTTACATTTTTATTGACCCTGTCCCTGAAAATTGCTAAATGCTTCTCTTTTACTAAAGGAAGAGTCTTAAACCACAAGAATTCCCTGAGTATGTATATTTGCATTTGTTACCAAGTGGTGATTTTTAGAACTTGTGTATACCCCTCTCAGAATGGGCTGTAAATCTCTGTTACGAGCAGAGGCAGCTTCCATATATTTAAATGTCTGGAATTCCTCTTGGATAAACTTTTAATGATTATTTTGGTGAACAGCAGCAGCATTTAGTGAGATGGCTCAGTGATATGGGTAATTCAGTACTTATTCACCAGAAGGGGAAAAATAAAAATCCTCAGCATAATGGGTAATGAATGTGTTTGACTTCAATGACTGCAAGTGGTGGATGGTGAATTATCTTCCTGCTAGACTGAACATAGCTTTTTTTGGACATTTTTCATACTGAAGAATACATAAATCTGTCTTTTTTTTTCCATGCAGCTTGGCTTTAACAGCACCAAGCAAGTTATGCTATACAAATCAGCCTACTACTTCATGTTAAAGTTTATTATTCTTTCAGATTATGTTGAAGGTTATTAATTGTTATGATTTCAAGTGCACAGTTTTGCTTAAATTAACTTATATAGTAACTTTGCATTGTTTTAAGGGAGTGATTGATTGCAAAAGACATGCAAAATATCAAGCCCTCAAGATTACCTTGAAAATTACAGCATTTCACCTTCTTGCTTCAGACCTAGGAATAGGAGCACATTACTTCTCTCCCGGAAACTTCTGAATCCTTTCAAGGTGAACAGTAATAAATTCTTCTGTTGCTGACTGCTGATTTTTCTTCCAGAAAAGACTGTTATGATGAGGCCATCTATCCCTCAGCAAAATACAAGCTGTCCCCTTACACCAGACAATTTTGTGTCAACAACAGAACTTTATGTTTGAGTTATGACAACTATTTTAGGATATGTCATGCAATAAACACTATATAGGTCCATGTTCTCACTCCCAAATTTATCCTTTCCCTGTCTTGAGGAATCCCTTTTTCCATCTCCTTTTCTGTACTTCCAGTGCTGCCCTAAGTAGATCACAGTTGTATATGGCTGTGGTTGACTCTGTTGTTGAGCAACACAACTGCCAGATCGAACACCGTGCTACTTTGCTCTGGCCAGAACTGTGATGTGGGCTGGGTCACACACTGAGTGACAGCATTTATAGTGTTTTCTTGTATAATAATGTAAAACTTAGAGTGATTGTTTCAGTCTTGCTATTTGGCCCAAATAGGTGCCTTTATTATTAATCTTACCTATGCAGGATAGTCTTTTTAGTCTAAAGAATCACATTTTTTGACGAGGTCCCAGAAGCCAGCACAGGGCTTGAAAATCAAAGGAAAACAAATATTGTTTTTCCCTCCCACAATACTCCTATTTTCAGTGCCAAACACTACCAACGTGCCAAAAAGAATGTGTATAATACATTTATCAATCTGCTTCTCTTGATTGTCACAAAAGACAGTAATTTCCAAGCTTCTGAGTGGAACCTGACCTGCTGATAGGCTGGTGTGGAAGTCATCTGAGTTAGGAGGAGAACAGATACTGCCTTGATGCATCGTCTCAGTAAAGGGATGGGGCAGGAACTCATTGGAGCCACCCATACTGCAGGATCTAACTGGGGATGCTAGTCTTTACTACCAGGTGAAGTACCTTCAGTGCCAGTCCTAGATGTAAATTACAGGTGAGAGATCACTTGACTTTGAAAATGTTTCCAGAAGATACAGCTCTCACCAAAATGCAGTCCAATAGCTCCGATGGGGGGGCTTAAAAGAAAGGGCTGCCAACTTAGTGAGAAGTTGTTCATAGACTGAGATTTTTTTCTTAAGCAAATTTATATTTATTGATCATTCCTTTTACAGGAGGAAAAGGACTTTGTGTAGAGACTTGACAAGAGTCCTTTCAACACAGGACCAGGCAACGTGGCTGTGTTCCTCTCTGGACTACAAACTTTCTTATTCTTTACCTAAAGCCATTTTTTTTCCATGTCATTTCATTTTCAGGGTTGGGAGGGCACTTAATAAGAATTTGTGGCTGAGATTTACTCTGCTTTCAGTTTCCACTTTAGAAATAAGTTATGTTATTGTAATTATATAATGAACTGAGCAGTTAATGAGCTCTTTAACAGTTACTAAAAATATAAATTAAGACCTTACAGGACTTACTAAAGGACATTAAAAGACCCGATTTGAAGGAAAGATTACTATTTTTTTTATTATCAAATTTTCAAAACCTAGTCATGATGGTAGAACCAAGTATCTAGAAAATGTTTATCCCAGTGTTTGTTTTTTCTTTAGCTGTTGAAAAACTTAATATAGTGAAGAGTAACATAAATTAACATTGGCCCTGAACTGAACGTCAGGATTTTGTTGATCTGGGATTGACCCATACCCAAAGAGAGTATGCAGTCCTTGCTTTCTGATCCCCTTCTCTTGGAGAAGTCTGCATTCAGAGTCATAAATGATCAAAAGTTTCTCAAAGTTTCTTAAAACCAAGGTGTATATACTAACACCTTTCAACAAACAGAATTTGAGATCCAGTTGACAGGAGGTATATCAAGACTTGAATCTTCTATTAGGAAGATCTTGCCTGACAACCTTCTAGCCATTTCAAAGTCCTGGCTGTGACTGTATGAGGCAGCAATGTGCTGTAGTGGTGCTGAGTCAGCTGCACTCTGGAGATTACAGACCTTTTATCACCTGCAAACAGTCAATCTAGCAGTGCTCAAGGCCATATGAGTCTTGCTTTTGTCTTGTCAGCCTAGAAAACAGATTTTGGGGAGATCCATGTGGTACATTGACCTTGGCAACACAGCTGTCTGTTTTAGCTACCCACTTGAAAATGTAGACCAAAGCATTCCTTGTACTGATGTTAGCTATGATGAGATCATTAGATGTATTACTGGTATTTTTGTAATTTTTGCATGATCTATTCTGCCAATATAAAATAACCAAATGATTGGGTGGAGGCTGGAATTTAAAGCATGATGCTTTGTTTTCTCTGTTCTGCTTCTGCTAAGCAGAACATTTTTGTTTTCTTTCTGATTCCTTCTTGACACCCACACTTAGATTATTCCTCTTCCCTTCATGTTGATCCATGCTTTGTGTTTCTTCTTTAGGATTAAGGTAACTCTTTTAAGATTACTGAGTTTAAGGTAAACTGAGTGTGAGGATGCATCCTGAATGAACAGGAGGTGTTACCCAAGGAAGGTCAGAGGGGGAAGGAAACCTATGAGAAAAATTTCGTATTATTCTTGATTTTCCTTTCACAAATTGTTTTAAAAATTGTCCAGGAGAAGACCTAATACTTTGGCCAGGAACAACTACTCTATTAATTTCCATTTTTGAGAATTTCTCGAGTGACTTCCATGGGCTATAACCTGCAGTTGTTTTTTTGCAACCTTTTCTCTTTGAAATCTTAAAAATTATTTCTTTACATAAATAACATAATTAATTCATGCAATATGATTTGTTTTGAGCCCCATTTGAGCATATAGCCAGACATGCCTGCAGCAGAATAATATTGGTGCTGGAAGAAAACAGGTAGTTAAGCAGGTAGGCTGTAAATATTTACAGTCATTGTTCGAAAGCTATCAATTATTTGTGTTCCCAAGTTTAACTGTTGCACTGAATATTCACTCTGCAAACTGAGAAACAGAGCCAATATAAGCAAGCTGTTTGCTTTCCAGTATTAATTTTGCTTCTTGTGCCAGAGTCTGTAAATGTTTCCTCATACATCATTGTCATAGTGGCATACATTTGAAATGTCACATTATGCAGTGTCTGGTGTAGTAAGAATAATTTTAACAGCAGGGAGGGACAAAAAATGCCCTGCAGAGAATAGATACTTGTTTTCAGCAGCTTACTTACCTGGTGCTGCAGTTCTACAGAGAGTTAACTAAGGGTTGTTTGGATGTTTAGAAGATGCATCCTTTGGGTATTTTAGTCACCCCTTGAGGACCCCTTTTCTTGTACTGAAAACAAATGGGTTGTGCATTTCAGCTGCAGTATTTCCTTCCGTCCCTAGGCTCTTGCATCCACAGTGAACATGCCAGAAAGGGAAGATAAATGCCATTCTTTTTAGTAGTTATTTTCCAATTATTTTAAGTTCACAAACCTTTTATGAGAAATTATAGTGCTAAAGCAAAGTAAGAGGAAACTTTCAGATGACTCTGTATCATATGTAGGAGACAAGGCATCTATTCTGCTCACCTGCCCCCCATTTACCAATGGGTTTATATCATGGTAGCACATGAGTTGAAGATTAAACAGAGATTACCTTTTCTTCTTATCCACAATTCCTCACACTATTCATAGAAATATTATAATTTACCACTGAGTTATTGTTTTCCTTGTGAAGTAATACTGCTGTAGAGCTTAGAGAAGTCAGGGGTATGTAATAACCTATTTATAATAACAAGAACAAAGCGATCACATTCTTATTCTCAAGAAGCTTCATAGAAGGAGGTCCGTGTTATGTTGTGTTTTTTTCATTCAGACCATGTTTTTTTTACCCAAAGAAACAGATTATGTGCTGCTTATCCTTGGAGTGAAGCAATGCTGACTTGCCTTCCCCATCCCTGACCCCTTTTTGTGCTCCTTCCCATTCTGCCGAGAAGATTTAACAAGGTGGTATGGAGCTATTTAAATTAGCACCTCCTCTTACGGTTTCAACATTTCTAGACTGGTGGATAAGTCGAGAGGGCTGAAGTCCAAATTTAGTGTCCTTAGACTTGATTCCTTTGCATGAACATCTAGTGCTATCTGAGCTATCCAGCAGGATCTCTCTAGCAGCTTTCAGAAAGGAATAGGTCTCACAGAAGTCTTGTGAAATATATACCAGCACTGCAGGGATTTGTCAGATATCCTAGTGTGTGTCAAGTGGCACTAAGGTATTTAAATAGGCATCACTGCATCAGGCCCTAGACAATCAGTTTGCAAATCAGAAATGCATCTTCCATTTTCTGAATATCCAGTTCTATAGGATATCTCTGAATAGGCTATGATGGTCCTGAAGGGAAAGCACCTGTCTGTCAGGATGTCTAAATGTCTTGGTTTCATGTGTGTTTCTCTATTAAAAAAATTTGTTGAGTATCTCTGTTGAATTTTATTAGTTGCCTTGATTCCAGTGTGGTTAGCCTGGCTTCAGGAAATGTGAGAAAGAAATAATGCACATATGTTCTTCTGTATTTCATTTAGACTTGCATTATGGTCATGTTTCTTTTAATCTACCCACGACTTAAAGAAATATTGATAAGAAATAAGCAAGATAATCAGTGATATTATTGAATCTCTTGAGCTGAGACTATAAGAACAGGTCCAAATGGCAAGAGTCCAAATAATGCTTCATCTGCTTTTAAAAACCTCTGAACACAAGTATTTCTTAGCTTCCCCAGCTGCTTCAGGACTTAGCTTTCCTTATAAAAAAACAGATTTTCCCTAC
>NW_009970723.1:2802671-2826534 GCF_000747805.2 Chaetura pelagica
CTTTCCCCTACAACTCGCATAAATCTTCTTTCTTACCAGCGCTGCCAATTTCTTGTTTACAGAAGGGTACAGAGGAAACAATTAATCACTGCCATGTTTATGACAATATTTCACATACTCTCATTATGCCTCTTCTCTGTTTGAAGCTAAACCAATCCCACTGCTGTATACTCCTCATATATTGTGTTTATCAGTCTTGTTGATTTCTGCTGAACTTGGCTTCCTAAATTGCCACCTCCATGTCTGATGAACTGCACCCACACCCATACAACACAGATTTGCATTTTCCTTTTTTGCATCAGCTTTGCACAAGTGGCTTCAGTGCAGTTTATAGCTTCCTGGTTGGCTTTTGCTAGGTTAGTTGTTGTTCTGTTTGGGTTTTTATTTGTTTTTCTTTGTTTGTTTGCCAATTGAGGATGGAGGTGGATGTGAGGTGCCTCTGGTCTTTTATCAAGAGCAGGACATAGCAGACTGCTCTGCCTCCAGGCTCTGCCACCTTCTCCAACCTCAGCAGTGCTGTGCTCCCTAAGGCAGTGAGTACAGAGCTCATGATTGAGTTTAGCTGAGATTGTCTCATGTCTACTAGCTGAAGCTTAACTTCCTCATTGTTGGAATGGGTTATATTAAACCTCCCTCTGCTTGCAGTAGTTAACAATAGTTAGCTGAAAGTAGCAGTGCTCTGGGGAATGTGTGCAGATAGTTCCTCCTTCTAACTGGGAAAATGCTTCTATTTTTATCCCGCATATCCTCAGGAAGTAGCACTTTCACCCCATGTGTAGCATGAAACTGTTGGAGTTGCTTTCTGCAACATCCTTTTTTTTTACTCTTGACATTTTCAAGGCCTCAATTAGGAGAAACATCTCACCTCGTCACAGTGCCCAGGCTGTGGATGTACATCCACAGGGCAGCCACGTGGATCAGCGAGAGCTTTGTCTCGGCGATCCATTGGGCCGGGATCCCACGCTGTGTATGATTAACTGTATTTTTGTATTCACTGGTTCTGCTCCCCCCGGCCCTAAGCCAGCACTGGAAAGGTACCGGGTGTCTCCAGCTGGCACGAAGCTGGTTGGCAGTTAGTTAAGTCATCCGGGGGAATTAGACTTTTTGAAAGCAGGCTAATACGGTATTTCCTTTCAATCCTGTATTTCCCGTACCCATCTTTACATACAGCGATCTCACTGTCTCCTCGCTCTCTTCACAGCCGCTGGATGAAGCGAGACGTCTCACCTGCCGTGGCCGCCCGGCCGGGCTCAGCCGGGCCCGCAGCCCCCGCCCCGTCGGAGGCTGCTCGGGCTGCTGCGCTGACACAGCCCCGGCCCTTCTCCGCGGCCCGGCCCGCGTTTGTGGCCGCCGAGACCTCTGTGCACAGGGCAGCTTGGTTTGAACTGCCTAATGAAGACGAATGATGGGTAAAAGCTGCGAGAAACGCCGCATTTCAAGGCTGTTTTTTTCGGGCGGTGCCTGCAGGGGGCAACGCGCGGCCGGAGAGGGGCCGGCGAGGGGCTCGGGTCGGGTCAAAACGCCTTCTTGTGCTTCTGACCAGCGCGCTCGGCTGCGTTTCTAGCGCGAAGCATAACTCTGAGCCCTCGTGGAAACACGTGCAGGAATCACTGCTGGGGTTGCTGTGTATTTGCCATCTACTCTGTGCGCTCCCTCTTCCCGTTTGTCATCTGCCCTCCCTTTGTGCCACCGACAGGAGTCACAGTGTCAGGGGAAGGCTGTAAAATACCTGCAAGACAATGGATAGCTTCTGTTTCTGGAGGTGCGCCAGAGGGGGTTTTTTCTTGTGGTGTCCTTCCAGATGGTTCTGCTGTGCATTTTGCTACCACATAATTCCACCTGTTTCACTGCACACTCAGAACACCAGACACGTTTTCCAGTCTCGCTGCCACGGAATTTCATGTTCCACTGTTCCCTTCACCATTGTCGTGGAGTTATATTTTCAGTACTGTAAGAATATTCTGCAATGCATTTGCTTTGTGAAATATGAGTACTTTCAGCTTGAAACAGTCACCGTCATTTTTTTCCCTCATGATTTTCTCCCCCCCCCCCCCCAATTGACCTTCTTTTGCAGCTACTTGTGACATTCACAGAAGAGAAACTGGAGCAGCTGTAGCAGACCACTCACTGAAATCTACCAGTCTTGATCATAGACTTTGTTATTCTTCACGTAATTTCATTCTGTTCGTGTTTGATTTGATTAGAAATATTTCCAGTGAGGCAGGTTACAGTATTTGAAGTGCTTGATCTTTAAGTCTTCTTCAATGCTTAAGGAAATAAAAAAAACCCTTGGATTGTTTTAGCCTTGTTTTATGCTTTTTTTATTTTTTTTTTGTCTGTGGGTCTTATAAACGATAGTATGGCAAAAGGCTGTACTGAGTGTCCACTGTGTTCATGGATATGCATGCTTCTTGTGGTGCAAACCTTCTGAAATGATGCCTTGTGCAATACCATTTGTGCACAGAAATGAAAAGGCTACACGTGCAAAACTATTGTTTCCAAAGAGAAACAAATGCAAATATGACAGGTGTGCTTCTACAGAACCTGTAATTTGCATGTCTGGGTGAAAAGCTATGGCTGTCACTTATGTATTGTAGAAATAAGTAGAATGTTCTAATGTTTTCTGATGTAGTTGGCGACATTTCCTATTTATTGATTTTTATTGTCCTCCAAATTTATGTACGTGTGTTATTCCCATTATTACCTTTAAAGTGTCTAAACTAGACTGCAATGTAAGTTGTAGTGAGTTGTTTTAAATAGTTTTACATGATATTATTTATTTAGGATGGTGAACCCCAGAATTTGAGGCAATCTTCAAAATACATGGGCTTTGTATAATTTTGTCTTTCCCTTTATTTCCCTGTACAAAGCCTTGCTTGTTGACTTTTATTCTTGTTAAATGTCACATATTTTAGCCACTGCCAACTTCCTTTGCCACATTTGTATCTGATTTGAAAATCATACGAGGTGATTAATGAATTGACTGAGCTATGTGTCTCTCTTTTTCATATTTGTTTTTAGAGTAGTGGAAAGAAGTTCACACGAATTATCAGTAGTCTATAAAGAACTTAACCAAATTACTCTTCATCATGAAGTGTATTTTCATCACTTGTATCGGAAGTGTATTTAGGGTGCCCTTCTCAGATGCAGGTTCTTCTGCTGTTTTACCATAATTTGTTAATCTGACAAGTATAATTGATGAACATTCATGGCACTGTTGAGGAAGGACATCCAGCAAGGTTCACTCAATTTCAGATCCCTGCATTTACAACAGCAAAGTTCCACCTGAGAACTGCAGCTTTGGTGATTTATTATTTTATAGCACTGATTCTGTGACCCATTTCTGCTGCTGTGACCTCTCTAGGATTCCCAGGCATCTCAGGGCATGCTGCCTTGCAGTTTTGCCTTTGGGAAAAGAGGAGTGTAAAGATGAGTGGCTCAGTTCAACCCTGAGTTTCACAGGTTTTTGCCCTGGGGCAAGACACTGAATGAGGAGGTTACTGCATTGCAAGGAGTATTTCTCATCCTTGAGAGGTACCCAAGCATCCAATAATGATGTACAAAGACAGAAAAGGGTTGGGAAACCCAGGGGATCCTTTATTCAGTGCTCTGGCCAAAACCAGAAGTAATATAATGTGGCACCAGACCGATTGTAGCTATCTGTAGCTCTGCTTTCAGAAATGGTGGTGGTGCACACCAAACTGGTCTTGCCTGGTGGCATCCATTAGAGCACAGTAGCCCAAACAAGCAATTTTGGCATCCTTTTTTTCCCCCATTAATTTCCCATTCAGTTGTACTATTATTGTTGTTATTATTCCTAATACTAATTTGATTATGATGATGCCAGATTCCCTTTGAACTTCTAATCTACTTTTCTCACTCCCCTTGCCAAATTAAGCTATATTTGGATCTCTTCTAATGGAGTATTCCTGCCATCTGCTCTCTGCAGCAATTATTCAAATTATTTGCAACCCTGTGTGCCAGCAGGGGTCAATCTAGCACAGTCCTTTAAAGCTACAGATTTCCTGACAAGTTTTTACCCTGGAAATATGCCACAACTGGTACAGATCTGCAATTCTCAGGGGTCAGGTGTGGTGGAGAGTTACGCTTACATTTCCAGTTCTTTTGGTTTCTGACTACAAGGAAATTATTATATCTTAGTTTTTACAGGACAAATCAAGAGAAAGATGGTACTTTTTTATTTATTCTTTTTGTCCTGGTTTGCTGGTTTTGAAGGTTCTCCTTCCTCTACAATCTCAGCCTGTGCTTTAAGTTAAAAACTCTCCAGATTCTGAATATTCTAATTTGTTCACAGTCCTGAATGCAGTACAGCACGTGTCTGCCCTGTCTGTTCTGTCATTCAGAATATAGGTCTCTCTGTGTTTTGCTATTATGAAGGTACTGCTGTAGTCTGTCCTGTTTGTCCTGCCTCTTGTGATATTCACCTGCTATAATAAGGGGAATGATTTTCCTTCTTTGTGTCTTATATCACTTCCTAGTAAATCAGGGTTGTTTTTGAAATGTAAACCCAAACTCAGGGTATCAGTGGATCTGCATAAACACTTTATAGCTTTAATTTTTGGGAGGAATTAAAACAAAGGCAGGAAAAGTAATGTACATGTTGCTGTGAAAAGAAGAATCTTAAACTGCATTAGAATGTATATAGAATGTATATAGTATTTATAGAATCCTATAAAGAGATAACTATGCTCCATGCTGATGGGCATACATGTCAGCTGAGAGTTATAAGCAGTTCTGGTCCATTTGTGGCCTCCTCAATTAAGGAGATTTTCAGAACAGTATCAAAGTAACTTCACAGTAGCAGAAATCTATTTAGCTTTCAGCAAGTATTTATGCATTTCACAGACACACATACTTTAACTATAACAGGACAGGAGCATGTAGCTTCCACTTTATACGGTGTTTTCAAAGCCGTGTGGGAGCCACTAATCATGCTTGTGTTATGGACAGCAATTTTTGCTGGCATTTAAGACTGATAATCTCTTGGTTTGGGCACTAAAATGCTACAACCTAATACAATCTCCAGGACCCACAGATGGAGATAATGATGAAAATTTTAAAACATATGCCTCTGAATTTTTATTTACAAATAAATGAAGGTTTTTGAGAATTTAAAAAAAATGCTATGTTTACAGAAATAGAAAGCACAGTTAGCAAAGAAACAGTCTTTAGTGTGGTGCTTTCCTGAGTACAACAGGTGCATTCCAGGAAAATTCCTGTTTTGCAGCTATTAATAGGTTCTGCTATATTGTCCATTATCTTAATCTGATTTCTTTTTCTCCAAAAGTTGCCGTCAGGAGTTTTCATGAAGCTGCCAGCATCCTTTCTGCTTTACTCACTGCCATGTACTATGAAAGGGGCTGTGGGTCACCATCTTCGCTCTTCCTTTTCTCGCAGCTCTTATTCGTTATAATTTTAAAACAGTCTTTTTTTACTTTTAGGATCCTGGTTTTGTCGATCTTTAAGAATTTTGACCTCTTTGCATATTGTGAAATGTATACATACATGTATAAAACTTCTGTCAAAATGTCCAGGAATGTACAAGTGATAGCACTGCTGTTCTGATAGTCATTCCAACTGCAGGCAAGTTTTATGTTACCCACTGGGCTAGTAACCTCCAGTTCTGCACATTGCCTTGTTTCTGAGGAACTGAACTGCCTTTTTGGACACTTGGACTTCTGTAGTGTTAAAATATGATTAGGCAGCATCATTAGAGAGTTACAGGGCCAAAAGAGGTGGAGACTGGCATCATATGAAGGTCTTAACTCCCAAAAGAAAAAGCCAGACTGAAGCTATTTGGAAGTATAAAGACCTCTTGCTTTTTAGCACAGGGTTCAAAAGTATTACATAGCTAAGACTGAAAAGCTGGCAATTCACATTTGTGTGGTTTTATCTTTTGAGATACAGATTGCAAATGTCCTTTGTGGAAGATTGCCTGCTAGCTAGTGAAGGGGTGTGAGCTCTGACTCCATCTTCAATCAATAGTTGTTCTATAGACTGAGGCTGTGATCGAGGTTTTCAATTACTGCCAATTTTGAGGCCACCAACAAATTTAGGAGCTGGGATTGTAGGTCTCGAAGTAATAAAAAGTGATTAAAATCAAAGAAAAATGCAGGAAACAGATGAAGCTAAAGCTCAGCATAGTTGGGACAGATATATAGCTTACATAAGTTTTTAGGTTAGGTGGTCTAATGGTGAATTTTATGAATCTCTGAATAAAATATCATAGAATCATAGAACGTAGCGGGGGTAGAAGGGACATTTATAGGTCATCTAGTCCAGCCCCCTTGCAGTGCACAGTGACCTTTTTAACCAGATCAAGTTGCTCAGAACCTTGTCAAGCCTAACCTTGAATGTTTGCAGGGGTGAGGCCTCCACCAGCTCTCTAGGCAACCTGTTCCAGTGCTTCACAACCTTATTGTAAATAACTTCTTCCTAATATCTGATCTAAATCTACCCTGCTCTAGTTTAAGACCATTGTCCCTCCTCCTATTGCTACACACCCTTGTGAAAAGCCCTTCCCCAGCTTTTCTGTAGGCTCCCTTGATGTACTGGAAGGCACCTATAAGGTCTCCCCAGAGGCTTCTCCTCTCCAGGCTGAACAATACCAGCTCTCTCAGCCTGTCTTCATAGGAGAGGTGCTCCAGCCCTCTGATAATTTTTGTGGCCCTCCTCTGAACTTGTTCCAACAGGTCCATGTCTTTCTTATGTAGAGGACATTTCAAATCTATGCCACTGTGACAATGATGTATGAGGAAACATTTACAGACTCTGGCACAAGAAGCCATATGAGACCAGAGGAGGAGAATCACCTCCCTTGACCTACTGGCCATGCTTCTTTTGATGCAGCCCAGGATGCAATTGGCCCTCTAGGCTGCGAGTGCACATTGTTTGCTCATGTCCAGCTTTTCACCCACCAGTATCCTCAAGTTCCTTTCTGCAGGGCTGCTCTCTGTCACATCATCCCGAGCCTGTGTTGATAGCGAGGATTGCTCCTACCCAGGTGCAGGACCTTGCACTTGGCCTTGTTGAACCTCGTGAGTTTGACACAGGCCCACTTCTCTAACTGGTCTAGATCCTTCTGGATAGCATCCTGTCCTGGCATGTCGACTGCACTGGTCATCTTGGTGTCATCTGCAAACTTGCTGAGGGTGCCCTGGATCCCACTATCTATATTGTTGATGCAACCTGAAGAAGTTCATTGCTGTATGGAATTGTCTGTATCCGTATAATAAACTGAAAATGTTTCCATCCGAGAATCTTTTTAAAAATGATTGTCTTCACAGTCCCTACAAAAACATTTAAAACACAGTTGCTGCCCACTGGTGTTCTCCTGGGTGGACCACTAAACTCAGTATGTGTGAATGCAGTTTGGCTCAAGGTTCAGTTTCAACTAGAGCTGGGCAACAAACAATTTTCTTATTCCGCAGACTTTTCTGAGTTTATCCTATAATATTTTCCACCTTATATCAGGGTGAATCAGGGAGTTTTTGAAGTGTTTCAGGGGAAAGAAAATAAATTCTGCAGTTTATTAAATGGTTTCTTGATCAGCAGAGTTATGTGAGAGGCTAAAGATTAAGTTTCTACCATGCTTTGAAATAGCAGCTAACTCTGGGCTCAAACAACCCAGAAGAGTGGCTGTATATTTGTAGTTCAAATGTCCACTGTCTCTTTATTTCTTATTTTTAGCAGAAATATAATGGTGAAGCAGTGAAGCCTTTGTAATTATTTTTCTTTTCTGCAACTTCTGTATTCTCACAAGAAATCTTTGCTTTGATCAAACAAAAAAGTACATCTCCACCTTTTTTTTTTTCTTGTGGTGTACATTTACGATATATTTTTTCCTTTTTTGTTTGTCTCATTTTTTGCACCTCCTCCATTGTACTTTCCAGGTTTCTCCTTTCATGATCTGGAAAGGCTGCTGAATACAGATGAGCCAATACTTAGTCCAATCCCAGACGGTCTTTTGTTCAGGTAATTACTTGGAACTGCAGCAGCTCTTAAGTGCCCTGACTTCCCTGACTGAGATTGACTGATGGAAAGATTAGGCAAGGCAGACATTTATAGCCAGCCTGGTAAGAAGAAAGAAAAAATGTAGACTCGTTTAAATAAGTGGTTTTTTTCCCATTCTCTCTCCCCCCATTGCATCAAGAATGCATCCTGTATGGAATCCAAAGTTATGTATTTAGGTCGGACCAAAGCTCGCTTGGTTGGAGCAGAGGTGAGCATCTCTCCAGCCACCCCTGAATGGTGCTGGAGCCATGCTTTTTTCACTCCTGCAGGAGGTATCACACCCCCTAGGAGGGCTAACTTCTGAAAAACAAATCCTACCAAGTTTCCCAGAGAAAATAGTGCAATTCTCCTTGCAATGAAGCCAGTGATTTAGCTTTATACCTGATCATTTGCCTTGGTTCCTCAATTGCTAAAGACATTTGTTGGTATATACCAGATGACACAGCCCATTTAAAACAAATTAAATTGGCTTTGAAACCTTTATTCCCATTTTATCAGTATGGCCACAGCAGATTATCAGTAATAGTAACATTTTGCAAAACAAACAACTTTTTCTATATGGAGACAAACTCATTGTAATCCCTGCTAAAATATCTTAAATGAGTCATACAAAAAATCTTACTAGCCTATATCTAAGAGACATATTAATAGGCAAATACATAAAATCATATCAATGAACATGAAGAATCCAGGGCTCAAAAATGAATCAGGGTAAAGATATTTACAGTATTGCCAGCAGTTGTTTGTTTTTTAAAAAGAAAATCTTGTTCTTAATAAAGCACTGAACAATGGAGAAACAATGCTATGTGTTGGCCTCTTTTTTAAGTGATTATAATCTACAAGGTGACTGGCATCTTTAGGTAGTCTGGGATGGCCACTATCAGTTAGGGCATTTAATGTAAATTGCAGTATCATAGCCTCTCCTGAAGAACAGTCAATATTACAGCTGTACAGCTCCAGGATCAGACACAGTGTGGATGGCAGACCAGTAGCAGAGCTCATTTCCTCGATGGGGCTCACCCTATAGATCAGCAATACTAAGTTATGCTTGGGAATAGAGTTGAAGCTCCCCCCTCTTCTTGCCTTTGGACTTAATATGTGTGAGCAAGAAAGCAAAGGAGAACAATGCTTGGAGGTGGCTGCTTTCTCTTATGGCTTCCATGGGGACCTTAGGGTGGGTAACCTGCAAAATGCACCATCATTCCCAATTCACAGCGTGAGAGGTGCCATTTGTGCCATTCCTGTCAGGGCAGTTCACTGTTCACTGGTTAGGAGAAACCCTTTGTCTTGTCAGTCCTCAGACATTTTGCCTTAAAAAGGCACGCAGAGAAAAAAAAATGCAGTGTATATTCAGTAAAAAGCTTTTGATATCTGTGTTGTCTGGGGTTAATCGTGCTCTGACATAAATAAGATCTGTTCTAAGATTTTGAAAATAGGATCATTATAATTTAATCTCTGGTCCTCAGACTACTAATATCTGTGAAGCATATTCCTTTTAAATTAGTAAGACATTCAGTCATGAACTTGATGTACAAACAGGCAAATATTCAGAATTAAATACTGAATAAGTGGAAAGATAAAGAACACAGACGACACAAAAGTTCTAAGATTTATGTACTCAGATGATTCAATTATCTGTTTCAAGAGTTATCCAGCATGATTTATAATTTCTATTAAAAATATCAAAATATTTTCTGGGCTGTATCTAAGCAAGTGAACATCCCTAATTCTTTGGTTTATGTCATTCTGTGAAGAACAGCACATGTTTACCCATGCACTTCACCTTCTGTTCTTTGCTGAAAACACAGCTTTAGCTCCAGTAACATGGAGGAACTCAACCTTTCTTGAATATGTAATTTCCCATGTGATTACATGCCTCTTTCTCTCGAGAAAAATGTTTCAGCTTGCAGGTTGGATAATCCCTTTGCTTTTCACTTTTTAGCTATGTAAAAAAATCACGCATACAATACTGATCTTCATTCCCATCTCTCTCGTTCTCTTGAACTCTCCTTTTTCTCTAAGCCCTATGCAAAATATATCTATTATCTAAGAGCAATTCACAGTAAGATTTTTTACTTAAGGCAAAGGTGGGGCAAAAATCAGCTTGAATCAGATTTATATCTGCAAAATTTATCTAAAATTATACTTTCAAAAATCAGCTCATTAATAATCCATTGTCTAGCTGTGCTGCATTTTGAGAATAAGTATATTAAAATAAAAATAAATTCTTTGTCATTCAGTATATTTTGAAAATATTTTCACCCAATATTCTCTAGAAACAATAGAGTCAATTCCAAGGGCTAATCCAAAATCCCTGTTAGAATATTATCTTACACTATGAATAAACTTCAAGTAGGGATAAATATGAAGTATCTTTGCTTCCCAGGAGCGGGGAAGCTAACGTGCAAGAGTGAATTATATGAATCTTTTGAGATTTGGTCTAAGATCTTCATTATCTAAAAAAAGGCTTAGTTCTCTGGATATGTGAAGCTTTCCTATTCTCTCCATTGCTAGCTGAATGTTGCAGAACTCTCCATAATAGTTCTCACTCCTTTTTTAAGCCACTGCTTTTTCCTTAATCCAAATAAGGTGTTAAAGGCTACATGGAATAACTGAGTTTGAAGAACAAGTTGAAATCAATTTTGAGCCAAAAATATTGGTTGGGTTCTATCAGGAAGGATCAGAAGGGTCCCTGTTGTTTAAACATGTTAGCTATCTGAACATATGGAGGTCTGGAGAGAAATGTGCAGGTAGTCCTGTGTCTGCTGGAATGTTGTTAATTTAGTTATATGGTGAGTCTATCCTGGTCTTGAAAAAGTATCTACCAGGCTTAAATTGCTAATGGAATAAATAAAGAAGAGATGAGAGAGTAGGCAGGATTTTTTACTCATGTGATGTGTCCTTTGCAGGAACGAAGCTGGATTCATATTCTTGCAGTGCTATTTAAAGCTGAAAGCCTATTTTTCCAATTAGATGTGTGTATCTACTTTTGCAGTGTGGCACTGGCAAGGTAAATGGGATCAGCAATAAGCATTACTGAAGGCTGCAGCTCGCTGACAGTTACTATTTTACAAAACTCCCTTTTTTTCCTCCTCAGAGTCTATGCAGATATGAGTTTCAGCAATTCTTGCCTCCAGCCTCTTTCAACTTTCTTTTTAATTAAAAAGCTTAATTGGGAGCAATAAAAATTCCAATTAAGCTTTTTAAATAAAACCCAAAAGCTCAAAGTGGCTGCAGTTGCAGATAACTGTTACTGCAACTCATGACTAGCAATTCTATTTGAACAAGGCTTTTGTTTTACTATAATAAATATTGTGGTTTATGATTGTACCTCCACATCTTTAAGAAGTACTGTACCTTTAAGTTTCACAGAGCTATCATTTACATTCAAATTGTGTTACATCCTTGTGATTTTTGCTAAGTCAGCACTGGGACTCGAGTCTCAGTAGGTTGCTATGCATATGTGCCCCTCAGCATCCTGCCACCTAGTATCTGTAAGTAGAAATAACAGCAGTAACAAGTTTTGATCAATTAATTTCCTGTGAATTCATGTGATTTCACAGGTAAGTGAAAAGAGAAAGCACCAAACTCAAGGATTTTTGTAGCCAAACACCTTTACTTCATCCTGTTGTGTGTAATTATTTAGGCCAGCTTGGGGTCTTAGTTTTATATAACAATTTATGCTTTTTATATATGTGCCTGTTCTGCCTCAGAAAAGCCAATGACAAAGCCCATGAATTAGATCTCATACATCATGGTATCTGACTTCAGAGGTCATCCATAGATTAAATTGAGAAGCAGAGTAAAAGACATGAAAGCACCTGATACCAGTAAAGTTCCTTAGAGGAATCACTGAAACTTTTACTGTTCTGCTTTTAAAGCAGAACTTCACAGAGAGTAGCACTTGTTTCCAGTGGTATGTCAGGTGCATGAATGGGACATCAGCATGATTAAAGCAGAGTAATTTTTAAATTTGCTATATTATTAGTGGATTTCTTTTGCCCAAACCTTGTGTTCAATTATGTATGGCAGGAGATACCTATAGAGCCAGAGTAGTCATGAAATCACAATAAACCAGAAAGAAAATAAAGAAGCAGCTGGTGAGGTTGAAGTTATTAAAAAGGGAGAAACTTTATGGAGGACTAACTGGTGCTTACTGGTGCTGCACAGCAGGTCTGAGAGAAAGAAAGCCTCGACCATTACTGAACAGCACTGCTGGCCCAGCGATGCTTCATTCCCATCTCCAAGGGCATGTGCAGAGAGAGAGAAATAGGACCTCAGTCAGGAAGACAATAAGTCTTGCTATGACTTGCATTCGTTGCTAGGTGATTCAGTTTCTTCCAGCTTAACCTACAAACAGGGATGTAGTCTGGTAGAAGTAGTGTCATTCAGGTCAGAAGTTTGAAGTAGCAAAACGAGGGGGAAACTTAATTCTGTGTGGGTATCTGACCGTTTCCAAGGACTGCCCTGTGGTGGTTCATGAAACAAAGGATCTCTGCAGTGGAGAAATCATCCTGCATTGTCAGAGGAGGTAAGCCAAGCAGTTTAAGAGGAGTTTTAAATTTCTGTTTAACTGTAATATTCTGTGAAAATACCAAATTAAATTGACCTTATTCAGAAATGTGGTCCCATGGCTCAGAGCTCGACTGTCCATTTTTTCCATCTTTCAATTCAGTTCAAAGTTGGGATATTTCATGATGCTGACAATGCCTGAAATTCCCAGGATTGGTTCCCCTACAGCTTCATGGGGCTTTTCTTTTTTTTTTTTTCTCCCCCCCATTTATTATTGATGATTCCTAGCTCTTCTTATTTTGAAAACCTACTTGTGTTGGCTCCAGATACCACTGGCATTAGCTTCACAGGCTTTTCTCATCATCTTGATGGACCCAGGCGGCCCTGTCTTTCACTACTGTTTTTGCTTTCATTTTCTCAGCCATCTGTTTCTGACAAGAATTAATTACAACCCTGTTTTCCAAGAAGTACGTTGATAGTTGTAGCTCAAATGATCACAGCAAAAAAAACCCCAGGATGGCTTGAAAAGGAAAATTTTCTTATAGTAAACAAATGCATGTAAACATCACAGGACTTTCAAGAAAATAAAAATGCTCATCTTCTACTCAGCTCGTATTTAATTTATTAACTGTTGAACATGTTTAGTTAAATGATGAATAGAGTTGATTAGAGAATGGCTATATTACCACAAAAAATGTGTTTTTTCTCCCCAGATGAAAACCCTAGTATAACAAATCAAACCAAATTTTTTATACTTTTTGGCCCAAAATTTAAAAAAAAAATAAATTTTTTGTCCAAGAACTCAAAATCCTTGACAGTCACTAGAAGGGATCAGTCTTCTCCCCTAGCCTGCTTCACTGGAAAGTTTTCCTCCAACCCAATGGTCTAGTAGAGTAATAATGTGGTAGTGTAAAAAGAATAATGTGCTTTTGACTGGCATAATGCTCTGTGTTACAAAGTTGCTTTTCTGTCCAGCAAACACACATTTGCCATAGGTCAAGGGAACTGAGAGCTTGCTTGGCTCATCCTCACTGCCTCTCAGTTGTGTTTTTATCTGTTAAATCAAGGCTCTGAATAGCAGCTGTATTCAAGGAGAATTGGCATCTGGAATTACAGGAGAGTAGAAAAGATTATGTTTCAAATATGAAACTTGGTGGGTTCCCATCCCCCTCCCCGGGCTTTCTTTGAAAGCATTTTCTGCAATAAATCACAATATCTAATAACCCAGTGAAGCTTTTTAAGTGGAGTTTTAAGAGTGTACCAAGGTCTTACTGAATCACGTTATCTACCATTTCAAATCCTCTTGAAGTTAGTTACAAAGAATAATAGCTGTATGTTCAGTCTGAAGAGTCTGAAGATTTTACTGACTTTGGATTAACGGAAAGATTTCCAACTATCAGTGTTTAAGCTTCACCTCTCTGTCAGTCATTCCTGACAAGGCCCAAATAAGGTACTAATGGCAGTGACTTTAGAGAGGGTGTTTTTTCATTAGTTTAAGCAGAATGTCAATTAAAAAGGAATTGAGATAAAGAACCAGCAACTAGATTAAGTTTACACTTTTTCACGGCTGATAAGAAAAATCCATTTACAGGTTCCATTTCAGCCTGAATATACTTTCTAAGGTAAAGACCTCTTACATTATAGCTTTAAAAGTCTACTGACAATTTCTGAAAAGATTTAGTAACTATTGTGTCAGAAATGTGGAAGAATTTTTTAACCACTGGAATTAATTATTTCTTACCTAAAATTAATATACTAAAATTAATTTAAATTTAATTTCACACATTTTATTACAGAATGTTATCATCCACCATCATTTCTTCTGCTCCTGTCTGACTATTATTTGCATTCTCTAAGAACTGACAAAGCTAATTTAAAATGGGAAGAGATATCTATCTTTTTGTGATCTCTGAGTGATGGAGGACAGCCTGGGGCTGATTTCCAGTGAAGGAGTGTAAGACACTACGGAAGGCTACATGTGCCATTTTCTACTATTTCTTTGGACAATTTGTAATACTTTGAGCAACTTAGTAGGAGTTACTAACTCAAAATTTAGCAGACTGCAGAGGGGTGAGGCAGCATTTGGCTTTGATTTGACCTAAGGCAAAAGAAGCTCCTGCAGGGATTCTCCTTTATATCCTTGTCTCTCCTGGTCTTCAGTGCTTGGGTGAAAATTATTGTTTCAAGCAGACTCACATGAATATTTCTTACTCTGGACTCACTTATTTGGTGTTTTTTTAGACCTTTATGCAGACTAGAAATGTTTTCTCTTATGGAAACTAAGATTGTGATTAAAAGTTACTGTGTTCAGAGCTGAGCTAGTCATGGCTACTTTGCCCAGAAGTGCAGACTAATCCAGAAGAGACAAGTAATTTGAGGGATGTTTCCCAGTAAGAAGTACATTATGGGCCACAGCATAAGACTAAGGGTAGGAAGGGAAGCTCAGACAGTTTGGCACTGTTGAGCATGAACAGAAGGTGCCTTTGTCTTAATCTACTTCTGCCCGCTTAAGGAAAGTAGTTTTTCTGCCTTTTAATTGTAATCTGAATAGAATGCAGTTTCACAGCAGACTGTATGTGAAACCTTCACCTACTCCTGAAGTTGGGTAAATCATTCATTCAGAGTATTATCTGAGGGATTTAGTCCTCTTAACTGTTCCTGTGACTAAATCTTGAGCAGATGAGTCAGGTACGCATTTTTTAAATTATTTTTATTTTTTTCAGCAGGGGAGAAGGGTTTAAAGCAAAATACTTTTCAAGTTTCGTCCCTGTGCTATGATGTAGTAAAATACTAGCTGAAAGAAGCAAAACTTTCTATTACTAACAAAATAACAAATACTTTCTCTTACAGGTAACTAAGGAACAGGCATCAAGAAACCCACCTAACTTGGAGGGGAAGTGAACTACCATTCAGAGACATCCAAAACCAGGAGAGATGCTGACAAGCTCTGAGTCTCCTATGCTATTTATACAGGCTGACAGAATGAGTCACATTATGCTACTTTTTAAAAGCTTTCTTACCTTCCTGAAATGATTTACATGCTTGCAGAGCAGTGATGGTAAACTAGGATTCATAGCTATCATTATTAGCTTTGCAACATCCTTAACATCAGCATTGCTATTTGTATTCAGTACTCATGAATCAGATGTAATATATTGTGATAAATAATCTGTCCAGAGGGACATTGGCATTACACCTGAAGAACAGCCCAGACAAATCCAGTGAAATCTGCTTTGATGCAGTCTGCAAAGTTAGATCTTGTTGTATCTTTGAATCAGGGAGATGGCTGTTATTGGTTGATTCCCTCTGATAAAGAAATTATTGAGCAGAGTACTCAAATGCCAAGGCATTTGTGATTTAAAGTTGGTGTTTTCAGCAACAGTGTGTGAGCACACTCTCTCTTAGCTACATACACATCATTACATTAAAACCTCACCTAAAGCTAAAGGAACATACTTGACCATGATGGGAAGTGTTCTTTTGAACACTATAATCTAAGGTCTCGCTGCAGTTTTGAAGGTTTCAGTTGAATCAATTTTCTGTTGCCAGGTTATGCAATGGATTCTGTTTGCATTACAAAATATATGACATGAAAAAAAGCATGGGAAGATGTGAAGGCTGGTGGCAGCAACAAACTGAATCTGTAAGGCAACAGTCTGAAGTGATCCCAGGTTACGGAAAATAGCCCCAGAAGAGGCTCTGGAAGGTTGTCTACATAGTCTGCATTGTCTGAATTATTTTAATAAATTATTATTTAACCTTCTTTTACAAAGTTCCCACAGCAGTAGGGGAAGATGTAAATCAACACCTTTCACCTACCAGTGAAAGCCAGAAGTGGTAAAGGCCAGAAATCCTGGCCTCACTGATGCTGGCCAGACAGCAGATGCTTTTTTCTTTTCTTTGCTGTTGGATGGGCCTTCAGCTTTGTGTAGAAGGAAACCACATTTAAAGTGCATAAGAAATCGTTACCTTTCATTTACTATAATTTCCACTTTGTGCTTGAAGAGCAGTTGTCTTTCAATAGCAGAAAGATCTGGGGGTGCTCTAAAAGCCTTGCATTGTTGTCCCAAAAGCAGGGTCCGTTACCCAGTGTGCAGGAAGCCAATCCACAGAGTAGAGATGTTTGCTTTAATATCCAATTCTGCACAAAAAAGGGACTAGGAGGGGTTTCCATGAAACAGGTTCAGTTTCCTGAAACAAAATTGTTACCTTTATACCCAAAAACATGAGAAAGAACTTTAATATCTCTGTCACTGGCACACACAGTTGGCCAGCTCATTCCTCTCTCCTGTTTAAAGTAACAACGTTCAGGAATTTCACTGCATCTGCTTAAAAAGTGGGGGGCTTGTGGTTAGCAGGGGTCTCTCTAGCCTGTGGGTGTGAAGTTTAGTATGCTAATGGCTCATGAATATATTTATATGGTGATTTCAATTACTTAGTGTGTTTTTCCCCAGAGCTCAAGGCTGTAACCAAGATAAGCTGTGGGGAGTGCTGCTTTCCATCCCTTTCATCTGTCCAGCAGGAGTCCTGCAGGCCTGTCTCAAGGCTGGGCTGGTGACTGCCTGGGGAGTGTTTTTCTCTAGTTGGAATCTGGTTTTGTCCAATTCCCACTGTTTTGCTGTTATCTAGACCCTGTTTTTATTCTGTGTGTCCCTTACATTCTCTTTTATATGATTTTTTTCCCAAATGTAGTTTTTTTTCCCCCAAATTTTACTTATTTCAATTACTAACTGACATCAGTATGGCAATCTAAATTAAATGAGATTAGCATCCCTGCAGGACATTTAGACAGCAGAACAAAGTAGTGCAGCAGGTCCTGAATGACCCAGGTGAGCCACCTAACTTAAAGATTGGATGGAAGCTGCTCATTCCAATAGATCAGCTGTCCCTGGGGAGAGCTCCATGCACTCCAGCTGGTCTTTGACATAGAGGGCAACAATCCTGCCTCATCTCCCTTGCCTGTCCTTCCTAAAGCATTTATAACCCTCCATTCTGATGCTTCAATCATAGGAGCCATCCCAGCAATGCCAACAGGCATCTTATTGATGCCAATAAGATCATAGCCCTGCATGCACACACATCTCTAACTCCTTTTTATTCCCCATGCTGCCTGCATCTGTGTAGAGACATTTAAGCTGGGCCTCCAGTGAAGGTAACTGACCAGCTGGAGCCGCACTCCAGATGCTCCCCTGCTGACCTGCACCCCTTCTATAGGCTCTGGCATCTATATGGAATGTATTCTTCCATTATCTAGCTATTTGCCTATTGTCTGATGATGAATTTAGAGTTTTATGGACTTCCAATATATTTTTCTGAGTTTAACAACTATAAATGATGACTTTCTTTTGCTAGTACCTGATATATCAATTCAATTGGTTGTTACAGGCATCTCAGGCAGTTGAAAATGACATTTGGCAGTTTGTGTCAAATACTTGTGTTCAGTACTTCTTAAATGTACATCTAGTCTGTAGAAACAGTAGTTAGGAGTGTTTATTATGAATCCTAAAACAAGTTGTGTTAATTTATTTTAAAATAAAATAAATGCTTATATACAGGTTTGTTTATTTTATTCTTCTCTAGATGTTAGAAAATAACCTTGGTGATCGCTTTCAAACTATTTTTAATAAAGTCATGCATTTTAGACCAAAGGAAGTGCTACATGCCACTTCCAGTATTTCTTTAATGGGGTGTATCATGCTGATAAACTCTGCCTTCCACAAATGGGCAGTTACAAGGGCCAAAGTATGAAAAAAAGAGCTCTATGTGTGGACATTAAAGGGTGAGGGGTGAGTTTAAGATGTGGGAACACCTGATTGAATCCAGAGGTGGTGTTGTCTCAGTGAAATCAACACAGACTTTGTTTGCAGTAGTTGAAAACAAAACATTGCAGCTTTGCTTAAAACAGGTTTCTTTCCAGGAGGAAGCATACCATGCAGGGAGGAGTTTGCTCCCCCGTAGAATTATGTACAGCTAGTTTAGTTTTTTTCTGCTTATGTTTTGTTTCAGAGTCAGATGCATATACTCTCATATTCAGAGTAAGATGCATGTCTTCTCAGGGGTTAGGTGTGGCCTTGGCAGAGGCATGATAGAGTTGCACATCCTGAGGGCAGCGGCTCCCAAGGGACATGAGGTGCACAAGTTGGGCATAGGAAAGAGGACGGCAAAAACCCACTTCTCCTGTCCCAGAGGACCAAGAGGCCTGGCTGAGATGGCCAAACCAGGAGTAGCAATCTGTCACAGCTCAAGTATGACTCAGGAGAACAGGATCAAGCCACTGTGTGACAGTATTGAAGTACGATCAGCAGACACAGCTCTCCAGCTGGCAGATACCCTGTGATCACCCTTCTGCAGGTTTAACTGCAGAAATTAATCTGAATTTACCCAAGGAATAAAAAATTCATTTGCTTTGGGACGGTTTGACAGGATGCGTTTTTTGTTCAGCCTAGACAGTACCTCCCACCACCAGGATGTGGCATTAGTGGTGTGTGGATATTCTTTCAGGGAGTAGGCTGAAGCTACAGAAATATTTGTTACAAAAAATAAACTACAGCTTCAGGAGCACTGTTAATACCCTTTTTAGTTTCAGAAGTTAGAGTAGTGTTTGTAGCAGTGTTCATGGACAGCTAGCTAAAGTCACTCTTGTGGGAATTTAATGATCAAATTCTCATGAAGTTCGACAGATGTCAAGCTGAGGTATCCTGGAGTCAGCCCATAGAAATCCTTGAGAGAAACAGCCTGTGCACCCAACCTGTTATGAAAGACTGATCCACAAGACTTAAGTGAAAAGCCTAGTTTTTAGTTATATACCAGGAGCCAATGATAATATCGTAATTTACTTGATAGTATTGTATGGACTTCATATTTCTGCCACTTTTTTTTTTTTCCTTTCTTTTTTTTTTAGTTTTAAAGACAGAGGGAGACTGTCAAGGCATTCACCATATTTCTGTGACCAGCTGGCTCAAAAAAGGAAGAGCGGTGCGGTAAGGGAATGCGATTGCTCACCACAGCCTAGCAGGTATGCTTTATTTTTAAGCCTGCCAGCCTTGACATAATTCCTTTAACTTCTCTAAAATCCTCTTACACATCTTAATTATCCTGTGAAGTCTCACAGGATGGATTTGATAACGACAAACATGAACTATTAATTTTCAACTTCAGGGTGTTAAAATAACTGATGAAGCTTGTTATAAGAGAGAAATGATAGGCATCTTCTGTGTCAGAATACAATGCTCTCTGTCTGGTGAGCATTTGTTTTATACATTGTACCCTCTAGCAACCTTTAAATTTTAAAACAAATAGGAATTTGACCTTTACAAGAAAACAGGGTTTATGAAAATGCCTTGGCTGACACCCCCATAATCAGTTTGCTATCAGCTTTTGCAAGGTATATTTCAGAAGTGATCTATATCTATAAAATTCTGTCATTTCAACTGTTTAGAGGCAAACACATGATATGGTACATGAAAGAAACACTGCAGCTGGTTAACTTAAGGGTTGTGAGTATAGTTTGTATACTGAAAAATATGCCAGTCTTTCAAGTACAATACTTTTGAGATGCAGCATAGGCAATGGTTACATGGTTAGAAGATTTAGTTTCTTCCATGTGCTAATGGCAAAAAGATAAAACCAACAACAAAACCCCAAAGAAATCATGCCTATTATGATTACCTCCTTAAATTCTGACAATCAGATCCTGTCCCTCCAGTTGGAGGAGGAGATTATTTAAATTCAAAGTGCTTGAAGTCATATCAGTCAATCATTGCTATTTTACATCAAGGTAGCTAATAAAATAAGTTTAATCATAATAATACTTTAAGGAGTCAAAAAACATCCAGTCTTGCTGCTAAAATTCTGACTTTATGTCCTGGTCTGAGCTAGGATAGAACTGATTTTCTTTCTTGCAATTTTACTTTCAGTTACACTTAATTGTTTTGGCCAAACACACTTTGAAGCTTCCAGTTACCTAATCTGCTGACCTAGTGGGATGACCTGGTCATCTTAAACAGCCACCATGTAGGTGGCACAAATATGATCAGCCTCAGTGGTAAAACTGACAATATCATTAATATTAGGTTTTTCATTCTATAAAAATAAGGTTGTGAGATTGCTTTATTAAAATCTGGATTTTGGGTTTTTTTCTGGTCTATTTTACCATGGATTATAAAACAGACATTTATGAAAGCTTATAATGTCAGTCATTTCAGAGGTAAGAAGAAAGAATGCTTGGAGGAAGCAATACATTTCAGGGAAATAATGGAGAAACCATCAGAAAAAAAATATGAAAAAGGATGGGTGGTGGAGGGGGAAAGTACTACATGCAGTTGTGATGTAGAAAAAGGTGAGATTGGTGTTGACAGCATGATGGCAAAAGCAGGAGACTTAGGAGCCAATGGTAGGAGAAATTCTGTGATGGTACCAGAATCAGGAAATGAAAAATGTGTGAAATTTAAATGCGAGGCAGTGGGTTGTCTGGTCTTCCCTGAGTTAGAAGATTCATCATAGGATACAGCCAGTGTTTGGTCAAGCATTCCCTCCTCAGAAATTGTTGGGCAGCTGAGGGTGATGAATGGCAAAAATTTCTGTGTCAGGAAATTAATTTTTAGATTAGAACAGGATCTTAATTTGACTGATTTTTTTTGCCTGGACCTACCTCTTCTTCTGTTCTGTGGAACTAGAAGGTATCCTCCCTGGACAGAGATAATTTATAAAATACTGCTTTGAGTCCCTTCTGATTTTGTGTAAATTGAAGTAAATTTAAAATATTATCTGTATGGTGGGAAAATTGATCTGAGTGACAACTAAAGAAACATGTGTTTTCTGGAGTCTAGTTATAGATATGCAATGTTTTGGCTAGAAATTTGAAAATACTGGTTGTAGTTGCAGAACGAATTTGGATTAATCTAGCAGTTATGTAGCTCTCTTTGGAATATCCCTGGAGTTAAGGTGTTTACCCAGATTTATCACTTTTATGTGATAAAAGCAATAAAATGAACATCCTCTATGTGGCTTTTTCCAACCTGATATATCAATGTAATGCAGAGATGTAAGTCCTATTTTACTCTGTTTCATAAGTCTCAGCTCAAGCAGGCTGAGCAATATGTGTCCTGGTGTGAGCCAGGATGAAGCCACTTTTCCTTTTACTTTTTTTTTTTTTTTTTTTTTTTTTCCCTTCAGTAAACTGTATTTTAACTAGTATCAAAGTCTTCCAGCTTGTACTGATAACAGCTGGAATGTTTTTGTAACTGCTGGGACCCTAAGGTCATGTCTGCTCTGCTGGCTCAGGCACTACCTGGAGGTCCGTGACGCCCCAGTAGGAGATTGAATTAAACAGACAGCAAAATTGGCCAGAGATATTCCATTCTGTCTATCTACATAAGCTCAGAGGAAGGTCAGAGATCACAGAAGACAACTTCCTTCCTGCTTCTTCTTCCCTTCTCTTCCATTCATGGCCAGTGTCCAGGGAGGACTCTGTCCATCCATCACCATCAACCCCTAGGCTCGAGCTCTCCTGACCCTCATCACTCTTCTCCCTCCAGAAGCTCTGGGACTTTTCAAGACTGTTCCCAGCTCAGGAGATGCTATGGGAGTTGCTGGGAGTGGTGGGAGGCAATAGTGGTTTTGCACATTCTTGAACACGTTTGTACATATTTTCTTTTATTAATAGTGTTTAATTAAAGCTGTGTAGTTTAGTTTTCAATCCAGGGTGTCTCTTTCCTCATTCTCTCTCTCTTTCCCTATCTGGGTGGGAGGGGGAGGGGATTCAGAGCATTGTTGTTGATAGTGAATCAAATGGTGGCAATATGAAATGAACATTTAACGTGAAACATATTAATAAATATTAAGTGTATTTGTGCAAAGTTCCAGCAATAAAGTAACATTCTTAGGAGTTTTTATCAATTATTTGGATCAGGGAATAAACTTTACTTAAGGTCTTTATTTTAATTTTATTTTTAAACCTGTGTGTTGCTATTTCTGAAAGAAAGCACTGGAAGTAAAAGCTAGTTTGACGTAACCAAAGGAAAGAAACTCTATGTACGTTTTATCTTCTTTAAACTGTGTATATTTCCTTCAGGATCTTGAAATGAGCATTACTCTTGCAAACTGTATCCAAAACCCCCAAATATCTGAGCAACAGGGACTGACAGCTCATAAATAGCTATGGAATGCACTATCAATACAGGCTGGGGGAAGCTATGCTAGAGAGCAGCCCTGTGAAAAAGGACCTGGGGGTACTAGAGGATCAAAAGCTGAGCATGAGCCATGAATGTGCAATTGCAGCCCAGAAGTCCAACTGCATCCTGTGCTGCATCAAAAGAAGTGTGGCCAGCAGATGGAGAGAGGTGATTCTGCCCCTCTACTCTGCCCTGGTGAGACCTCAGCTGGAGTGCTGCATCCAGCTCTGGAGCCCCCAAAACAAGAATGATGTGGACCTGTTGTAGCGTGTCCAGAGAAGGGCCATGAAAATGACGCAAGGGCTGGAGCACCTCTCATATGAAGACAGGCTGAGGGTATTGGATTTGTTCAGCCTGGAGAAGAGAAAGCTCTGGGGAGACCTTATAGCGATCTTCTAATACCTGAAGGGGGCCTATAAGAAGGCTGGGGAAGACCTGTTCACTATGACATGTAATGATAGGACAAGGGGTAATGGTTTTAAGGTAGAGAAGGGTAGACTTATGTTGGACATTAGGAAAAAGTTCCTTAATATGAGGGTGGTGGATCACTGGAACAGGTTGCCTAGAGAGGTGTTGGGGGCCCAATCCCTGGGCTCAATCAAGGTCAGGCTGGATGGGGCTCTGAGCAATCTACTCTAGTGTGAGATGTCCCTGCTTCTTCTACAGGGCTTGGACGAGATGACCTTTAGAGGTCCCTTTCAACCCAAGACATTCTATGATTCTATTTGTACCAGTGGGAATGCAAAGACAAATAGTGCATTGTTGTTTAGTCCAGATTTGGAAACTTTGCTCTGGCAATATGAGAATGCATTTGCATACCCTTTAGAATTTAGAAATGTAGCAAACCACTAAAACATACGTAAATTAAACGGATTCTTCATATGCATATTCTTCCCTGCACAGTGTTAGATTGTTTAACTTTCATGGTTTTCTTTGTTACTTTCAATGGTGCTATTAATCATAGTTTCTCATTTTACTTCACTGCCAGGATTTGACAAGGATTGTCTTTCACCTTGAAAAATGGCATATTCTGAAGTTTCTTCGCAATGCTCCCGTACACTCAGCACACCCTGCTGAGCCATGGCAGCTCATTTTCAGCACTGCACTTCTTTCTGAAAGATGGTTTCAACACCATGGGTTTGTTC